>NC_050457.1:77061618-77387521 GCF_903995425.1 Onychomys torridus | reverse complement strand
CCAAGCAGTTAATGTTACCAGGAGCCATGAAACCCAGAGTTCAGAACACCTCACCATTACATTCACTGCCCTGAAGAGTCTATATGAAAGTGTGTGTGTGTGTGTGTGTGTGTGTGTGTGTGTGTGTGTGTGTGTGTGTGTGTTACATAGGTGATGGGTATCAAACACAGGTCCTTGTGCTTTTAAGGCAAGAACTTTATCAAGTAGGTGTAGTGGGACTTCCTTTGGACTGTCAGCTCCCAAATAATGACATGGAGATTTCTTATTAATTATGAAAGCTTGGCCTTAGCTTAGGCTTGTTCCCAAGTAGTTCTCAAAACCTAAATTAATCCATTTATATTAATCTACATTCTGCCATGTGGCTTGTTACCTCTTCTCAGTGCCGTACATCTTGTCTCCTCTGTGTCTGGTTGATGAAATCCCCCTCTCTTTTTCCCAGAGTGCCTCTCTCTACCCAGAACTCCCACCTGTCCTCTTCTGTCCAGCTATTGGCCATTCAGCTCTTTATTAAACAAATCAGAAGGTGCCTTGGCAGAGACATATATTCACAGTGTACAAAAAGATTATCCTACAAGTAGGCCTTAAGTGAAAGTCTCATGAAGACAATACAACAGGTTGCTATAAAATTGTGCACATGTGCAAACACAAACTTACACATACATAGACAAAAACATGCACACATGCACTCACCCTCCTACTGCATGTCTGTGTATACACAAACATGTACACATAGGCATGCCTGTGCATACCTTGCCTCCTTTTGTCAACTTTTAAGTTCTTTCAATTTGGAAATAAAATTGACTGACAGAGAATCATTCAGGTATCCTTGGTATAAAAAGTGTGTCTATAAAGGGATCAAGTTTTGGTTCTCTTGTCTACTCAGCAGGTCTGCTCCACCTGGTGTCTGTAGAAGAGGCTGTTAGGGCCAGCAATCATGCTGGGATCTGGGTAGTGACAGTCTTTCTCCTGGTGGTCCAATCCAAGAAGATGGGGGAAGATGGTCACAGGACAATGGACGCTGTGAAGGGCCCTGCCATCCTCTGTCACTTCCTTCTTTCTTCAGATTCTGGATCTCTTGCAAAAATAGGCAAACTGAGATTCTTAGTCCCTGGTGCCTACACATTGTAGGGACTCATTAAGTGCTGGTGGTATGAATGGATCAATAGATGAATGGATGGAGATGGATAGATGAATGGCAAGGAAAAGAGGCAGAGAAAGGGAGATTTATGACCTTATTGGAACATCCCAGTCATTGTGAGCTGTTACTGGGTCTTCTGACCATCACAGGACCACAGCACACCCTTGCCTGGCAAGGATGATGTAACGGTGAGTATGTGCATTCTGGGTCCAAGCATGTATACTGAGAGCTGCTTGGATGTCCACCTTCTTGAGTGACTTGGAGCACAGCCTTCCTGGAGTAGGGTACCAAGGCTCCCAGGTTCAGGGTGCCTGAGCTCCAGTGAAGATGAAGAAGCAAAGCTGGTCAACACTCTGTCAAGGGAATGCCTATCCAGACATAACTGAGCTGCAGTGATGTCACATCCCACCCGTGTAGGCTCTCCAGTCATTCAGCCCCTCACAGACACACAATGGGGGCAATGATTCAAGTTTTGCCTCAGTTGACTTCATGTGTTGGTGTCATGGAGACACACACGCAGAGAATGGCCTCCAGTCAAACACAAGAATTTCCAAGAAAGACTCCATTATTTTCCTCTCTGGAGACTCCATGGAGGATATTTGGTCAGCTTTGGGCAGTCATATTTGTGGCCAGAAAAAGAAGTTGGGAAGACAGACATCCTGAGGGCCTGAAAGCTGGGTGGTTTTGGCGCCAGATGTCACCAAAAGAAAATAGGACAATGCTCTTATTTATACACATAAAATGATCTCTAGAATAGTGGAAAGCTACAAAACAGGATGAAGAGTTGCCATCCTTATGAAGATCAAGCCAATAAACACCTGACACTAATCTTTGTGTGTTTTGACAAACTCCTCAGGTTGGAGAATCCTTTGTTTTTAGTTTCCCAAGGCAGCCAAGGGAGGTACAACTGCCAATCAAGAGGCTCTGGGCTGAAGTTTGCTAGAAAGTTCTAAAAGCAGAGAAGTTGATTGCTTTTAAAAGCAGCAACAATTAAAACAAAAGTTTAAACAGCTGTTTGCTAAATGCTGGGAGGTCCAAGGGTGGACTTCTAGAAGAAACTAGCGCCATGGACACTTCCTGGGACATGGTGTCTGCAGATGACAGCATTTCATTGTCCAGAGGAAAAAGTGACATTGAACAAGGCCCACACACCCGCATTCCACAGTCTTTCACAATCCCTTCCCTCGAGACAAAATCACCAGGCATTTGCCGGCTCCAAATTGGAGCTGGAAGCATGGTTGTTTTTTCTGCTTTGATGAAGAAGTGCTTTTTTTAAAAAATTTTTTCAGGACTTTGAAGTTTATTTATTGTCACTAAATTGCATTAATTATTTTTGAAGCTTATACTTTTGTTCACAACTTAAGAGTTTCTGAAGGGCATCCCATGAGCATAAATTCAAATAATTTGAAGAAATGTATCCAACAGTTACTTTTAATTGGCAGCAGAGCATGGCCCCTGATTTATTACAAACTTACACGCTATGGCTTAGAACTAATTTTAGGTTTCCCTTGAAGCTGGAATTCAAAACTTCACCGTGGCTCCACATGGTATTATCTGAGGAGAATGTTTGTTTCATAATTTGAAATAAGAACCTGGATCTTTTATGAGACCAATATCATTTCCATATGAGGGCGAAGAAACGAAAGAGCCTCTGGGGTTGAGTTGACATGCTGGGAGCCATTCAGCTCCAGTCTCCTGAGTGTGGGCCCTTCTGTGAGATCCTAGGTACAAGTTTCCACAACCCTGTGTCTTTGGTTAGCTAAAAGCCAGCCAGAGGCCTGGGGTTTCTGGAACCTTAGGGCCAGGACACTAACTGAAAACCCTCCCTCCAAGTATGTCCAGTAGCCACAGCAACAGGAGCCCCAGCCACCCCAGCAGCAGACAGGACCATGGCCTCAGGCTCCACCATGGCCTGATTTCTGCCTGGCCCTTCACTAAATCAGAGAACCCATAACACATCCCTGACTCCTCCTCCATCTCTTTGCTGTTCTTGCTTCCCTGGCTTTCCGTTGCTCTCCAGGGTGCCTTGTGTGCAGGCTGTCTTTCTTAGCCCCTCCAGCCTCTAGAAGGGAGGGAGATGATGGCCCAGCCTCAAGAGGCCCTATTCCTATGGGAAAAGGAACAGGATTGCTGGCCTGTGGGCACAGGTCAGAAAGACAGGGACTATCCTTAACTGACCCCAGGACAATGACTTAGCTTCTGAACGGATCTAGGAAGGTGGGCCTGGGAACAGACAGGAAGGCAAAGAGAAAGTGAAATGAGGAGGGACCTCTGAAACGTTTCCCAGTGTACAGAAATAGGAGAATGTTACACTTACTTCAACTCGGCACCTTGCTGGGCACTGAGCACACTTCCATGGTACTAGATATTGCTGTGTGGTAAGATGTGAGAACTGTGAACAGTTAGTTCTATGATGCTAATGGGACCAGGAGTCTGGTGATGGGAAAGTCCTCTGAGAAAGAACCGAAAGTCTAAGTCTAGGTCTCAGGAAAAGTTCTCTGAGGAGTAAAACACAAGCAAAGGCCCAGAGTCGGGACTTCACACACAGCATACACTGAGTGGCTTTATGATGACCGGGGCCTGGAGAGCTGAGGTGAGGGCAGAAAAGGGCCCAGTGATGCTGCGGAATCTGGAGGACTCTAGCTCTTACTGGGAGAGACTGAAGGTGCTAAGGACTCGGGCAAGAAGTGGTCTAGTTTGGCCTTCTGTTTAAAATCTCATACTTGTTCAGAAGTCTCTGCTCTGTGAAGGGATTCTTTCCGGCTCAGAGGTAAAGGATATGTGCTCTGTGGTGCAGCTACAGTGACCCTCCAGGGGCACTGATGGGGTCATGGTTCAGAGACAAAGCTGATGGCTCACAGTGTGGAGTGTAGAACAAGGCAGGGGTAAAAGAAGGGCTGTTTTGGACCCCCTCCTGGAGGCATCTGATGGTTCCAAAGAAGGACTGAGCCCTTGAGGCGGAGAACAGGAGGTGCTTTCTGTGACACTGTGTAAGCATAAGTTAGGCATTTAAGTTGGGGTGCCAGGGAGACAGCCAGGGCTACAGAAGACAGGAATATCAGTGTTGGGATACAAGGCCCTCAGCTAACTGGGCAGTGCCTTCCCTCTGAGCCACACCCACACTGCAGGGCAAGTTCCAAGACTTGAGAGCACAGGGGAAGTTGGGCAAACGGGAGACACAATGAAAGGGGGCTTGCAAACCCCACAAAGGCCCTGTCCTACACTGGTGCCCCTCCCTGCTAAGGTGGCCCCTGTGGGGCCTCCAGAGTCAGCATCAGCCCTAAGAGGAATGCCCCTGGACTTTCTCGGCACCTTGATAATTCTGGTTTGCTCTGCCTTTCCTGCTTCCCTGTTCTTGTGTTCTTTCTTTGGCTGACATGATTGTGAGGCACCCCTGTCCAGACCCACTTTTGGCCACTCTCCTATCCACTCCCTGCCACCCACTTATTAGTCTGGCTGGGACCCTTGTTTGCGTGTGTGTGGTTTTGGCTTTTTCAAAGTCAACAACAAACTTCATATTGTTTTAATCTTTCTCCCTCTCCTCTTGTGTCTTACAGCTTTCCTGCATTCATTTTTCTTTTTATTTGGAGACTTCATTGTGGGTTCTGCTGGCAGATCTTCTGAAGCCTTGTGGGAATATTTTTATTGTGTCTTAAGATAGTTCTTTCTTTCAACTCTAATATTTCTACTCACTCTATTTCTATGTTGTTCACTTTTCAGAGTATTTTTCTTTTCATGTTGTTAATTCTTCCCTTGATCTGAGGGCTGTGCTGTACTTTGTCTGGACTCTATGTCCCTCCATCTGAATAGCCACTTCACCTGTCACTGGCTTCTACTTTGTGACCATTTCTTGTATGGTGCTTGAATTTCTTGATGCAGTTTCCTTGACCAAGAGAGTGTCTTGTCCTATAAGTGGATTTGCTCACCTTTGGAAGGGGCTACATCATCTGGAACTGATGCATTTGTGTAGAGCACCCAACATACAGACTTTCCAGTGAGGCCACAGACCAAATGGCCAAACAGTAAGAGGAAATTAACTTCTAGATGTAAAACTGAATAAAGACAGAGTTTGGATGTTCCAAACATGATTTCAAATTGTTATGTTTATGCACTATATAACAAAACAACAGGAGCATTGAAATAACTTTTTACTTAAATTAAAATGCTAAAACTAAAAACATCAAATGAAATTAACCACTAAACAGCTAGACACAGTGACATATATCTGTAATCTGAGCACTGGGGAAGCAGAGACAGAAGGGTCCCAGGGCCTCACTAGCCAGCCAGTCTAGCCAGTCAGTCTAGCCAGCACACACACACACACACACACACACACACATCTTGGGACCCAAGATGAGCAGCAAATACTTGACACTAAGCCATTTGTCTGAGTGCATGGAGATATGAGGTTATTTTCTTTTGGATGGCATCTAGTATTTTCTTCCTTTCATTTTTAAAATGAACATATAGTGTTTTGATTTTGTAAGAGTCTACTAAGGACAAACCTTGATGAAACAGTAAAACGATAAGTTGCTGAGCTGCCCAGGCCCAGGATTCACTGACTCCACTGTGATTTAAGAGATTTCCTTTAGGACTCTTGTATAAACAACTTTAGTCTTTTCTGATTGATTCAGGCATATCAGAGAGCTGACTGCTGTAGAATGACCTAGCTGCAGTTCTGTTCTTAAATGTTCATTTCCTAGCACCTTTAAACTGGGCATGATGGTACATGCCTACAATTCCAGCACTTTGAGAAGTAGAGGCAGAAGAATCAGAAATTCAAGGCCATCTTTAGCTACATATCAAGTTAGAGTTTAAAGACAGGCTGGGATACATGAGGTCATGTCAAAACAAAAGTGGGGAGCACCAATTCCCTTCTTTCTTAGAAGAGGAAACATGCTGGGTTTCCTTTGTTGGCTCATAGCTGATACTCAGCCAATCAGAACCCCAGCATAGACCCAAGACCCCAGTTTTCCCTGTCCCAAGCACAGTTTCACCTATCCACACACAGTGAAAGTCTAGAGTCTTACCATGGGCCTGTGTCCACACTCCTATCCTATGGTGAGGCCCAGGCTACCTCTCAGGGTGTCTTTTGAGTATTATTTTCATCAAGTTTCAGTGACAGAGTGACAGAAATTCAGTCTAGGACCCTGCCTCAGGACAAGGCTGTGTCAGAAGCCAGGCATTCCATCATCAGCCCACCCAACTGTCTGGTACAGGATTAAATCTACTTGAGGAACCTTGGTAGCTAGTGGGAGATAGCAGGGAGCCTGGGCCCAAAGGAATCCTGTCCTTGTTGAGCACCTCCCAGAAAGGCTGTGCTGGGTGGCTGGAAACTTCCAGAATTGGTCTATGCCAAGGCCCCAGATCCTAAGACCTGTTTTGAAAGTATAGGTGTGGCTGATTTGGGACTGTGCTTTCTGTGGCAATGTCTAGGCTGTCATTAAGGATCCTGCATGGTTAGGGGCCACACTTCATATCCAGCTGGCTTAGCATGATGCTTCTACCAAAGGCTGATGCACCTTAAAACAAAACAGACCAGCCCTGAGCCAACACAGCCCTGCTGAATGCTGCTTGTGAGTCTTCTCCTTTCAGAGCCATGCTGAGCAGAAACCACCATCAGGGACTCTGTAAGTATGCAGGCATCCAAGTGGTCTCAAGTGCCTCTAGGGCAGGCCCATGTTTACTACATGGAATAATATGGTTTGGCTGGACTTCTGGGGACCTGTCTGCACCTGGTGGTCAGTGCTCTCCAGAAGCAACAGGGCTGTGCTGTCCATTTTTGATGTTTCTGCCCAGGCTGCAGGCAGGGTCTTACTCCTCAGTCACCAGGCACAGCTCTTGCTTTTGAAGTTGGGGAGTGAAGAGGGTTAGAATTCTGGGATATACATGTGGCTTCTAGAGAGGGGTATAGAGGGTCCTCATACTTGAAGGTATACTCTATTTCATGGTTGACAGCAGAACCATGAAAAGTCACTGTGCATAGTATACAAGTATGAGCTTGGAGTGTATTATGTGCACCTGTGTGTACACATATGCATGCATGTATATGCACGTGGAACTGTGCAGTTGCTGGGATGATTCTGCAGACCATGCTGCTTCTTGAATCCTCACTACCCACTCAGTCTTCCTTGTCTTCTGTGCTTTGAGTGAGACAGACAGTGAGTGGATGGAAGGAAAATCCAGGTAGGCATAGGAAGGTTTCGAGTGGGAAGCTGTGAGTGGAAAAGGTTTGGTGGAAGGCCTGGTCAGAGGATGAGGGGAGGGGCTGTGGTAAGGTCACATGTGGGGTTGCACCCTAGAAAATGAGTAAGGGTGGAGTGGGAAGGAGGAGGGTTGTGGTCCTGAGTGGCGGCTGAATATGATTGAGACAGGATGGAAGGAGAAGTAAATTAGAAGACATAGGAAGGAAGAGGAGCCCCTCATTCCAAAGTCCAGTTGAAACTTCCTGCCAGCCAGAAGTCAAAGAATCCAGCACAACATTGTCTGTAAAAGTTTCTGTCATACAGACCATATTCCTTTTATGTGCAGATATTTTGTGTTAAAAAAGCAATGACCTAGATTTAAAGCCTGGATGTATAATGACCTCAAGCAGGATATCATTATTTATTAACTCTGCTTACAGTGGAGATGTTCTACCTCCCTGCTTTCCTGTGAGTTAAGGTTTTGCTTTATCAACTGTAACCTTGTCAGTGTCCCCAGGAATAACCCTGTGACCTTATGTGTGTTCTTTAGCAACCCTTTAAAGATGATAGCTTCAGAATCCACCAACATCCTATACACAACTCTTATAGAAACAGTCAAGTGTGACTCTTCTAGGAGAAGCCCACACCCATGATCTTTCTCTGAGTGCCTTCCTTTCTGTTTTCAATAAACTCCAACTTTGCTTCATACTAGCTTATTTTGAATTTCTGCTTTTACCTAAGTCAAGGTCCCCTAAAGATTAAGGGAGCTGTTCACACTGCTGTGGTCAACAAGATAGAACCATGCCTCTATCCAGCACTGCCCCCTTAACCTAGGTCATCTTTTTCCACTTCTCAGGATGAACTACCATCTCCCTCTTTCTTCTGCCTCCAGGGTTTTCAGATCTTTCACCAAAGCTTGATGCATGCCATCAGTTTCCACAGTGCTGCCAACCAGCCTTTCTTCACCACCATCCAAGCAAAGAATAAAATAACTTCTGAAAGAAGGGAGGCTCCTTTAGATGGTTGCCAGCCAGTCCCCGCTCATTCTTCCTCTCTTCTGGGCTGCCCCTCTCATCCTGATGTAGCCAGGCAGTGTAGATGTCCCACACAGCTCTGCCCTACCTTAACCTCCCAGTGTCTTGGCTAGGGATGAACAGTAACTGTGTCCTGTGGCAGAGTGAATGCTCAGACTCTGCTGCCATCAAGCAGAGACTTTTGTCTTGCCTGGACATCTACAAGGGTATCTTGAGGGGTGGGTCAGTAACAATATCATATATCTGAACATGAAGTTCCCTCAGTGATGGCAGGATCCGTATGTCTTTCCTAGGCCGTTTGGCTGCTGGGTATGAGGTACTAGAGATGGCAGAGGCCTTTCCAGAAGCCTAAGACAGTTGGCCAAGGGCTTTGTCCTCAGACACCAGCTATGTCCCCCAGGCCATTTGCCACAACGAGGAGGTGAGAGCCACACCCCAGGAGGACAAGAGTAGCATGTCATTTCTGCCCTTTGAGGACTCACTTCCTTCATTCTGAAGTTTCCTAGGGCAGGGGAGTTTTTTCCCTGGGGGTTTGAAAAGTCTCTTCCTTCTGTCTCTAATTAACTTCCTTTCAGAGACGAGCAGGAAAAAAAAAAGAACCTCTGTTGGGGCACTTGTCCCTGTGTCAGCCTCCTGGAAAGCAGCCCTGGCCTCTGAGAGAACAACTATAGCAAAGAGAAAATCCCAGGAAGGGGAGGAAAGAAAGAAAGACACTTTTCCTCTTCCTCCACTTCCCTTCTTTGTGCATGACATCTTCAAAGTTAGAGAGAAACGACTTTTCCTTTTTGTTAGTAAAAAGAAGAAAACCCACTTCCCCACTATATTTTGCTCAGGAAGGGAGATGTTTTGTGCCTGGTGGTTTATGAAGCCACCTGGAAAAGGGGGTGGCCAGCCCAGAATCTGCCCCGGGGCCCCTCTTCCTCCCTACTCAAGCTACAGAAGCTCCGTGTCCAGGACCTGCCCCCACCACATGCCCTCCCTCTGTGCCTTCGAGAAGAACAGCCAATAACAGAGGAAACACCGAAGTCTCAAATCCAACTGATTAAGGTCAGATATGCCCCTTGTTTTTTTCCACTGCTGCAAATGTAACAACAGCATAACATGCATTCTTGATGTGTCTTTTCTTTTTTCTTTTTTTTGAGGAAATCTGGGTGCTTTTTTATTCATTTAAAGCAAAATGAATGATAGAACATTATCTCAGCCATCAAAACTCAGGTTCCATGGACCTGTCACCAAAGCATCCCTTTGCCTCCCAGGTTGTAGTGGTTTGAATGAGGATGGTTCCTATACCCTCATAATTTTGAATCCTTGATATACAGTTGGTGGAATCATTTGAGAAGGTTTAGTAGACGTTGTCTTATTGGAGGAGGTATGTCACTAGGGGTAGTCTTTGAGGTTTCAAAAGCTCATGCCATTCCCAGTTAGCTCTTTCTCTTTTCCTCTTGTGGATCCAATGTAAGCTCTCAGCAACTGCTCCAGGGCTGTGTCTGCCTGTCGGCTGCCATTCTCCCTGCCATGGTAGTTGTTGACTCTAGAATACCTTCTGAACCATGAACTTCAGATTAAATGCTTTCTTTTATACGTTACCTGGGTCATGATGCTTTGTCACAGCAGTAGAAAAGTTACTAAGACCTGGAACTCTATCCTTTCTCTACCATGCTTTGTGAGACTTCCTAGGAAACAAGGAGCCATCCTTCTTACCTCTGAACTCAGGCAACTGCTCAAGACTCACAAGCTAGGGACCCAGCCAGACTGAGCAAGACTCGGGGCTCTGCCCAGGTCAACTCCACAGAGGGAGCAGCACACTTTGCTGTCTGCCTTTCTTTGAACTCTTTTTTTTTTAAGACACGGTCTCACTATGTAACTGGAACTTGCTAGGTAAACTAGGCTGGCTCTGAACTCACAGAGGTTCCCCTCCTTCTGCCTCCCAAGAGCTGGGATGAAAGATGTGTGTCTTTTAAATTAAATTAAACAGAACTTTTAATTTTTAATAAGATTTTTCTCTTTACCCATTAAAAAGATGTGTAACTATGTAAACTACAAGTTCAGAACTAAAACAACTTCTAAAATAAGTAGCTTCTATTAACAATCCAATATGCATCTTTCTGGACACTGACCACATGATAGAATAAATGTGTACTTAGATATACCAAGTGTGGTGATTGAATAAAACACTCCCCTCCCCCCAGATATACACTTAAAATTGAATGCTTAGTCACCAGATAGTGGAACTGTTTGGAATTATGAGGACTGGCCTTTTTGGAGGAGGTGTGCCATTGGAAGTAGGCTTTGAAGTTTAAAAATCTACACCAGGCACTGTCTCTGTCTCTGTCTCTGTCTCTCTCTCTCTCTCTTTCTCCCTGAAGATCAAGATGTGACTCTCAACTACTTCTTTGCCGTGCCTCCTATGCCTACTGCCATGCTTCCCACCATGGTGATAAGGGATTAACCCTCTGAAACTGTAAACGAGACCCTAATTAAATGCTTCCTTTGGTAAGAGCTGCCCTGTCCTTGTGTCTCTTCATAGCAATAGAACAGTGACTAAAACAGTGACTAAGTCTGACCGTTTTCAAAGGCTGAGAGTAGCATTCCATATCAGAGACATGATCAGTTCATATTCAACTCCCCATGGGTTAACATCTAGTGTTTCTGGTGTTTAAATCTGTAAACCAGGTTACAGTGAACACATATACACATGACACTTCAGCTTGCAAGTCATCTGCTCCAATTCAAATATCCCCACAAGCACTCCCAGGAGAAGAAGGCTGCCATTTTATCCACATCACAGTTTTTTCTGGAGCTAGGCAGAGAGTTGTGGTAGAGGTAGTAGAAGTAGTAGGTAGACAATAGCAAAGAGTCATGTTAGTCCACCTACATCTCAAGCATAGCTCATCATTTTTAGTTCATACACAAAGCACGGGGGTGCGAGTGCTAGATTCTGAGAAGTCAGTGTCCATTTCAGGATCAGGTCCCAAGTTCTGCCGACTTGACTTGGTTATTTTGGTCATATGGTGGCAAATGAAACCATCCATAAAATGAATACAAAGCTGTTTGATTTAGTTTCCATTCCTGGAATGACAGGCTCTCCTTGGAGGGTGGCTTGGGATGTGAGCAAGTTGCTGTGGCCCCAGGAGGCCTCAGTTGCCTGCCTAGGTACTGATGCTCAGCTCTGCTGTATGTGAGGTGACATCTGCAGGGAGGCATGCCCATGCTCTTGGATGGAGCCTCAGCAGGAGCCTGGACAGATAAAAAAGATTCAGGTCCCCAGCTGGGCCTGGCTGATCTGGTGACCAATGGAATCTCGAGGGCCCTACTGGTGTCAGTAGCTCTATATAGTGATATTTTATTTGTACTGAAATGTGATTTTATTTGTATGTTAATAAAGTTGCCTTGGGATCAGAGCAAGCCATAGCAGAAGCTGGGCAGTGGTGGTGCATGCCTTCAGTACCAGCACTTGGGAAGCAGAGCTAGGCGGATCTCTGTGTTTTCAAGGATACAGCCAGCATGGCGACACACGCCTTTAATCTCAATACCAACCATAGAAGACCTGGAGGTCTGTATAGACAGGCAGTGACGAGAAGGTCATATGGCTGGGTTTATAATCAATGAGAAAGCAGAACAGAAAGTCTATAAAAAAAGAAAAACACACACAGAAGGAGCTCTCACGCAGAGAGGAAAGACAGAGCAGCAGTGAAGGGTAAGGTTTGCAGCTCTCAGCTATTGCTCTGACCTCTTGGCTTTTAACTCTGCAATTGGCTGTGTTTCTTATTTAACAAGACGGTTACATCTACAGCTCTGTAACTAGCCATGATCTTTCCTAGGAGAGCAGAGTCTCATGGAGTCACCCGGACTGCCAGTGCTGCTTCCCTGACACATGCATAAGGTATGTCCTCTGGGCCACCCGAGTCTACCCTATCAGACACTTTGTATCCCAGAATTCTGAGCCTGCTTCACGCTGCAGCCTTGGCTAGCTGTTGTTCTCTTTTTGTCTTTCTGCTTTATTCACAACTTCTAAGGCCAGTGTTCTTCAATGACTCACAAAGCCTGTCCTCAGGGCAGTGACAGCCTATATGATACAGTCTATAGGAAGATGAGTGCCAGGAACAGTCTCTTGCCATGAGGCCAAGTGCCTATTGCAGGGGGCAGCCCTGGGCTTCAAAGCACTCCTGCCCCTCCCCAGGGGAGGTCAGCAGGGCTGGTCACTTGTTCTGTTTGGGGGTTTTCCTTAAGAGTCAATAAATGCTGGAACAAGAATTCATGGGCACTCTACATACAAAGGGATGTCTCTGGACCCCTCCCCTGAACTTGTGGAGGCATAGGAAGCAGAGTATCTTCCTTCAGGGATGGTTAGAGAAAGCCTGGACCTGCTGCCTCGGGCAGTGTGAGGGCCTCCAAGGGAGTAAAATTTTGGGTAGTGATAGGAAGAGTCAGAGATTGGGAGATACAGAGAGAGACATACATCCAAAGAGACACCAAGAGAAACTAAGAGACAGAGACAACAAAAGGCACAGATATAGGAAGGTAAGATAGAGTAACACAGAGGAGAGAGAGAAGACAGAAGGAGATGAAACATCTTACAGGACAAGAATGGACTGATCTGCATCCTCAGAATCTCAGAATTCAAGATCATTCAAGGTGGCCTCAATCTAGTATACCAGTATCTTTATAAAAAGAATGTTAGATGGACTTGCAGATGGGGAGTGGACAGGACTTGAAGACTGACATCAAGTAAAGGCCTATGAGCCAAAGACCTCAGGGCTGTACCAGTCTGAGGAGCTGAGAAGGCTGGGGCCAGACACCCCTCAGCCTCCGGGGACAGACCTGCACATACCTTCTTCCTTGACTCGCAGGTGGGGCTGAGACAATAAATGTTCATTGTTACAGCCGCCTACCTGTGGTTCTTTGTCTTAGTGGCCACAGGAATTCCATTTGCAGAGATCCCCACCCCTGGCCACAGGATCTCACAGGTGGAGTGCCCCACCCCTGGCCACAGGAATCTCAGGCCAGCTCCCCTTCCTTTTGCTCAGGGCTCTAGAGGGTAAGTTGAGGCTGTGTTCATTAACCTATAGTGCATGTGACAAGATTGGTGAGTCAGGTGAGTTGCTGGCTCCAAGCTCGATTTTTTTCTCACCTCACAGTATCTCTGTGGAACATAGGCAGTTAGGCTGTTCTTTTTTGGGGTGGTGGAGCAGGTAAGACAAGGCTCTCTACATAGCCCTGTCTGTCCTGAGTTATGTAGACCAGACCTTGCACTCAGAGATCCTATTGCTTCTCCTGGGTGCTGGGATTAAAGGTATGTAAGGTAGCATGTTCTTACTCAGAACAAATCTAAAATGTAGCTGATTTTATCTGTGAGAGACTCCCCCAAACTAAATGCCACAGAAGAGGAGGAAATATCTAGAGAGGAATTGTGCCAGGTGCAGATGAACAAGAAACTTCTGTGTGTCAAAATGTATTACATGGAACAGGGTGAACTTAGCACAGAACACTGAGGCCAACATGAGGAAGAAGTGAGCTATGAACTACAAAACATAGTTTTGAAAATATAAAGTGTCGACTCAAACTCATCGACTAATCCACAGCTAGAGATTAACTTCCCTACTCCACAAACTCATACTCAGTGAATTAAAACATAGTGCTAGATTAGTTAAATGCATAGCTATCAATGTTAAAGTATTATCTACATAGAAAGCCAGTTACACAGAAACCAAAAGTACATAAGTCTTAAACACTCATGGAATTTTGCCAATGCCAACAAACAACAACAACAAAAGTATAGACATTACCTAGCACAATACAAAGAGTTTTAACTAGCTAGAAAAAGAAAAACAAAAATTCATTCATATACTTAATAACTGTTGCACTCAGTTGACAAGAAATAAGAATTACCACATAGGCAAAGTAGAACTTATCCAAACCATAATCTTTAGTCACCTATGAATACATCACAGCATCTCTGAGAGGATTATGCATAACTATATTATTCAAGAGACACAGAGTGACTAAAAATAAGTAGACTAAGGATTGTATTTTAAAGAATAGGAAAAATGACAAATGAACACACTATAAAAAGAAGATTTTTACAAATAAAATGTAACTACACCCAATCAATAAAACAGAAAGCTGGTTCATAAAGATATGAAAAAATAGAAAGATGTTATGCTCTACCAAAATATAATTTTCTGTTCAAATGTTCTAACACCTCTGCTTTCAGCGTAGTGAGAAGACTGGGGTCACTCTCCTACCTGAATTCCCAAGTATCAGAAAATGACGCAGGAGAGAGAAAACAAGGAGGAGGGCCTCATGATTCTCAGTGTACTTTCTACAACAGTGTCTTTTCCTTTTTTTCGTTTTTTGAGACAGAGTTTCTCTGTGTAGCTTTGCACCTTTCCTGGAACTCACTCTGTGTCCAGGCTGACCTCGAACTCACAGAGATCCGCCCGCCTCTGCCTCCTGAGTGATGGGATTATAGGCATGTGCCACCACCACCCGGCTTCTACAACAGTTTCTAAGCTTCGGGGGAGGAAGGCTCACCCAAGGAGAGCAGGTAACCTCACTAAGCCAGGGAGGTGCTAGTCCAGTCAGGCTGAGAAAACAGAGGGCACAGGGTAAAGCCATTTGAAAGAAGACAGGAGACATCAATCCCTCAGCATGAAGCTGTCTACCAGGACAGTCAGTGGCCCCCACCCCAACACCTGCACAGGGTAAGCCAAGGGCCCATCTCACCAGTCAGAGGGATTTTGCCCCACAGGTACATAGGTTTTCTAGGGATGTCAGTAGAAAAAAAAAAAAAAAAAAAACACTATGGAGCAAGTGGTTTAAATAAAACAAATGATTCAGCCCAGAGTTCTGGTGTTTAGAGGCTGAGAAGAATGGGCAAGGCTGGGTTCTGTGGCAATAAGGCGACCTCACCTCCTAGGTCTCCCCCTGCCCCTGATGGCTTTGACCCTTGGCCTGCAGGAGCACCAGCTGATGACACTTTGTGTTCTCCCATATGTGTCTGTGTCCTAGCTCACATTGCATAGCCTAATGACCTCATCTGAACTCAGTTCTTTCAAAGACCCTATTTTCAAATACAACTCTGGCTCTCAGGCACCAGCATCAGGATTTCAACAAGGGTGTGAGTGAGATCCAATTCAGTCCCAGTAGCAGGGGCACAGAATAGTCACTAGGCTGCACACTGTCTGATCCCACTTTGGAGGGCTTCAAAGCAAAGCAGAAAGAGCCAAACTATTTCCGCATAACTCAAGCCCAGAGCAAAGCTTGGGGTGTTTATAGAAAGATGCCCAGTACCTTACCCAGCATAGTCGACAATGCCTGAGAGTCAACCAGAAACTGGCAAGCTGTAAAGGAGGAAAATGTGACTCATAACGTATCTCCAAATGACACAGATTCCACAGACAACGACATCAAAACAGTGTGACCACATTTCAAAACACCAGAGGGTAGATGGCTTAAACAGGAATGTAGAAACACAGGAGATTTTAGAGACTAAAACTAAACTTGGAGTGGATGTGATGGACACAAAACAGATGTTCCAGGGAGTAACATTGCTGGCCTGGAAATTGTAATGAAGGAATCTATCCCAAACGACACAGGTAAAGAAAAAGACGTGGGGAGGCGGGGAGTGAATTTAGTATGAAAAGTGTGGAAAATCTGGTGGATCCTAAGTGTGTTTTATAGCTGTTTCCTTTAAATTGAAACATTCTTTCCTAAGCTAAGGAAACTTAGAAGGCACAGGGAAATCAGTAAGCTGCCAGACTCAGGAGGCCCCTCCTTAAATAATACCAGCAGCCAATAATTGCTGAGGAGGGGAGACTATGTAAATGAGAATTTCCAAAGGGTGGAAATTATATGAATATTCAAGGAAATAATAGCCTGCCTTTTCAAATTTGATGAAAACTACACACCCAAAGGTTTGTGATCCTCAACAAACTTCATGCATGAGAAACAAGAAAAGAACAGACTGGTAGATACATCATGGGTACCTGTATACATGTATGTATGTATATGTTTATTTTGAGACAGGTTCTCTCTATGTGGCCCTGGCTGTCCTAGAACTCTCTATGTAGACCAGGCTAGTTTCAAATTCACAGAGATCCACCTGCCTCTGCCTCCTGAGTGCTGGGATTAAAGACATGTGCTCCCACGCCTGGCACAGATACCTGTTTTTGTTTTGTTTGTTTATTTGTTGAGACAGGGTCTCTCCATGTAGTCCTGGTTATCCTGGAGCTTTCTGTGTATACCATTCTGACATTGAACTCAAAGAGATCCCCCTACCTCTGCCTCCCAAGTGCTGGGATCAGATATCTTTAAAGCGAGGAATAAAGAGAAAAATCTTAGTAGGACCCAATAAGTCCCATTATATACATGAATAGCAGGCTTTGTGCCCAGAGCTAGGAGACAAAAATGCAAAACCTTTAAAGTGCCAACATTAAAAATCCATCTGTGCCCAGTATAGTGGCACACACCTTTAATCCCAGCACTCAGAAAGCAGAGGCAGGTAGACCTCTGAGTTTGAGGCCAGCCTGGTCTACAGAACTAATTTCAGGATAGACAGGAATACACAGAAAAATGCTGTCTCAAAAACAATAGATAGATAGATAGATAGATAGATAGATAGATAGATAGATAAACATAATAAAATCCACCAGCTGGACTGGGTGTAGTGGTGCATGCCTTTAATCCCAGTACTCAGGAGACTGGGGCAGGAGACTCTATGAGTTAAAGGCTAGCCTGGTCTCCAAAGAGAGCCCTAGGCTAGCCAAGGCTACATAATGAGACCATCTCAAAACAAACGAACAAACTCCATCAACTAAAATACTTTACTGAAAAACAATTACTTGCAAAGAGCAGGAGCTTGGGAGATGGCTCAGTCGACAAAACGATTGATGTGCTAGCATGAGGATCTGAGTTCAGGTCCCCAGCACCCACACACAAAGCTGGAGATGCAACACCAGCTTTTAGTCCCTGGGGAGGTAGAGATGGGCAGATGGATCCCCGTAGTTTGCCTATCAGCCAATCTATGCAAATTGGTAAGCTCCAGATTCAGTAAGAGACTCTAAAGACACCTAATGTCAAGCTCTGGCCTTCACATCTATGTACACATGTGCACATATGAGAGCATGTACACACACACACACACACACACACACACACACACACACACACACACACACTGATTCCTTCAGACATTAAAAGCTGTGGTAATTCTAAGAGCACATACATTGTGAGGAAGGCTAAAGACCTTCATGAGGGAATGTGAACTTAAACAAAGAACTGAAGAGCGGCAGAGATGGCATGCATGTGGGTGAGCAAGTGAATAGGAAGGTTCTCATTATATAAATCTTAATAGGGAGGTGACCGCCAGCTTCAAGCCAAAATGGAAACACCGTAGGTGAGGTTTTATAGTTGTGTATAATACAACAGCAGTGTCAACGGGGCAGGAGAGGAGATGCCAGGTAGAGGACCTGTGTTTAGACTGTTCATTAATGAGCCCTGGGGTGCCACAGGGCAATTACGAGTCGGAGGAGTACATCATAGCCTCTGAAGCAAATGCAGACCAGCACAGCCGCTGAGATCTGTCTGCTGGCTTTCTGGGATAGTGACTGCACATATGAAGCCTGGCCTCTTCTGCCAGGCTCTTCACAGCCCCACATGCAGTCCAACAACAAAAACTCCCAGCCTGTTACCACCTGCACCTCTCTTCAGCTGGAGCAACTCCCTAACAATGTTCCTTCTCTATTTAAAGTCCGCAGAGACCTCCTATCCTCATGGGGCCAAAGTCACTCTTAACACAGAGAGTTCTTCATCAGCTACTTCTTTTGTTTTAACGTAATACCTAACTGAAACAAAAGAAGAGAGAGTTATTTGGCACACAGTTTCAGAAGGCTGCAGCCCATCATCAAGGGACAGAAAGGCATGGTAGCTCTTTGATGGCAGGAGCATACAGCAGGCGGTAACCTGGGTGCAGACAGGAATCAGAGCCCTCAGTGAAGGGATCTGAAGTCCACCTCCACCAGCCAGAAACCACATTCTAAAGTTCAACAACCTCCCAAAACAGTACCACCAGCCAGGGGGCAAATGTTCAAACATGAGTTTATGGGGCACACGTTGCATCCGAACCTCACAGGCATGGTATGCTTTTCCCTGCCTGCTTCCTGCCTGGGAAGGTTTGATAAGTGGTACAAGGTCAGAGCTGGACTTAGAGGCATAAGCCTCTGTCTGCTGCACTGCCTGCCTTGCAAGTTCCTTGGGATGGTGACTGGCAGGCAAGTGCCATCGCTAGAACCCAAAAGCTAGAAGCAGCAGAAGGCCACCAGAGCACCTCGGAAAGGGTACTCTGTGCACCAGGAGGTAAGAAGGTGAATGGCCATAGTCTGTGCTCCGGAACCTGCTGGATGGCTCTCTTCCCACTCAGGCCAGCCTTGTGTCTTACACCTCAAAGGACCTGGTGGTACCTGGCCATACTGGTCTACATGCACTTGAGTCTCTATGGTCTCAGTTGATGCTTTCATTCTCATCCAGGATCAGATGTTTCTAGAACAGCCAGCCCACTGCTGTCCTCCAGTGAAGGCCCCTGGCCCTCTTCCTCTAGGATCCAGCTGGCCCATATTATTCCAATAGTAATTGTGAGGGGGTTCTTTTGTCAAGCTTTAGAATTCACTGTGGTGTTCAGAACAGAATCACATGTTCTGGCTCAGCGTCCCCTCTGCTGGGCTTTGTCTACACTGAAACAGCACCAGCAACTTATAGTACAGGTGAGATAATGCCCAATGCCCCTAACCTGAGGATAGCACTAGATTGAGGCCTAAAGGCCCTAGGAAGGAAGGCACACATGTTCTTAGAGGGCTTCCTTATGTTGGGAAGCATCTGGAGATGGGGCAAGCTCAAAAAGGCCAGTAGCTGCCTGGCAGGCAGGCCACCTGATACCCAAGCCTTCTCCAAGAGGTTCCAGGTACAGTGCTCATCTGTGAGTCCCTGGAGACAAGTGACGTGTCTTAACATGACCTCTGTGACCCAGGCACAGCGGAAGGCCTCAGGAAGAGAGATCAAGGAAGGTAAGTTTGAGTTCCTGACTGTCCATGCAGAGAGCCCCTCTGTGCCAGTGTCCAGATATGGCATGCTTAGCACTGGGACAAGGTGGGGGCAATGTCAGCTTTCCACATGTCCTTGCTAATAGTTGCCTTGGTCTATCCTTACAATCAATCTGTTGACTGGAGAGGTCCATAATTACACCTATTACCAAACCACAAAGTGAGGAGCCTGCCCAGTGTTTCACAACTAAACAGCCCTGAGCCAGACTCCACCCTGACTGTGCACAAGTGTTTACAGAAACACAGGTATGTGGAACCTTGCTGACACAGGGACCCTAAGTCTGGTTTCATGGGCAGCTAAGTCTGGGAGTCCCTGGGTAAAACGAGGTCCTGGTCTTTTACTCCTGCATCCTCAACTCTAGGTGCCTGAGAAGGAGATATAGACATCCCACCACAGTCTGTTGAGCCTCATGTGCTGAGAAGTTGTAGGGGCAATGCCTGGAACTTTACAAATCTCCTGGGATGGCTGGCTTTTTGTTTTTACCTAGTGTCTTATATATATGGAAGCCACTTGGAACCTTGGGAATACTGGGGTCCTTGCCCAACATCACCCACATGGAATTCTACCAGGTCTCTCAGGCCACAGTTGTACCAAGAGGTAAGGGATACTCTCAGCTCTCAGGTAACTGGAGGAAGAGAATGTTCTGGAGTTTTGCCTCCTTGGGCACTCCTGAGATATACTCCCACTTACTATATATGACCTGCCTCAGGAACTTGTGAATGGATGGAGCCCCCCTGCACAAGATCCACTCTGTGAAGCCTCCACTGGCCTCTCAGGCAGGGTGTGACCAAGAGCAGGTGTCAGAGTCCTTAAGTGCTGGAGCAGGCAAGTCCGATGAGAACAAGAGCACACATGTACACTGTCTCATTTGACAATCTGGAAGAAAACCCCTGCTCAGGACCCACCAGGCTTCTCACTTGGTGCAGAGTCCCCAGACTCCTCCACCCACAGAGGGCCAGGCCAGGCCTGCTCCACTTTATTGCCATCCTGTCTTTGCCTGGCCCCAGTCTCCCAACCACAGGACTGAGCCATGCTACTCACCCGTCCCCACAGTGGTCTCAGTGGCTCTGTCAGACATAAGGGGATGGAATGCCTAGAGCTGGGGGACATAGGCACATGAGAACAAGCACAAATCGAATCTCTCTTCCCAGGAAGTAAAGAGAACAGAATTGCACTACCAGCTGTGTGTGTGCCTTATTTTAATCACCAGAACTTTATTACTCTTTATTACTCTACGCTATAAAACTGGTGTGGTACTAGAGTTACAAGCTCTGACCATTTGGGGATGATGAGGCTGAGTTAAGTTGCCAATGCTGGAGATGATGCATCCTGCAGGTGCTATTCTGGTCCTGGAATCCCACAGCCTGGAATCCTGAATTTAGAACTGAGGACATCATTGTTCAGATAAAGAAAATAATACTTGGACTCCAAGATCCAGGTTGGGCAAATGTGGGTCAGCACAGACTAGCTCATCACCTTCTGGGGAAGGCATACAAATATGTTTACAAATACACATATGCATGTTTGCTAAAGCAGGTACTGTGTGTATCTATGTGAATATTTAGGGACAAGTGGAAGAAGGTTGTCCCACACAGTCTTCCTTTGCCATGGTGGGCTCTAGGCACACCCTAACATTGAGGGAATACAATGAGAGCCACCCTTCAGGACCTACCCTTACGAATTTATTAAGATTGTAAAGGGGGCTGATTGTGCGGGCCTGGTCACTAGGAAACAGATGGCCCACGGCCAGGTAGTTTTCTGATCAAAAGATAGCCAGGGAACCTTGTGAGAAAATTATAAGCTGACACTTTATTATCTTGGATGTCTGATCTTGCTTGATCCAGGCATAGACTGTGATCAAGACAACTTCCTGCTAGCACATCATGGATACTCACTACCACTGTGGGTGGAGGGAGGTAATATATGTAGACCTCTGAGCACCTAGCCAGAGTGTCATTATGCTTCTCCCACCACTACAGCCTTCTGAGGGAAAAACTCCCAACCATGCCCCACTGGTCTGGGGAGTTCTAATCTCGGTCCCAGGTTTGCCAATCTTCTTTTGCAAACCAGGAGGTATCTGAAGAAGTGAGAGCATCTGGGAGAAAGGCTGTGCACAGAGAGAAACCTGCTCATGTCTCCACTGAGGAGCTTCCAAATCTGCCTCCTTTTCCCTGAACATTTATACATTCTTACCTCAGCCTTCCAGGTCCATTCTGAGCCTCAGATCTGACCACAAAATGCTGCATGGCCCAGCCCGAGCCTCTAAGAGCATCTACTCCCCTGATTGCTGAGCCTGCTGGTATCCCACTGACTCAGCCTGTAGCAGGCACACACGGTGGCCAGATTCTACAAATCTGGTTTCCACTGGCAGAGGAGCCAGGAGTCTAGGATAACTGCACTCTCACACGGAGAAGCCCACATACTCTAATAATAAACACTCTTAGATTAAACAAGAGGCCAGGCACACCCCCACACCCCTACACTGAGTAGGCTGAAGCAGGAGGATCACGAATTTTTAAGGTTACCTTGGGCCATGTAGTGAGAAATAAAAAAAATAGGGAAAATGTATTTCTATTACACAGAAATGTTAAAGTTGCAAACAAGCCTAAGAGCAATGTGGTGAGTGTTCAATAAAAATAACAGAAAATAGATCTTTTGAAAATGAAAATCTCTTCTAAGCAATATGAACAATTCAGCAATAGAAATGTAACTACAGCCCTGCATCTCAGATGTCCATCTCCCCACAGCCAAGAAGGTAAACTCCAAAGCCTGCTATTTGCTCTTCAGCATCTCAGTCTCCTCAGGTGGTCGACCCGTGTTGCTGACGAAGTGTGAACTGGCAAGAGCCTTCTGAAAGGCATTTCAGTTACACAGTCTAAGAGGGAAAGCACTCCGATCTCCCTCTGGGGCAAGTCTCTGGAACAGCTGACTAGACATCCTGAAGAGCAACATTACACTAAGTAGAAGGGAAGGGGACAGTGACACCAAGCTCCATGTGGCTCCAGGAGACAGACAAGAATGTAAGTGTGCTAGTCCAGCACAGGAGGAAACAACCATGACATAGTTCTGATAAGACTTCAAGCAGTCGCCTAAAGTGGGAAGAAGGAGATGGGGGAGTGGGCTACTTCCCAGTTGACTTTCCTGTATAATCATGCAGAACTGTCATTGTAACAAAAGATAGTCGTTTATCTTACAAAACCTGGGGAAAGTGGTCCTGAGAAACCTGCATGTAACACTGGCAGCTGAGTGGGGGCATTCGTCACTGTGGATGCCCAGTTCTAGACAAGGCTTTGGGGTACTCTCTCAGTGCTGGTCTTGGTGGTTCTGGGCACCTGCTCTCATTCCTTCCTATAGAGCCAGGTTATGGGAGGGAGAGAGAGAGAGAGAGAGAGAGAGAGAGACGGACAGACAGACAGACACCATGTGACACCAGGCAGAGCCGAGAGAGAGAGAGAGAGAGAGAGAGAGAGAGAGAGAGAGAGAGAGAGAGAGAGACGGACGGACAAACACCATGTGACACCAGGCAGAGTCAACTGTCTCTCTCCATTATACCCTCCACTGTGCTGGGAGTGTTGTGGGATATTTAATCACACTGTGTGAAGGTGTGTCTCTGTCCTTCCTTGTCTGCCTAAGGCACCTTCTGACTGGTTTAATAAAGAGCTTAATGGCCAATAGCTTGACAGGAGAGGACAGGCAGGACTTTCAGGCAGAGATAGGAACTCTGGGAAAGAATTTGGCACAGGATTCACTGGTGAGACATGGAGGAAGTTGGACATATGGTACTGAGGCAAGGTAATGAAACACATAGCAGAATGTGGATTAATATAAATGGGTTAATTTAAGTTTTAAGAGCTAGTTGGGAACAAGCCTAAGCTAAGGCCAAGCTTTCATAATAATAAGAAGTCTCTGGGTTATTATTTGGGAGCAGGTGGTCAAAGAAAGTCCGACTACATGTGAGTTCCTGGTCAGCTGTTGACCCAACCTGTTTACTATCCCAGGGCAAAAGTTTCTCGGGGGGATCTCCAATGTGGCCACTAGGGGCTTGTTCTCACCTGTTTCTGCCACCACCCTCCAAGATGGTTTGGTTATCCTCATGAGAAAACATATAGGCAAATTCCAATTACTTGGATTGGTATCATTAGCTATGGTAACGGTCAGTGAGGCTAAGACAGGGATCAGAGGAGCAGGCAGGAATAGGGTTGAGGTGGGGTGCAAGCATGGGATAAGCTACACCCTTCCTGTTCTACTGTCTTTCAACCCCCTTCTCTGTCGTGAGCTGAGTAAAGCTCTGAGCATTTTGACTGGATGTAATTAAGCCCCAAATGGCAGTGTGGGCTGGTGGTAGACATTGCAAACTTCCAGCTCTGAGGTTCTGGTCATGTGGAGCTGCTACAAGATACAAGGTAAAAAGAATGCTGTTTGAACTGTTTGGGAGACACCCAGGCAGTGGGACCGGGACCTGTCCTTAGTGCATGAGCTGGCTGATTGGAACCTTGGGCTTATGCAGGGACACTTTGCTCAGCCTGGAAGGAGGGGACTGTACCTGCCTGTACTGAATCAACCAGGTTTAAATGAATCCCCAGGGGAGTCTTGGCCCTGGAGGAGATGGGGATGGGGGAAGGTGGGGGTGGGGGCTGGAGGGGGGAGGATAGGGTAACAACCCATGGCTGATATGTAAAATGAAACACAAATATCCATATAAAAAATAAAATTTGAAATAAAAAAAGAATGCACTACTGGACTGACCTCTCATTAAAAGGGTACCCCAGCAAGACAGAATTTGGCTCACACAGGAGCCCCTCACCAAAGCCTAGTGTCTACTGGATGCTTACAATGTTTCTTATACCCAGTTGGCTCTGAAGGAACCTGGAGCTTATGGCCATTTGATGCTGGAAGTTCAGGTATCATTGTTTCAGAGCCTGAGCCTAAGGAGTTGGCACCTCCCACCATGGCCCAGGTTTTGGGCCTTTCTGTAGGTTTATTTTTTTCCGCTTTAGGGGCCATCCAGCTCCCAAATAAATACTCAGAGACTTATTCTTACTTATGAATGCTCAGCCTTAACTTGGCTTGTTTCTAGCCAGCTTTTCTAAGTTAGATTATCCCTTTTCTCTTTATGTTTTGCCTCTGGGCTTTTTACCCTTCTTTGCTCTATATGTCTTTCTTTCCTCCTTACTCTGTAGCTGGCTGTGTGACTGGATGGCCAGCCCTGGCATCCTCCTCTCCTCCTTTTCTCACTGCTCTTTTTTTGTGTTTTTCAAGACAGGATTTCTCTGTAGCTTTGGAGGCTGTTCTGGAACTAGGTTTGTAGACCAGGCTGGCCTTGAACTCACAGAGATCCACCTGCCTCTCCCGAGTGCTGGGATTACAGGCATGCACCACCACTGCCCGGCTTTTTATTTTTTTTCCAGCCTAAATTTCTCCTATTTATTCTCTCTACCTGGAAGTCCCACCTGTTTCTCTCTCCTGCCTGCTATTGGCCATTCAGCTCTTTATCAGACCAATCGGGTGTTTTAGACAGGCAAAGTAACACAGCTGTACAGAGTTAAACAAATGTAACAGAAAATAATGCAACACATCTTTGTATTATTACACAAATATTCCACAGCATAAACGAATGTAACACATCTTAAACTAATATCCCACAACACCTTTCAGTGGGGTGAATAGCGGCTGTGGTTACTCTTTTTTTTTTTTTTTTTTCCAAGACAGGGTTTCTTTGTGTAGTTTTGGTGCCTGTCCTGGATCTCTCTCTGTAGACCAGGCTGGCCTCCTACTCACAGAGATCCACCTGGCTCTGCCTCCTAAGTGCTGGGATTAAAGGTTTGCGCCACCACTGCCCGGCCGTGATTTCTCTTATACAGGAAGACAGAAAAGATTTCATTTTAGCAACCCCTTGCAGAAGTCAGGAGTAACTTACCCTAGTCACCTGACTACAGTTCTTTATGTTAATGTATGGCTTCTTGCAGACCTGGTGGCCTATGACTTTGTCCTTGACTTTGGGGAATACACCATCTGGGTGGCATCCGATCTCATACCTAGCTGGGCATGGGTCCCCATTAAAGCTACTGATGGGAGCCTCAAGGCCACCTGGAGTTGAGCAGACAACACCTCAACTAATAGTGCCAGGACCATGATATCCAGCACAGAGAGCCTTTTGAGAGGACAGTGCATTTCTCAAGCTTTCTTCTGTCCTAGGACATAGAGAAGACACTACTCTATCCCTTAGGGAGCCTGCTGGAAGCAGCCAGAGCATCCCATTGACCTGAATGAATCACAGGGCATAGCCAGCTGTTGGGGCCTCAGAAGCCCAGAACTCTGAGGTTCTACTACCACAGGGAAGGAGCTGTGGTGTGGAGGAAGCTGAACAACTTCTGTCCTAGGGAAGGCCCCTAGGGCTATAGATAACCCTGAGTCTGCAAAACTGAGCCTTCTTGTTTCAACCTTTCCAGACCCCTCCCTCTATAATCACTTTTCTCATAGTGTTCCACAAGGCCTATCTCAGATGCACTCTCCCAACCTGTGTTTCCTGTAGGAACTGCCTTCTTGTGCCCATTCTTCTCCTGCTGGCATCTGCCCTTTACCTTTGGACTCTAGAGACCATTTTATGTTCATACCTGTGACTTTCAGAGCCACTGATACTCTCCCATCAAAGTACTACGCAGGCTTGACCCTGCTTAGCCTCTAGGAGCAGATGAGATGTCTGACTTCCTAAGACAAACTCATGGGATTTTATACAAGTGGCCCAAGTCAGGTGTGGTGGCACAGGCCTTTAATCCCAGCACTGGGGAGGTAGAAGCAGGTGGGTCTCTGAGTTCCAGGCCAGTCAGCCTGGTCTACATAGCAAGCTCTAAGCCTGCAAAGGCTACAGAGCAAGACCTGGTCTTAAGAACAGGGCAGGGAGGGCACAGTGTGGAATGTATTTCCACATGTATGAATATATGCTAGGTCCTAGTCCAGACACTAAGATAAGCCTATGGGCCAATTGTCCAGAGCAATCCTTCTCCACATCCAACTGACCAGGTAGAGGAAGACTGTATCTGCTGGAAGCACCCCAGATTCCATTAGGTGCCAGCCAGAAAAGGACCACACTGTCCACTGAGGATGTGGAGTTTCACTGTCTGCAACAGGACCACAAGTCCCCTGGGCCACACTCTGCCCACTTTCCACAGACTGTCATTTTGTCTGGCCCTAGTGCCCTGGCTGCCTCCCTGTGCCTGGGTGCCTCCTAGCATGGTTACATATCTCTTTAGAGTCCACTCCCCAGTCTTTGTCCTTGTCAACTACAGAGCCCAGGCTTGGTTCTGGCTGCTAGAGAAGGAAAGATGAGGAGTGAGCCTGAATGGGGGACACCCTGGGAAGTCCACCTTGTCCTGGCACCTCCTCAGCTCTCTGCTCTAGTTCCAGACCTAGTGACCCTGGGGTATCTCTCCATAAAACAAGCAGTTTTCTAGATGGCAAAGTACTTCCCATTGTCTCATTACTGTGAATATTTATTTCACTTACACATACCCAGATTAAGCTCCCTTCCTCCTTGAGAGAGCAGAAAGCCTTTTGGAGGAGGCAAGGCATGCCAGGTGCCACCAGCTACAATGGGCAAGGCTCCCAAATGAGGTGAAAGTCAGGGACAAAACAGGCCCAGGGGCAAACTGTACAGATCTTCACCCTAGATTGTATAGACAGACCTTCACCTCCCTAAATAAATACCTTCTCTGAATCTATTTCCAACACATCTGGGAGGATCCAGCCTCACTACAGGCAGCAGAGTGGGAGGAGAAATAGGAGGTGAGAGGGGCCCTCAGCTGTTCAAACTAGAACCATCTCCTTTTGTGGGACAGGGGACAGCAGGGGGTAGTGCCTGGGGGACTAGCAGCAGCGAGGAAGGCTCACCCTTTGCTGCTTTTCCAGGGCATCAGAGAGTTGGTGGCCCAGCCCCAGAAGCCCGGAGGGCTGCAGGAGTGGACACTCCTGACCTGACCTGTGGTGTAAATGACTCCAGGCCACCAACAGGAGGGGTGTGAATGGCTCCAGCCATGACAGGGACTCTGTCACTGTCATTCTCTTGCCTCCTGTGTCTCCACACTCTCAGCCCCAGAGAGGCTGCATGCAGTCCCCGGAACAAGACATGTGCTTTGGCCTCAGTCTCCTAGGTCTGCCCGCTTTGGACTTGGAGTTCCTCAAGCAGCCCCCCCGGATACACTCCCAGCCAGCCTTAAATTTCTGCCCCACAAACTGCCACAATAGATACCTTTGGGTGCCTGTGCACAACCGTTCTCTGTGTGAAATGCAGTGAGGAGACCCAGGAGGAAAAGATGTTAAAAGGCCCTTTCCTCAAAGAAGAAACCACTTTGTGGGCAGAAATGTAAAGGGGTTTATGTTTGTTCCTTGACTCCATCCTTACTGTGAAGACACTGTGCTTCATATCCAACTTCTGGGTTCTCTGGGTCTGGGGTCCTCATTTCAGGGACACTAGAGGAGTTACTCCAGCAATAATGAAATGGGCTGTGGGCATGGGGCCCTACAGAGTCATTCTGTTAAGGCTTAAGAAGGAAACATAACTTACAAGTCTCAGAAAGTTCTTGAAACAAAATCACAAGCCCCCTTCCCCATGACTACATAGGCATAACAAGTGCTCTGACCACTGAGCTGCCTGCAGCTCATGCATGGTGTTCCAAAGCTGCAGGTTTCATGAGTTCTCACTCATGCTGTGGTGGGCTTTCTGGTGATATATCTGCCTTTAAGTCATCCATACTCCTATAAATAACCCCAAACTCACCAAGCTAGACTTGGGTGAGAGTTTTCTTTGGTCTGTTGTCTCTCTGGGGTCAATAGACATTTGTTGTTATATCCCTGGGGGAAATCACACAGCATGGGTATGATTCCATTTCCAGTGTTTGGCTGGCCTACTCTGGCTGGCCAACTGAGAAGCTGTCAGATCATGCCCATCCCATTGTTAGCTCTGTCTGGTACCTGGGACATGAGGCCTGGACCATAACCCAGGAATATCAACAGCAGCTTACCCATAGATCCATGTTACTTTCAGATTGGAGTTTTTGCCATCTAAGAGCTGATGGGGCCCCGAAAAGCAAGCAATCCAGACACCTGGATGAGAGTGATATTACAGACATGTGGCAGGGGTGCAGCAGGCCCTAGCTGTTATCTACTGACTCTCAAATACACTTCTTAGACACCTGGCAACCTTTTGTACCACTAGATGGGGCAGCATTTCAGAAGTGAGTGCATGGAGCTCCAGGAAGGTGGCTGCTCACACATTTCACTGCCATCCATCTTTCCTTAACAAAGTCTCTGCCCAAGAGTGATGGCTTTTAAATATGCACTTGCCAACGCAAGTTTGCACTTGGGCATGAGATGGTTCAATCTCCATGCTCTCTATTGCTCTCTTATACCATCTACATACCCCTGTTTCACAACTTACAAAGCTTGATTTTAACTGTGACTAAAGCCAAGAACACACACAAAATTATGCTGAAGACATGCTCAGAAAACCATTTGGTAAATAGGATAGACTTTCCCCTCTTGGATTTGTAAATACAAATTTATGTGAAAAGTTTGCACAAATATTGATATTGAAACTATGTTTCCTTCCCATCCACAAAGAAGACAATTCAGTCTCTTTGAGTAGCAGAGTTATACATTTCACTTATTGGAGGTGACTCTCAGTCAGGGTAATGAATAAACCCTTCACAAACCTCCAGACGTGCTGAGGTAAGGCTTATTATCTCAAATTCACTTCCCTTTAGCTTTTTAACAGCTGACACACCAACAATGACATTGTAACTCATTTGTGCTCAGGGTAAACTCTTACATGGTGATAGTCATGAGGACACAGCTTGAAATATAAGACACGTGTTTTGTAAATCTGTGTTGGCTTTTCTGTCCAGGCCTTAGCAAGATCTGTAAAATACCAAAGTGTGTTGGTGCAAAGGGAACAGATGTCTGTGGAGAGCTGGCAGCTAATATTTCACGAACAACCTTCGCTGTAGCAGAGCTCTGTGCATCAGAGGAGAGACCTGTAGAAAGCATGGGGCCAGGCTGGGGACTGAGAGAGTTCTGTGCATAAGAAGCAGTGATCCAGCCACAATATGATGAACACACACTATGTGAAGGGAACTCTCTCAGTCTCTGTCTCTGCATGTGTGTGATATCTGCGTGGAAGAAGTTGAAGAGATAGATTTGCATATTCTACCTGACTTTGTCACCTACAGTTTTGTGTTTGTCCTAAAGCAGGCCCCATTTCTTAAGCAAGACCCCAGGCTCACAAGGAGGCTGGTTTGTATGTGTCCTGGTCTACAGTTCAAGCCATTTGCCCATGTGCTGAGAGACCTCAAACAGGGCAGGATCAGCAGTGCTCAGTTCTGGGCCCCAGAGCCACCTTCTATCCAGGGCCCTCTGCTCTCCCCCTCCCCCCTTCTGCCTACAGCTGGCCAAAGTGCACCACACCACAGGCCTCCTTTCAATTCTGAAGAGGGGAGAGTGATGATTAACAGCAACCATAACAGAGACAACCACAGAAACAGGATAAGCCTGCCTCTCTGTACAGTGGAGCACCATGGAAGAACAGTCCATTCAGGTGCCACAGCTAAGGGGTGATGTGTGCTAATCCAGTGAAGAACACACACACATTGAGCTTTTTTCTGAAGAGTTCATGAAGGAAATTGCCCCCTTCCCCTGCCCGAGCCAGACCCAACTGGAGATCACCACCACAGGCAGAAGTGGGAAAGAGGAGCATCCTTCGGGAAGGCCCTCCATAGCTATGCCTCACTTAGACTGGGGCCCAGCCTTGAAGAGCAGAGTGCACACTGCTACTGCACATCTGGGGCCTTCTGTTGGAAGTGGTACAGCATGGGATACCAGCATGGGCAGGCATAAGTAGTTGGAGCTTGGATGTAGGGATGGACGCCAGGCAGCGTCTCTTCATCTTAGAGATAAGGGCACTGCCCTACCCACCGCTGACAGATAATGACAAAGTGCTTTGAAAAGCTTCAAGCCCACAACTTAATGAGACAGGTGTGGCTACAGCACAACCTTGGTCTTTGAAAGTTCTGAGAGTTGATTTTTATCAACTGATGAATTCTTCCCAGAGCCTCAGGCCTGAGTAAGGTAGGATACTGGGTGTGGGATGCAGAACCCAAGATGATAGACCAAGGACACAGGATGTTGGATACTGGGCAGGGATGAATTCTCATATAGCCAGCCCAATTGTGTTCAATCTTTCCACATTGGACATCCAGGTGAACAAGGGCATTTAACCAGAGAAAATGCTGCTTCAGAGGGACCCAAGCTCAGGCTGTTCCAAAAGACAACAGTAAAAAATGGGAGGTGGGAACAGGCTAAGAAGAAGCTTGTGTCCTGTGGCAGAGGCCAAACCAGAGACAGGTCCAGAGAGGACATGTCAGGCTGGCTGCATGTAAGGAGGGTGTCAGCTCCATAGGCTTTGAGACCAGGCCCCAGTATAGTCTAATTGGGTTCTGCTTTGGCACTTGGATGAGGACAGGCTTTCATACATGTGGATTTATAGTATAGCATTTTCCTCCAGATTGGAAATAGCCATTGCTGTCTTGAAGTAGAGAAGCTGTGACTACCTGCTCTGGATCCTTACATTATATTAATTTTCCATTATGGAGGGAGGGGGAAGGTCATGAGGTTCAGGAAAGCTTCATGGAGACCCTCCCTAAGCTCCTCCCCTCTCTGATATTATGTAAAAAGCAAACAGTTGCCAAGGGTAGGGCTTCTTGGTTTATCTGCATGTGCCTCCCCTATGCTCCTGTGAAAAACCCTAATAAACTAATTGGTTTGCCAAGTTGCACTTGGATGGAACTGTCTTTAGTCTGTCTAGGGCAAAAAGATATTTCTCTATGTCTCCCTGGGAAGCGGCAGACAGTCTTTGTGTTCTTTCTTGATGTCAATGCCCTTGGTTCAAAGCTCAGAGCCCACAGCAGCATGGGAGTTGGGGGATGACTTCAAGGGACAGAGGCCTGGACACAGGATCATGAGTGGAAATACACTCCCAACCCATGTTGCCTCCTGGGCTTCAAGTTCTAGCCTCTCCATGAAGCCCAACCAGAGATTGCTGTTGCCCAGTTTTACGCTGGGTCCTGTCTCCTCAGGCCAGTAATGTACCCACATGGCTGAGCAGTGGTTCTAGGAGTGGGGAGGGTAGGAACAATAGCCATTCCCTAGAAATTTCCATCCAACTCTGTCTCCATCACTGGGACACTACACTCCCCGCCTGAGCAGGCTGAAGCAGAGGATGTGGACCAAGTCCACCTCACCTGGTTTGCCCAAAGGTGAGCCTGGATTGTGGGAGACCGTGGAGCACAGTGAAGCCTGTTCTTCTTAGAACCTTCCTTTTGTTTCTTCAGTGGTGGTGATGGCTGTATTTGCAAACACTCCTTCAACCACAGCTGTGGACACTGGTCAATGAGCCCTTTCCCGGGACTCCCTTTCTTCTTCCTCAGTTGCTGTTGTAGGTAGAATCTCGGATAAAGGAGGGATGAGGTTAGATGAGTGATCTGGTGGGTAAGGGGTCTCTTCCATCTCTGTCATGTCTGTGGTTATGACATGGCCCTGTTTAGGGTAAGCAAAATTTGCACTGTTTTTTTTTTTTTTTTTTTTCTTTCTCAGTCAGGAATCCTCAGTATCAACAACTCAAAAGGACCTCAGAAGTTCAAAGTCATCCTTGGCTATACAGTGAGTTCAAGGCTAGCCTGGACTACAGACCCGGTAGAGGAAGAAGGGGGGACGTAGGGACAGGACATAAAAGACTACACATCAAATGAGTCACTATGTAGGAAACTCCAGAATAGGGGAATACACAGAGAAAGGGGGGAGGGGAAAGAGGGTTCATGGTTTCCTGGGAATGGGGTTCTTTGGCAGAAGTAGGTGCTAAAGGTCATTCTAGGGGTCGGAAGTTCTAGAGCTGACAGTGCTGACACACCTATGAACAGACTGAAGGCCACTGGATAGTGCATCTTGAGTGGGAGGGTTGTAGCGTATGTGAAGCACATCTTAAGGGAGCTGGGAAAAGATGGAGGCTGTATACCAGGCATGGCTTGCAGAGAAAGGGATGCATTTGTTCTTGAAACCATTTGCAGAGACGTGTGTTAAGAAGGCAGGGCTCTGTGGGCAAAGTAGGGAGCCAAACAGAGAAGTATCACCAGAACAAGCCCAGGCTCAAGGAAGAAGGGAGAAAGAGATCTCCCTGAAGATACACAGGTCAGAGAACAGAGTGGCTGATCCCCTCCAAGGGAGAAACTGCAGGAGGAAATACAGAGAGGGGTTTCAGAGGTTGGCCAGGAGGGAGGGGCTGGTTAGAGCCAGATGGACTGACTACGACTAGCAAGGAACAAAGTCAAAGAGAAGGGTGCAGAGCCTGTCCAAGCTGATGGGCAGTGCTGGTCCTTCATCAGTGAAAGAGGCCAGAGCTAGGCAGACGTTCTAGAAGGAAGGGAAGAAGGGTCTATGCCAGCAGGCCAGGGCAGTTTGGTCCTACCTGCTCTCCCTCTCTTCCAAGTACCTTCTATCTCCGCCCCCTGCCCCCCACCTCGCCGAGCTTGTGCCTATCCCCTCCCCCAGCCCAAGTAATCAAGAAGAGTCTCTAAGACCTAGGTGACCCCAGGATTCTCCCTTCCAAAGGAGGACTCTTAACACTCACCGACCTCAAGACCAATGTTTGGGAAGGGTGGAAGTTGTCTCCCACAAGAAACCTCAGAGGGCCAGAAACCTGGAGTCCACTGCAGGCCCTGTGTATACTCATAGGTGCCCTGAGTCAGTCTCCTTGGCTGTGCGGAGCGCGGCAGGACACAGTCGCTTTGGTTCGCGACCACCTAGTCCAGTCCCAGGGCAAAGGGGTCCAGTGCGCTATGGGCCGCGGCCGCGGGGGGCGCTGCGAGAACTGCTGTTAAAGCCCTGTCGCGGGCGCGCGCTCTCAGAGCGATCCCGGCCGCTGCCCGCGCCGCTGTCTCCCGCTGCGGGGCCAAGCCTCGTCCGACGGCCCCGTCCGGGATCCAGGCTTCACGAGTCGCTCTAGGCGCGCTATCCACCGGCCCCGGGCTCTGAACCTCGGACGTGCACCTGAGAGCGCGGCGGGAGGTCCAGGCCCGGCGGCGACATGGGGAAATTTCAGTCCAAGCACGGTGAGGTGCGGGCCGGGGGGAGGGGGAGGGAAGCCGGAGAGGGGGACGGGAGTGGAGGCGGGGGGCTCCGCCACTCACTGTCCCTTCCCTCTTCCCCGCGTCCTCCGGCCGCGCCGCAGCCGCAGCAGCCTGCAAGCGGAGAGAGAGCCCGGAAGGTGAGCCCCAGCGCGGCCAGGGCGCGAGGCGGCCCCCGGGCCGGATGCGCAGAGCTCCGGAGCGTGGGGCGCGCCTTGCCTCGCGCCCTCGGGTGGGACACTCCATGGGTCTCCCTGAGCGCGTGGCCCCGGGGCTCTGGGGACCGGGTGGGCGCCTCGAGGCGGACTTAGCAGAAGCGCACCCCGCGGGGCTCACGGTCTTTTTCCTTCTCGGTGGGTGCCGTGTTTCCCACGCGTCTGTGGGCGGGCCACAGGGGACAGCTTCGTGGTGTCTGCGTATGCGAGCGGCCGCAAAGGCGTGGAAGAGACCGACCGGCGCGCAGGCGGTGGCATGGAACATCGCGCACGGGACAAGCAGGTAAGCGACTGCGTAGTGGGCGGGGTCGCCCAACCGTGAGCCTCGCAGGACTGGGGAATATGCCCAAAGTTGTGCCTCTTTATCACTGTGAGATGCAGAAGGCAAGGCTCAGATGACTGGCCAGGATAGCCCATCCCTTCCCAGCATCTGGCATAGTATCCCAGAGGGGGCTTGTGTGGAGGAACTGGAATCCCCAGCCCTAAATTAGGGGTGCACTGGTGGCTCACCTCTCAGGCAGGAGGAGCTGGTGAAGGGACTATGCAGCAGAGATGGGATCAACCCGGGCCATGATATCAGTATTCCAGGCTTGGGGAGTATTCCAGGCTTAAGGAGCTGGGGGACCGGTTGCTTGCACAGTGAAGTTGTTAAGAGGTAAGAGTTACCCTTGCCTCACATCTTTTAAAGAGCGCACCACAGGCCTGCAGGGAGGGTCACAGGTCAGAAAGGCAGTGAGAAAACTGTGCCCCCCAAACCACAAGTGTTACCTAGTGTTCTGACAGTAGATTATCAAAGTGCCGTGGGTAGGGGCAGAGAACTGCCCAGGGCCACGGCTCCTGGGGTGAGGTGTAGTGGGGCTAACAAGAAGAAGTGCACCTTAGGTTATTGATGTTAGGGAGGGCGGATTGTGAGAGGACAGCTACACTACGCTTGCTGACCTACAACTTGATCTCCATTGCTGGCTCTGCTCTACAGGCTCCTCACTGACCCTGAGCTCTGTGAAGTCAGCAAGTGGAGTGGGGTCAGTGTTCTTCCTGGAGGGATCTTCTGGCCGGTGCACACAAACTTCTGGGTGTTTGTGAATACTTTGTATGGCCCTGACCTAAGCCCTGGGCCTGCATAGGCTCAAATTAATATGTACCAGAGTTTGGATTTGTGCTTCCTGGGAGGACCTGTCCTTCGCTATAAACGTGGGTGTGCTGAGGCATTGTGGGTACATTGTGGAGATTCAAATAGTCATGTGCTGTCCATTTCTGAACGAGGAGACCAGGCCAGGCAGCCAAGGTGCCAAGGTGCTGCGTAGGTCCATCTTGCTGCCACTTACATTTGCTTAGGAATTCTTGGTGGCCAACTGATGTCTCTGAATTGCTTGGTTCTCAGATGCATGGTTACCCAGAGATGTAAAATTGAGGGTGGCTCTGGGAACCTAGGATTTTTGTTCATGTCAAGGGAAAGCATTGAGGCCCTACCCCTTAGCTGTCAAGCCTGGAGGCTTTCTCCCTAGCAGCAAGTCTGGGCTTGACCCTCGGAATCCCCACTTGAGAGCAATAGTGTTCAGAATGGGCACAATTTAGCCGACAAAGAAGTGTGTGTCTCAGGAGTTGGAGGACCAGAGCATCTCTTCTGGAGAGTGCAGGTGCTTCCTGTGTAGTTCTGGAATTGCTAAAGTGAAGCTATGATCTTAGGACCATGAATACCACACTTCGGATCATTTTGTTGTTGTTGTTGGGTGGGTTCTGCCTTGCATTGTTTCCTCTTAGCTTTGTCTTTCTTTCATGATAAGGCCTTTCTAAGGTGGAAAGAGCAGAGTCTGTAGGACTGACTTAGCTTAAATAGTTATACTCAAGACTGTATTTCCTGGGTTGTCCTTTTCTGGCTGTGGCTCCTGGCCACCTTGAGTTGAGATCCTAGCCTAGGCATCACCCTCTCTAGGCTCAGGAATTCTTGAAGCCACTTTGTTGCCCTTGTGCCTGGCAGCTTTGCCCAGGTCTGGGAGGGACTGTATCTTCATACTTCTGTCTGGAAAGCTCCATGGGGAAAGTCAGCTGGGTTTGTCTCCTTTCTCAGATCCTTTTCACAGTGTCCAGAGTTCTTCCCAGCTTAATGTCCCAGGAGCTGTGCCCTGAAGAGGCCAGCCCTGATACTGCACAACATTCCATACCATCAATTCCCAGTGGCTTGTGACCTCTTCTGGGTTCTCATCTGCTCTTTTGCTTTGGACTCTGTTACTAAGCTGTATAGGTCTGCGCATCTGTGTGCATCTAAGTGTCCTGGGTGCCACTTCCTGCCTTAAGTGGCCATCCTTGCAATTTCCAGAAGCTCTGTTGTGTGGCAGCTCCTGTGTGGCCCCTCACCTGTGGGGTGGGGTCTAAGGAGATGGGCATGGGTTGGTTAACAATAGCCAAGTCATGGTTAAGAAAGAAGTATGTGACATCGGAACTACTGTGGTCACAGGCTTTGAGAGGGTACTGACGGGGCTGTAGTTCAGGCGGCAGTTGGTGGTGGCTTTTCTCAAAGTGGCTGAGTAGTCATCCATGGGGCTCCACACTGGATAATTTCCTTATGTGCGTACTTGTTCCACCAGACTATCTTTAATTTCCCCAGCTCCCCCTGAAGCTGGCAGGAAATTGCTCAGAAGACGAGAGTCACTGTTTTCTGTTGTGAATTAAACACAGATTTCCATTTAGCCTGAGGAAGGAGCATTCTGGCTCACTCTAGTGGTGGAGTTTTAACTTGGACTCTGAGGGATCTGTATGTATGTAAGTTGAGGAGAGCCACCTAGAACCATGTCCATGGATGTCTGTGGGCATTCCACAGCTGTCCATATTTGCCAGAGGGAAGGACATGGGTGCATGGCTTGTTGAGAGCTGTGTGTGACTGCCTTGGACAAACTTGAACTTCACAATGCCACTCACTAGCTCCATCCATATCTACTTGGCTGCTCTCTGTGTGCTGACATGTCATACCTTTCAGAAAGAGATAACCTTAGAAGATATGGGAGTGACCAGTGTGAGATCCTATGGTTCCTTTGGGGGCTGAACTCTACTAGATCAGGGCTGAATTCACTAGGCAGACCTTGGCTTCTAGCAGAACAAAAACAAACCAACAGCCCTCATTATCACCTTGTCTGCAGGTTCCTCAGAACTGGAAAGCTTGCCCACCCATGCTTTGGTTCCTTCCAACTGGCTAGAATTCTCTGGAGCTAGCTGAAGAGCCTCGGCCTCTTAGCTCTGCTGCTCCTGCTGTGGCAGAGGCAGTCAGGCATTCCCCTGACCTGGGCCAGGAACCACCTCACCTGAAAACTTACATGATGATTCTGTTAGGGAAGGGGAGATGTTAGCCTTTGAGAAACTCCTCATGTTTTTGTCACAGCCTAAATACCTCCCTATCCCTGGTCGACCCAGAAACATGGCACATGGGCCACAATAAGTCTGCAGGGGAGATATGGAGCTCCAGGGAGGTGATGAGGACAGCATGCTTCCTCCTCAGCTGCTGAGTCTTAGAGCCCCCAAGAAGAACAGTATTTCCATGGACTGCCCACAGAACAGCTGTAAAGGAAGCCCTGAAGCATGGGGTAGAAGAGGGGTAGCCTGGGTGTCAAAGTCAGCCATCACAGCATGTCACCGTTGGTCTTTGTTCTCGCTGTCCTCTCTGTGTTTGGCTTTTGGGACCCAAGTCTGACTCTTGAGAAGTTGGCACAGAAGTGCATAGTGGCCCAGTGGCTCACTCTGATGCAGGGACATCAAGGACAAGCCTGGGGGGACCAGCAACCTCGAGCATTTAGGATCCCCAAGATTAAGTAGTCAGGTAGCACTGAATCACTGTCCCTTCTCTGCTTCTGAAACTGCATGTGTCTCACTGACCCCCACATAATCTGTGATAAACTGAGTGGTTCTTACCCAAGGGGATTAAATGAGCTAGCAAAGGCCTCAGGGACCACCTGACTGATTTGCAGGAGATGCCTCTAGGAGAGAGGAGACAAAACTGGCCTGAGGACCCAGCCTGAAAGAGCTGGTAATAATGTTTTCAGGCACATGGCTAAAGTTTACCTCCCATGATGTGGATGGTGCTAATTAGAGAAGGGGAAGGAGGCACAGGCCACTGGGCCATCCGGTGTTGGTCTCAGGGGTTAAGTCCTCTGGAACTAGCCAGGTGCCATGCAGTCAATGTCTGACCCAGTCTGGTACTTGTGGGAGGCCCTGGGGCTGCTGCAATGTACTCTGCCACTGAGAGACCGTGTATACTTGGGCTCTGCTTTTGCTCATTGGCTAGCACTCTGCTGTCTTATGACAGGAGCTCTGGGACACTGACCATATGAGGCCACAGTTAGGGTTGTGGCCACAGAGGCTGCAGGGGCAGATTCCTGATGTCTACAATAGAGAATAGGGTTGGCTGGCACAGCCTGTCTGTGTGCATTGGTCATTGGAGGCATGTTCCCCTGGGATTCAAGTCCTTTGAGAGTTCCCAGGAAGACCAGCAAGTGCTCCCTGCTGGGCATAGAGGGAGTAGATATGTGCAGATGTAGATGTGCCCACCTCTGCATCTGAAGAGCACCATGTAAAGTGCCTAGGCCAAGGCTCTAAGATGTGGGACATTTTGCCCAGGCTGCCACCTGGACTTGGGGTATGTTGTAGATAGCTGGGACTGAGGCTTATACCTGGGTAGCTTGTCATGCCTAGGCTTCTAAAGCAGTTTCAGATCACAGCTGCTAGTTTTGCTGCTGAAGGCGCTAAACTCTTGGCTTCCTAGAAGTATTAATGAAAGTGGAGAAGTGGCTTCACCCTGCCTTTGCCGGCAGACTGGCCACTTTGGCCAATGATGCCACCTCCCCAGAACTCATTACTTCCTAGTTTTACTTGTGGCTGAATAATTTATCCATGAAAGTTGTGTGTGTGTGTGTGTGTGTGTGTGTGTGTGTTCTCTGTGTGTGCATGTGCACTTATATGCATGTGTGTGCACATGTGTATGGAGGCCAGAGGACAGCCTTGGCAATGATTCCTCAGGAACCATCCATCTTGTCTTTTGAGACAGTCAGTGAGAGTCAACCTGTGATGATCAGAAGTCCTGTTCAACCTGGAGCCCTGGTGAGGAGTGAGGGGTCTGAGGTGAGCTTGGGGCAAGACCAGCAGGAGTGGCATGGCTAGGAACCATGGCTCCAATCAGACACAGGGGAATGGTCTGGCCTCGTGAGCAGTCTGTCATAGAATTGTCGTCCAGCGTCATGTGCAGGAACAGGCTGGACAACTTCCCAAGGGCTCTAGCTTGTCAATAGCTGGATAATACAGGCAACATATTCAGACCCAGACCCTTCCTAGCACTGGGGACAGCCCTACTTGCTCTGTATCCCTTTTCACCTGCTCTGTAGTCTGGAGGCAGGGATTTGTGGTCTCTGTTTGTTAGTAAGCAAGAGGTGGAAGACAGGGTCATGTTTCAGTCCCAAGTCTCAGTAGCAAGGTCAAGGGGTACCCACTGGTGATCTGCACAGAGGTTGTTGAAATCCTGGTCAGAGCTAACATCAGATCCCCATGCCTTGCCAACTAAAACATGACTGTTTTCCTCCCTGTGGTCAAGAGGTAGGAAACTGGCTTTATCCACAATGCTGTGGCTTAGCCATGTGGCCCTATCTTGTGGGCTAATCCACATGTCTCTGGAGCTCAGCTTAGCTTGTTTCCTGTGGCCTTGAGTCCACATACTTCTCATAGTCGTATCAGGAGAGATGAGGGGACAGGGGCAGATGTGAGGGTCTATAATGGGATGTAGGAGTTTGGCAGAGGCTATCCCTGTGCTTCATCCTGGCAAGGCCCAGGGAGTCAGTGCTAACGCATAGTAGGACCACCCATATGTGACTAGAAAGCCTTGTGCTTAGGAAAGCTGAACCCTGTGGACATAGACCTGTTCTTCCTATAGGTAAGAGGAGCTCCCAGAATGTTGCCTGTGTCAGAAAGTCTCTGGGTTACAAGGACAGGCTTGTGCCACCCTAGGGGATTATGGGGAAGCTGACCCACAGCAGCTTATGAAGACTGCTGCTCGTGACTGGCTGGTAGAGAAGTCCTATAGAGCTGTGTGGCTCTGTGGGTCACAGGAAAGAGTTGTTCATGGGGAGAGCTTGTTTATATAACCCCTGGATATATGCTATACTACTGGGAGTGAGGTTGGCATTAGATGGTGATCTTATCTGTTCATGGAACTGTTATGGGTACTCTTATGGGCTGCTCTTAATGTGGACAACACTGAATGTTACATGCCCTCATGCCATTCAGCTCATCCACACAGGAGCTCTGCTCGGAAACAGTGGCCAGAGTAGGCCCGAGACCCTGACAAACAGGGAAGCAGTTCCGTACACTTGTGCCTGGAAGGGTCTGGTGAGTGTGTTACTGCTGTGTCTCTCTCCTTTATAGCCTCCCAGTGGTCTTTTCTTCCTACAAGAGGGAGGGTCTAAACCCAAGCTCCCCCTGTCACCCCCACCCAAGCACTTCGGAGAAACCAGTTGTGTCTTGTGAGTCTTGTGGTCAACTCTACCCACTGGCAGAAGGGTCCCTAGAAGGGAGCAGAGAGCAAGCATGTGGGGCAGGTCCCCAAAATCTGTCCTGGGTCATGTGAGAAACTGAAATACCCCTGGTATGAGAGGATAGGATATGCCCGCATGCTGCACAGAATTGTCTGTGCCCACTGGGACACTGTTCATGTGCTTGATCTGTCAAGTAGTGGGTAGACATGCTGACAAGCAGAGGCTGGTGGGGCCCAGGTAGCAATAGCTTAGGGAGAAACACAGGCTCTGGGGTGGCTACAGGGTCATTGGAGCCTGTGGCTTAAGGTAGGCTCCTCACACTTAAGGTAGCATATGGAAAGGTTATCCACACAGCCCCCACCTCCTTCCCAGTCCTTTGTTTGGTTATCCTTGGGCTGTCAAAACACAAATGCCCTCTGCTCACTGTGAATATCCAGCATGGGTCAGAGCAGGTGGGCTCCTCTTGTGCTACCCAGTGGTGGTAGAGGATCATCCTTGGGCTCTATTCTGTTTTATTAACTGAGATCGGTGCCAGGTAACATTGAAGTCTGGCCTAGAACATGGATGGGCTGCTTCTTAAGGAGGACAGCATTGTCTCAGGCCTGTGAGAGGTGAGAATGATTATCCCATGTGCTGGCTACCTGACCAGGCTCGGCTATGGCTTGTTGGATGCTCATGGCCACCCTGGGCAGAAGCACAGGTCTGGCTTGGGCAAGACTACCTTGCTGGAGCTGCTGCTTACAGATAAGCCTGTTAGTGATTAAAAACCCTCACTGGCCCCCAACCTGCCTCACAGCAGGCTACACCCCCTGCTGGGCTGGTGTGTGCTGTAATCAGCTTTCACATTGATGGGAGATTTGGCAACATCCGGCTGGCAGCCCTTCATGCCAACATTGAACAAATTGGGTCTGTTCGATCCTGTTTGCCACGCACAGCTGGAATGTACCGACGGCAAGGAAGCCCTGCAGCCAGAAGGAAGGATTTGTTTTACTTTTGTTCTGCAGAATCTTCTCAGTTTGCCGTAGCTAGCTCTGAGACCTGAAATCAGAGAAGCTAAAAAGCATGTAATATTTGAATACAGAAATTCAAACAGAGATTATTTTAACATACCATCGGGCATCCTGATGGATCGGTGTCTTGAGCTCTGTGAAGGATGTTCTGTGGGCTGGGAAGCACAGCCCTTCCTGTTGTTTGTCCCCAGAATTGTAGTTTTTGCTCACTATTGTTGGGGGAGGGTGCTGGCAGGGCCCTCCTAGCATCTTTTATACCTGTGATGTGGAGGTCCAGAGTTGGTGTGTGCACTGAAGAAGGGAAATGAGTTATTTGTATCTCCTTGAAGTGAAAGCCTGACCTCATTCTGGCTCTGAGGAAGAACCTGCTCGGAAACCACAAGAAACAGCCAACCTGGCAAAATAGGTACCCTTCCCTTCCTGCCCCAGGGGCCTGGCACAAAGCCCTCCAGTGTTCTCCCAGAGAGACTGAGAGTACAGGTGGCCTGGTCAGACCCTCCCACTCCCTTCTACTCACCCTGTTCAGTGGGCCTCACAGGTTTTGTTAGCCTTCCTGGCCTGTTAATGCTCTTGGTAGGGAAGTCCTGGCTGCTCACCCAAAACTGTTGGTCTCATATCCTGCTCCTTTCCCACAGCTGAGGGCTTCTTAACTACACTGGAACTGGGTCTCTGTGCTCTATGCAACCCTGGCTCTGGCCCTATGTAACGCACCCAGTTCAGGATGTCAAGCCCATGGGTCTCCTAGGTGAGTAGGGTATCCCTGGACTTGGCCTGTCCTTATCATTCCCTGTGTCCCTGGGGCTCCAGCTTGCTGATCCCTCTGGCTGGCAAGGCTAGCCATCAGACTCCTATAGTGGAAAGCCTAGGCTAGGGGTGCTGCCTTCTGCTTCTGCCAACGCTAGACCAGCCTCAGCTTTGCTGGGAGTCCTGGAGCCTATTTTCCTGGGGCTGGGGAGAGCCACTTTTAATCTGAAGATGATATTGAAATTTGAGAAATATTGGTGGGGGAGAGGGAACCACACTGTACTTGCTTTGACAATTCCTTGGAAAGCGTGTGTGTGTGTGTGTGTGTGTGTGTGTGTGTGTGTGTGTGTGTGTAAAGAGTGGGTCCCAGAAGACCACGAGGATCACTGGTGCAGTAAGCGGTGGAAAGAGTTTGGTAAACCCAAGGGGAGCTCTCTAGTGGAGTGCAGAGTCTAAAACCATGGGCTGAGGCCGCAGAGGGTAGACATGGCTCACCACGAAGCCCGGAAGAAAGGTACTAGAACACATCATCAACAGAATACCAGCTGCAGTGGCCGCCATCTAGCAGCCCAATGTGTGTGGAAGTAAGGACTATGGTAAGAAAGTATTTGGGGTAAAAGCTAAAGGTATTCCAAGCAGGATGAGAAAAACCCTATCAGGGTGCATCTGAAGAGAAGATGAAGGGCCAAAGGAATGAGGTCTTAGGAATAAAGAGAGGAGGAGGGGACTCGGCTGGATACAGACCCCACATGCTTGAGCTTACCCTGTGGAGTTACTTATGGCCACTCAATTCCTGCCCCAAGACCTCTTTTGAAAGGAGGCAGCTAGGATACAGCAGAGGCTGGCAGTTCTGAGTCATGCTGTATTGAGCTCTGGAGCCTGGACCCTAACCTGTGTGAGACCCCTGACTCCCACCTCCCACCCATGAGCAGTTCTGTTCCAAGGTCGCCTCCATGCTCAATAATTCAGCTATTCCTAAGCTGATAGAGGAGCCAAACAAGGGCTCCTGGAGAGTTCAGAGGGTGCAGGAGAAGAAGGTTAGGGGACTGCCCTGGTGTGGACATCGGAGGAGACACGGCCTTGACAAAGGGTGGCTGTCCAGACATCACAGGGGCCCTGCCAGTGCAAAGGCCCCCAAGGCAGGAGTAAACAGTGCAAATTCCAGGAGGAGAGGAAGTATATACAGAGAACTAACTACACCTACCTCCTAGGAGGTACAGTAAATAAAGACATGTGTACCAACCTTTCTGAGGGTCCAGGAGGCTACTTACTATCTGTGACAGGCATTACAGCTAGCAGGGTACAAGAAGCCCTAGGGGAGCGAAGACTCCCATCCCCGCTGGACTTATGGGGATCCTGAGACCCACTTCATGGCTGTGGAGCAGGGAGGTGGCATAGCCCAGTCTTTACTTCAGACTTGTTTCAAATATTTGGGTTTTCTTGAAAACATAGCTGATGTTGACTCTGAGAAAATAGCCAATTGGCACTTTATCCTTGGTCCCCTGGCTGTGTCTTGAGCAGTAGCTGGTGGAGTTAGTGTCTGGGCATGATTAGGATGAGGAACCAATGGCATCTAATGACCTCAGGGAATGAAAGTGTCATATACACCCTCTGTGGGAAGACCAATGAAATGGTGACCTCAGGGACCCCATCCCTTCCAGGCATGGCAAGGCAGCCGGAGCTGGCCACTGGCTTGGCTCTGCATATCCATATCCTGACTGAGAGGGCATCAGCTCCTCTGTGGGGAGGGGAAGCTGCCCAGAAGGTTCTTCAGACTTGGTCTCGGGGTTCCTTTTGTTTGTGATGCATAGAGTATAGGACAGAGGTTGGCACAGAACAGGAAGAACATATTGGTGTGTTGGAGCGACTCAGGAAGCAGTTAGGGGAACAGTGGGTACTATTTCTCTGCCCATGGTGCAGGGGACCAGAGTCTTGCTGGGCGAAGTCACCAAGCCAGAGCTCTTACCTCTCACTAGCCACCTCCAGCCTTGGAAGCCAGAATATCCTTGTCCAGTCCCTTGGACCTGGTCCATATGCTAGGAGCCCCTGCCGTGTGCAGGCTTTCCACTCTCCCGTGTCTGGATGAACCTGGGCTTCCTTTCAGCTCTCCATGCACCTGTACAGCATTCAGCTACCTGGAGCTGGTACCAGTTTCTGAAACAGATTATTTATTAAGAGGCTACAACGCAATTTTGTCATAGGAACCCTACTAAATTTCCTTAGGGTGGGTTTGAAGGATCTAGGTTTGGCCTTTGTCCCTTTAAGACCTTCAAGCAGCTACTGCCAGATAGGGTAGCTGTGAGGCCCCCCTTTGATCTCCACAGCCCTGCCAGGCAGCAGAGCCAGTGAGGGTCTGTTTCCACACAGCCCTATGGAGAGCACTTAACAAAAATGAACACCATTTATTGCTTTTTCTGAGTTGTGAGCTCCCCAGGGGCCTGGCGCCGGTTTTCAGCCTGCTTATCTCTGGGAAGAACACCACATCACACAGTCCCTTCTAGAGTAAAACAAAAACCGAAACTTAGGGTTCAGTCGTGTTCTCTTCCAGCTTTGGGATTAATCAGCCTTTGAAATGGGAAATGTAAAGCTTTAATAGGAGTGGAAGGAAACCAAGATGTCCGGTGGGTTTCCTGAGCAGGAGTCTAGATGGAGGAAATTGTGTGAGGTGTGCATTAAAAATGAGTAGAGTCCACTTCATCTACACAGAGGCAGAGGGATCCGAGTCTGGGAGACCTGAGTTTGGGTTCCATTTTGTTATTTTGCAACCTCTGCGGCCTGTGAGTGGTCACCATCAGAGACGGTTGGCCGTGCTTGATCTGTATTTTCTGTGAAAGACAACTGTGGTATCCGACATAACAGATGACAAACACCAGCCTGCAGACCAGTTCCAAAGTGACTGGAGCACCAAGGGCTCAGCCCAAAGCAGTTTCAATGTGCTAAGAGTGAAAACAAGTAGTCAGCATGGTTTATGTTACTTAATTCTCTGGGCAAATGTACGTGTGGGGTGTGTGTGTGTGTGTGTGTGTGTGTGTGTGTGTGTGTGTGTGTGTGTGTGGTGTTTGCATGCACAGTGAATACAGACATAAATATATACAAGTTTCATATACACATGCAGATGTAGATTTCATGTGTGGCCTGAAGCACTTTGTTTCAAGGTGGGCCCTGTTTCTGTGAGTGCCTTGGTTTGAGACAGGATCCTGGGAGGAATGTGGAGTCTCCTTTCTTTGCTGAGGTGTGGGGCCAGTAATACTGTGCTTCCCACTTGTGTGGATTAATGTGGATGACACAAGTCACCAAAATCTTTCTCTCCGAGTGAGGGATAGAGAGTCTTGGCAGCCAGACGTTAAAAGGAGGCTACTGACCCCTTATTGTGTATGACCTCCCTGGCAGCATCTCATGTAGCAAGAGTTTCTCCAGCAAGTGGCCAGGGTGCATGCCTGTAATACATTCATCCAGCGACTCATTGACCCTCTCCCACCTGTCCAGGATTCTCTGTGAACTGGCCATGGCCTGCACCTCCTTGGTGAATGGACAGGAGATTGTCGGCTCCCCACAGTACTCATGGCTGATCAAACCCTGCAGCAAATACGGGCCCTTTAGGGGAGCATTTTGGAGATCAGTGTGTTTCGGGGTGAGTGGGTGTTGGGAATGTGGTCCATGTTATATCTTCTATATCTATTATTAATCAAATGATGGAAACAACGGGAAGCTATGGTAGGAACAAGAGGAAGATGATGATGGAAATGTCTGTATTTTCTCGACTGGACAGAAAATGGAGGAGGGCAAAATACTGGGTGAAGTACTGAGTGTGTGTGTTTTGGGAAGCCCTGTTACTCTCAGTGACCCGTCTTTTATAAATTCCAGGTTTTGGCTATCATGAAATCCCTGATAAAAAAGGTCCAAACTCCCCACCACTCCACCCAATTAAAAAAATGTGTAGAGTAAAAACGCCCTGCAGATTTTAGAAGAAACAAGAAGCTGACCTGCACTTGCTGTATTTCCTTCCTGTGGTGACTTCGGATTCACTGTCCCTAAACATCTTGTTTTGGATTCAGGCACTCAGGACCTCATGGCCCTCAGCTCCTGCAGGGGACCCGCCAGGCACCACAGGAACTGCTGGGCCCCTACTGCACATGTGTCGGAATTATTAAGCCCATAAAACTAGATTGTCACATCTGAAACTGTTTAGCTGCTGAAACTGAGACGTGACTTCAAAGCTGGCCAAGCGTTTCCAGACAGACGAGCGGGCTGGCACCTGGAAGTAGAATTCCAGCCCCTGGCGGCAGGCAGAGTGGCCTCCTCACCTTTTCCTAAGAAAACACGGTTCCTCAGAGCCTAGGACTAGATGCCACACCTGGAAACCTATTTGAGGATCAAGGTTCTTGCATTTCAGGGCTTTCAAAGCCATCATCACCCGAGTCCATGGCTTCCCTGCACTAAGGGTGTCTGCAGCCCACTTTCCCCAGCCCCTCCTAGCCTCCTGTTTCCTGGTTTTTACTAGTCCTCACCCCTCTGGTACCTTCCACAGCAGGAGAGGCTATGGCCTTGCTCTCTCTACCCTGCGGCCTCTTCCTTCATTCCTTCACTCCCTCTTGACCTGCTGGCTCCAGCACTGACTGCCCTGGCTTCAGTCACCTCCTGCAGGGCATCCCAGCTCTTTGTGGCTCTCCAAGTGTAGTCTGACCCACGGGTGATACCCTGAACTTGAGATGCCCAAGAAGATGCCCACATTCATCCCACACACAGCTCATCAGCAGCCTCCAAGCAGCCCAGGTGTTCTCTTGGCTCCCTCAGCTCTCCTGCATGCCTTTGGGTCTTGCCGCCCACGCCTGAAGGCACTACTGGCTGCTCTCATGTGCTCCTTCACCTCCTGTCTGACCCCACAAACGGGCATGAATCTCACCTAGGTCCTACAGCCCTGTCTTCCCACCAGCAGGCGATTCTTAGCCTAGGCTCAAGCCCAGCAGCAGTCTTACAGAGTGGCCAGGACTGACACTGCAAAGCTTCCCCAAAGGTCATCCTGGGGGCCTCTGTCCTATGTTTCTGGAGAGTTCCGTGTCTGGGGTAGAATGGCTATAGGGGTCTGTCAGGAACTAAGAGTTTAATGTGGGTAATTCTTCTGATCAGGAGCTAATGTTGGAGTGAACAGACGTATAAAGACCCACCCTAGTACTTGGCCACCATGTGTTCTAGACCACACACCCTTCCCAGGGACCCTGTGGTGCCCACTGTCCTGTTGGGCACAGCTCTGGACAGTAGCCTCAGTACATTTGCTATGACCTCACCTTCTGTGTCCCTCCCCTAGAGTACCACTAAAGACCTAATCCCTACTTGTTTCCCCATCCCTGTCTGTTTCTGTCTCTGAATTTTTTTTATCTGACTATATCTATCTCTCTGTGTGTCCCTCCCCACAACCCCACCCCATCTCTGAGACGTTGACAAGATCTGGCTATTCCTCCTAGTCTGTGTTCAAGGGTGTACATACAGCCCTGACCTTAAAATTGATAGGTAATGCCAATGCTTCCACAAGCCTCAAAGGTTGTGAGCCAAGGGGAGATGTGGACTTGTTGAAGGTCACAGTTGGCCTGGGAGCCCAGACTTCTAGCAGGTGCCCCTTCTCCATATTGTCTTCTTTTCAGAAGAGAGAAGCCCGGTTTTTAGAACCTTTGAGACAGGTTTAAAGGAACTTTATCTCTTGGTGCCAGTCTGTCCCTGGCCTGGTTGTAGGCTCCCACTTCTCCTCTAGGACCCCCAGCAGTCCAGTAGTTACCCCGACGAGTCAGGTGATTGGTGACAGACATCTACACTTGCCTGACCCTTGCTTGAGGTGCAGGTGGAGACAGTGTTCTCATGTTCCTGAGTCTGGGGACACTTCAGGCAGTGAGCAGCCAGCACACTGTTATCCTGAGGCCCATCTGCCCTGGGCTTACTCTGTCTCTCACTCCTGGAGCTGCCTGTGGTGAATGCGCATGTGGAAGATGCCGAGGCCCTGCAGGTTCTAGTAGGTGGTGTGATTCAGGAGGTGACCCTCTCTCAAAGATGGGTGTGGGTGCTACTCTGTGCTGATAGCAGGACTACTGGAGTTGCCCCCTGAGATGGGTGCCACCATCTCCCATTCTACTCTGTGCTGACAGCAGGACTACTGGAGTTGCCCCCTGACCTAGGAAGCTAGGACTCTGGGTCTGTTGGGAAACTTCCCTACTTGCTGCTGCCACCCAGTGGCAATTATGGGGAATGTTTGTGGGCTGTGTCCTGAGCCTGCCTGGGACCTCTCACCTCCTCACTACCCCGTGGGGTCATGGAACAGGGCAGGGCTGTGGAGAACTGTGGGCCCCTCATTTTGTGTGTGAATAAGTGGGTGTTTGTAGGATGTGGACTATCCATGGATGTAGCAGCAGGGCAAGGAACCCCTTAGGCCAGCACATGTTAATCCCAGACTTCAAACCATCGACGCCTGTCACCTTTTTTATGGGCCGTGTTCCCGCTGTTCCCACTGTGACATGGACCCCACAATCATGACACCGGTCCCCAAGGGCTAGGAGAGCATCCATCGGAGACTGGAGAATGAGCTGGTGATGTCTTAAGGGCAGCAAGCAGGGCCTGGGTGGGGTGAGTACCGAGGGAGGAGCCCCTGGGTCAGGCGCTGAGGAGATCGGCAGAATGCTAAGCTGGAGCCTCATCAGGCAGCTGGGGTCCACATTAACCTAGACGTGACATCCAGAGTGACTTGGACAGGGCCAAACATCGGTGTCTAGCAGCTGTGAGTGTCAAGAGGAGGTAAAGCTTGACCAGAGAGGGTGGCTTCAGAGGCCAAAGCAAGGAGGGTCTGGCAGGGGGTATGGCTCAGGTTCCTGAAGAGGAACTGGGATGAGTGGATGTGAGACTCTCGGGAGAATCTGCTAGGGCCCAAGGTCACCAGACTCTGTCACAACAGGGGTAGGTAATGTCTGCCGTTGACAGCCTTGCTTGTGGGCCTAAGTCATAGGGGCTTGGCTGTGCTGGGAGGGGCTCCATGTCTGGCCAGTGTCCCCGCACAGGTTTTATACGATGTGATTAAAGCTCTTCTGTTTAACTAAAGCATCCAAATTAAAGGGCACTTCTATGTAAGCAGGACAGATTTGACGAAAACACCAGGCAGAGGCCAGAATTACCCCACAAACATTCATTTTCTTCTTTGATCTGGGGCCTCTCCAGCCACCCCTTGGCCAGTGCCTAGAATCCTCCATGTTCTAGGGTTTGGTGTATGCTGAGGGAGTCCGCTGCAGTGCCCCTGTCCACATGGTGTGGCCTTGGCCAATTATAGCAGCCATGGCCTATTATTGTACCTTTGGGACTGTCCCAGGAGACCAGCCTAGAGTTTGGGTGGGATCTTGTTTCTTTATCTTATTTTCCTTTCTTTTCTTGCGGTGCTGGGCTTTGTACCTAGAGCGGTGCATCCCAAGCATGCTCTCTCCCACTAGCCCGACCCCCAGCTCCTTTTCTGAATTAAATATCCTTGCTTCTCCACCTACTACTGCTTTTAAAGTCTACAACCCATGCAGAGCTCCAAAAACTCAAGACTATTTTTAAAATAAGTGGAAGGTATCCATGAATGCTGGCTGGTCCTGCCTCACGGACAGAATAAAGCACGGAATGCATTTACAGCAAGTCAGAAACTGGTAGCTCTAGGCTCGAGCCTTCCGGCTGTCTCTCCATCCTGGGGTGCTGTACCCACCAATTTCTCAGTGAGATGAGACTTGACGGTTGATGAAGGATTCAAGCTCTCTGGCCAAGAGCTAATGGGGAGCAACTGAGTCCTGGAGTTCCATGGGGGAAGGGACTGTGAGAATCTTGGGGATCCTCCCTGCTCTCACCTGTACCACTTTTCAGGCCATTCCTGGAGGTGGGTGCAGGTGACTCGGGAGATGCCCACCCTGACCTCAGCGCCTGTCATTTGACAGTGACTGTTCAACCCACTCCCTGGCATCAGCCAGCATTGGTCTCCCTGTGTAACTGTATTTTGCCAGCAGCAATTTACAACCCCTGGATTTGTAATCAGACATAGGACCTGTCAGCCACAACACCTTGGATCCGCCTAGTATGAAGCTGAGCCTGTGAGTTCCATGTCCCGAATTCTAGCTTCCGTACCTCACAGAAGTTGGAACTGATGCTTTAAAAGTTACTCTGATTTTGAAGGGGAAAAAGCTCCAAATAGGGCTTTTAGAAATGAGTAGATTTCATCTTATGTTCACCTGGGACAGCTCTAGGCTCAGGCCTCCAGTCTCAGAAGGACATGGCACTGTGCACTGTAGACATAAACGAGTTTCATGGGACCAGGACAAACACCTAGCACTTCAGTCAAATCAGATCTTTTGTGCCTTGAATCTGTGGGTTATTTGAGCAGTGAATTAATGAGTACTCCTACTTCTTCCTCCTCCTCCTTTTTGAGAAAGGGTCTCACTCTGTAGTCCTGGCTGTCCTGAAACTTGCTAAATCGGACAGGCTGGCCTCAGACTCACAGAGATTCCCCTGCCTGTCTCCCAAATGCTGGGACATACTACCACTTGCAGCTAGAAAGGGGACTTTTAATAATTATGAGGTTTTTCTCAACAAGATGATCTCCAGGGTAATACCTTAAATGACATCCTAAGAACAAGCCATGTAGGCAGCCTATCCCTAATGGTTCCCATGAGTTGGGAGGTCCAGAAAGAGGAAGACTTTGGGGTATTTATGAAATGTAGATATGAGCAGGGGTCTCCTTTATTTCCTGGCCCTAGTCATTCAGCCTTGACCATTTTGGTCTCTTGCCATGAGGGCTCCTCAAATGCTGTGTTTCCCACAACTGGTGCACAGCCGAAAAAAAAAACAAAAAACAAAAAACCTAGACAGGAGCCCCTCCCTCTTCCCTCTGCTGTGCTCTGTGGTAGTCCTGAGGACCTATCCTGGCTTCTTTCAGGAGACCAATACTGGGTTTATCCTCACCAACCTCGCACAGCTAGTACACAGAATACTGCTGTACTTCCGTCTCTGTCCCTTGAACCTGGGTGTTTGTGGTATTCCTCTTCCATGCATTCTGCAAAACAGTCAGCCTGTCCATTCAGGCATGGGCCTTTTCATGGTTATTGTCTTGTTTGCTGCTACAGACAGAATGCTTTTCCCACTCTATTGCAAAGGCATTAGGTTTTTACATATGCTGTCATTTCATGCTCTGGATTTGATCGAGACCTGTATCCTTGTATCCTGCAGATGGATATGACCCCACAAGGTGGTGCTGGGAAGCCTGCCAGGCATCCTATATTCTCTACAGTGAGAAATGGGGTGGAGGGTATTTCTTGGTTCCTGTGGTCACTGACAGGGTAAGAATGTGCCAAACTGTACCTGGGATACTCAATTTTCTGAATGAGATATAAAATTGAGGGACTTTGTCTTTCTCCTGCCTCCAGCTACAAACCAAAGGCATCCTTTGACCCAGGTTTCCCTAGGGACATTGCCAGCTGGCCAGTTGGATGGGTCTTAGCTCAGCTTCCCACCTACTTGAGGCCTCTCAAAGCGTTGAAGCCACCTGGAGTCAAACAGAAATGCCAGGAAGCTGGTGGGAACTGCTCCTGGGGGCCCCCGAGTGCTGGGCTAGGGGCTGCGAGTTTCCCCGCCAGGAAGGGCCCTTCGATTGCAGATGGCTTCCATGGCACATTTTATATTTCCTTCCTTGTAGCCTTTGCTTCTGTGGATTATTTACAAGAACCATGCGAGCTTTTGTTGTGCAGAGTTTCTTGGATGTGTTTGAAGTCCTTCCCATTTTTCCATAACTGGTCTTGAGATCAGCTGTGGGCCGAGGGTGTTTCTTGGCAGCTGCTCCTCAGCCCAGCCATGGGGGAGACAGTGGCCCCTCTGCCAACTCCTGTGGATGCCAACCTGAGTTCATCCCATGGGTACCATGGGGGCAGCTTTAGTGGAAAGTACTGCAAGCCAGGCCAGGAGTAGTGCCAGGCAGGGTTCTTGGTCTCAAGGCTTCTTATACTTGTGGGTTGGCAGTGTTAGGGCTGAGTTGCAGGGAGATCCCAAGTCTCACTTTGAACAATGGGCTTTGCTCGTAGGCAGTGAGGCCCAGTTCTGGAAATGACTCCAGCACATGGTCCTTGTACATTCTGCTGTATGAAGTGGGAAGGGATGGTGTATGTGGGCCCACAGGTTAAGTGGCCTCTCAAGGTCTGATGCTGGTGTCTGTTCAAGGTCTCAGCCTCACGGAGTTCCTATCTGCTGTCTTCCTCTGCTCTGCTGAGCCTCATGGTTATATGTGGCTCTATTCTTTTGTAGGAGCTGCCTAATGGGGACCCTAAGGAGGGGCCTTTCTGGGAAGACAAGGGCTCCCTAGAAGGTGAGTCCAGCTCCAGGAAATGCTCCCAGACTTCACCCTGACATTAGGGCTCACACCACAGAACCCTCACCACTGGCATATCAGAGTTAGGGTCAGTTGGGTCCTAGTCTGAAGAGCAGTTTGAGTAAACAGCAGCCTCAATCATCTGTGATTCTCTATCAAGCAGGCAGCTTGGATCAGTCAATGGAAGAAGCACAATGTTGAGCCATAGTGTCCCCATACACTTGTTTATTTTGTGTTTGTAGTGAGTGAGCAGAGAGGCCAGGCTTCATGGACTGGTGCTCTTGAATTCTGAGCTAACATGGTGGCTGCTTATTGCAACAGTGTGGAGTGGTGGAGCAGTCCTAAGCATGCCACCTGTGACTTAAGCCCCACTTGAGTCTCATACGCATGCGTTTTTGGTGGCGTCAGCCCCACCCAGAGATGTCGTAAGTTCTTACAGGATACTAGTAGGTGCAAAGGACTGGCCTTCAGACATCTGCTGACACCCAGGGGAGCTCCCAGCGCTGCCTGCTGGAAGCTAGGTACTGGGTATCCTCTTAGCTCATACCTGGGCAGACACCTGATCAATGGTCCTGGGCCCCTCTCCTGAGGACACAGCTTGAGACCCAGAGGATATGTGAATGCAGAACAGGGCTCCTTATCCATCCATATAGGGAGTCAGGGGAGACAAGACTGGCCATCAGATAGCCCTCGTGTCCTTGTCAGTGGGTTCTGGATTGAAGGTGTTAGAAAATGAGAATGAGGAGAAAAGCCTGGTGACGCAGGAGCTCGCTCCCCTGGAGGACTCTGATCTTGAAGGTCCTTCTCCCACCCCATCTGTACAGTGTCAGCCTAGAGGAGACATTGCTCACTGGGAGCCGATCATGTTGAGGCTAACCCAGGTGAGGCCTCTCTCTACACTACAGGAGCAGCTCTTAGCTCAGCACAGGAAAGAGCAGAGACAGCCAACCCATTTCCCGTCCTCATGCTGCTCACATGGGACGGCTCTTGCCTCCCCTCCTCCTGTCCCCACAGTTGTGCTGCCCCCTGAGAAGTCTGAGGGCCAAGAGGGCCAGGGGCAGCTCTTCAGCATGGACGACGGGGAGAAGGCAGCAGGCTACGAGGGCCTACTAAGAGCCAGCAAGAAGCACTTGAACATTGATGTAAGTCCTTCTCCCTGTACACCTCCATGAGTGGGTCCCTAGGACACGGGGTGAATGGTGGTGGCCCCAAATGGGGACCATGGCCCCTGTGGCTCCTCAGCCTCCTTGAGATCCTAAAGCAGGACTACAATGTGCTGCTCTGGTGGATTGCATGGCATGGCTGTGAACTTGGCCACGCTGGGCAGATGGGTCTCCATATGGAATGGGCATCCAGCACTACTGGACAGGGAACAGCAGCAGGGTCTCCTACCCCACAGGCAGGGGAGCAGCGAGAACACTTGGTTCCAATTCCTCTTACTCAAAGTGATCCTGAGTATCTGCATGCACAGTGACAGATGCCACGGGTGTGTGGGGGGGACTGAGCTATGAGGCATGGTGTCAGTACATCATTAGGAGGGGGAGCTGGGCAAGGACAGGGACTGAGGGTTGCAGCCAACTGCCCTTGATCTTCCTCATCCTGGCTGGAAACTAGGAAGAACTACAGCTGGGAGCCTTCCCAGTCCCACGTGACTCTTCCTTGTCTCCCGTCCCTGCACACCACCTACAGGCCCTCCAGTGTGATGTCTCAGTGGAAGAGGGCAACCGCCAAGAGTGGACTTTCACACTGTATGACTTTGACAACAGTGGGAAAGTCACCAGAGAGGTAATGTGCCCACATGCGTCAGACCACCCATAGGATGGGGCCTCAGGTCAGGGGTGTGGCCCCCTGAGATCTGGAACCAGTCTGATTCAGTAGACAGATGGACAGATGTCTGGGTCCTCAGGCAGTTAGACAGAATGAGCCTTTACTGGAAAGAAGGAAGAGACTAGAACTTTCCTGAGATAGAAGGGGAGACAGAGTATGGACCCACTTTCACATCCTCAGCTAGCTAGTATCTGTGTCTCCTTACTTTGGAAGTCTGCATGTCTCCCCATCAAGTCCAGTGTGTCCTTTCCCTATAGCTGTGGTGTCCCTAGGCCAAGCCTGGGACAAGAGTCCCTCACAGAGCAGCCTGGGCCCTTGGAATGCCCCTGCTCCCTTGTGTTGTGTGTCCAGGAGGGCAGAGAAGGCATCTGCATGGGCCACGTGACACTGTTGCTGAAAAGCTTACCTGCTCATTGATCTGATGTTTGAAATGTAAGAGATGTGGCTTCAAGGACAGGCAGCAGGGCTACCTTTAAGCCATGCATGACCTCCTGGGGCAGTTCTGGGCCTAAGATAAGGCAGTCTCTGATGGGGAATAAGTGGACGCAAGGTGCCTCTGTGGCTAGGGCATGAATACATGCTTGGGAAAGAAGGGAGAAATGTCTGTCGTGTTGGTCCCAGGACATGTCCAGTCTGATGCACACCATCTATGAGGTTGTTGACGCCTCTGTCAATCACTCCTCGAGCAGCAGCAAGACCCTCCGAGTGAAGCTAACTGTCAGCCCTGAGCCCTCCAGCAAGAAGAAGGAATGTCCTCCCCCTGGCCAAGGTAAGGGGTCTGTGCCAGGAGCCTTCCTGTTCAAACGGCACCATCTCCATGAGCACTACCCCTAAGACAGGCCACTCCACAGCCACCTACTCTATGTCTCATCCTTACTTTCTCTGTAGCACTCTACCATTGACCCCTGGGTATCAGCACTGTCCATGTCCAACAACTTTCAGTCAGAGATTCCGTTTCCACAATGTCCCAAACAGGACCCGGTACCTGGCAGGGGACAAAACTTTGCTTAGTGAGTGAATGGATAAGCAAGAAAAGTAATTCATTAACAAAGGGCATTGTGGTGTATGCCTTCAATCCAAGCACTAGGGGTGCAACAGGGTTAAAAGTTCCAGGCCAGCATTGGTTATAGCATGACTCTGTCTCAAAATAACAACCCAATGACAACAACATAGAGTGAGTGGGTGGGTGGATTCCTAAGACATGAAGAATGAGTGGGTGAAGGACAGGCAGAATGTGTGTGTGGAAGCATGGACAAGCAGGTAAGCAGGGGATGAGTGAATGGGTGAGGCATGAATAAATGGATGCAGTGAGGCATGAGAGAGTGTCACACCTTCCTTTCAGACCGGGAGTCCACTCGTGGCAGAACAGAGAGTGAGCTCACAGAGGACCCCCGAGTGGCCGACCGAAGGCTGTCTGCCTACAGCAGGTGAGGTATGGGGCCAGGTGGTTGCACCCTGCAGGCCTCCCCAATTTCTGGTCAGGAAGAGTGCTGAAATAGGTAGGCCCTGTGTGCTATGAAGGGTGATGGCACCTGAATGGGGCTGAGCAGCATGTCCATGCAAAGGAAGGGAGCAGGGGTCACTGTGGCCCCAGTTAGGGGACCAGCAAACACCCCGACGTTTAGGGCCACTCAAGCCTCGTGAGACCTGTGGTGGGACCCAGGGGTCCTGGCAGGCTGCCATAATGAGCTGTGGACCTGAATTCTCTGGACAGCATACAACATTGCCCAACTGCCTCCCTTCTGCCTTTTCTAGACAGTGGGTGCTAGTCAAAGTCCCCACTTAGGCCTCCTAGACAACCATCCCCCTCTGCAGGCACCCCTGTCATATGTTTGAAGCTCTGGCCATGAGTACATGGTCAGGCCCATCCTCTCTGCTGCACACAGGAAGCCCAATGCTGATTCCCAGACCTGCTCTGTGCGAGTACCCTACTGTGTGGATGAGAACACAGAGCGCAGAAACCACTACCTAGACCTTGCTGGCATTGAGAACTACACATCTAAGTTTGGTCCTGGTAGGTACTGGAGGACCCCCACCTTGTATCTACCCTCTGGGTGTAGATTCCTCCCTAAAGGTGCAGGTAGGCAGGGGGCTCTGGAATTCCGATGGTGTTGGGTCCCAGATGTCCACATCTCATTTGGACATCCCATCACCCTTTGCCTAGATGTGGATGCATGCACATCTTACCCTCCTGCCACTGGCAGGGGCCTGGAAAGCAAGGTGGTTAACCATCCAGGTATGTGTTTGAGAAATGCTCGGTTTTAGGGAAAATATAAAACTACTGCATTTAGGTTCAGGAGCCTTCCAGCTGGGGGAGCTGGCATGTTAGGTAGAAGAGGTGGACAGTCAGCATTGTAGACACCTATCCTGCTCTATGGAATGTTCCTTTCTGATTTTGTGCCTCTTGTAGCCTTTGGAGATTCATGAACTGCAGCCTGGTACTCTGAAAGCTGGAGGCCAAGTCCCCCACTAGTACCCCATTTCCACCAGGCATCCCTGGGGGGTTCACTCAGGCCATTTGAACCTTGTGACAGTGTCTCTGATGAGTCCCTCCAGTCTGTTCCAGATAACCTGGCTAGAAGTCCCTGATTGAAGCTGACCTTCACCCAGGAAGGGCTGGCCCTGTGAGCTAGATATTATAGCTTCGATCCTCTGATGATAGGGGATCTGAAGAGACAGATGGGGATCCAAAGAGTTTAGTGGGGAGTTTGACAACAACTGGCCCCATGTACTGAGGCCACTGCTACCAGGTTATTTTGAAAGTCTGATTGATTCTGTCTCCCTCCCTCCTCCCCTCCCTCTTTCTCTGTGTGTGGTGGAGAGAGGGACAGGGGATATATTAATGAATTAATTCTGGTCCTTCACTGGAGTGTCCCTGAATAGGACATAAATTTCTGATGCCGCCCCCCCCCCCCCCCCGTTGTGCCCTGGACAGGGCTAGTAGAGAATCTCCATTGATAGGATCTCCACAGGGATAAAGGGTCAGCCAAGCAGTAAGTTGCCAGGGTGGCCAAGCCCCTTTAAAGAGTGACAAGGTGACACCCAGGGTCCTCAATGAGGGGCTGACTCCCTTCTGGAATATGAGATCTATCTGGAACTGAGCCGTGACCTCTTCTCCCTGCCCAGCTTGGGACATTTGGCCATCTGAGCTGTGACCCAGCCTGCAGGTCATCTCTGTTCAAGCCTAGTGAAGAGATGACATGTGTCCCAAGCCTTACTGTGGGCCACCACTCTGTCTTGTCCCCAGGGTCTCCACCTGAGCAGGCCAGGCAAGAACATCATGGCAGGGCCACACACATTCCAAGCAGGTCCCGATCACAGGAGTCGGACGCCCATGCTATACACCACCGCAGGTCCCAGGTTCTGGCTGACCACGTTGTACCAACTAATGAACCTGCCGTCCGGGCCCTGGCTGCGCAGCCCCGGCTCAAGGGGCAGGAGAAGCAGTTCCTCAGGTCTCCCAAGGGTCCAGGAAAACCTCTTGGGGCACCAGGCAGCAGCAAACCAGGGAAAATGCTCAACTATTGCCTGCAGGCTGTCCCACTGCCCCAGGGTGCTCAGGACGGCCACCACCTTCCACAGCCCCCACCGCAGCCCCCACCACAGCCCTATGGTCACAAGCGGTACCGGCAGAAGGGCAGAGAAGGCCACTCACCACTCAAGGGACATGGCCAGCCTACCACGGTGGAACATGAAGTGGTCCGGGACCTGCCTCCCATGCTAGGGCCTGAGGGCTACATGGTGCCGTTGATCCAGAGGCATGAACACCATCACCACCATGAGCACCACCACCACCACCACCACCACCACTTCCACCCATCCTAGCACCCAAATAAGTACTCTGCCCACATGCCCTCGGGGACACGGAGCAGGTGCTGACATGTGCCCAGTAGAGAGTACAGCATTCCCTGGCCCAACACCCAGCTGCAGATGTCAAGTGGACACCAGGGAGATGGCACCAGGCTGGACATTCATGGACAAAGCCTTCCTTCTCCATGCCATTTGGATACCAGTACATTTGATGCAGCTGATGATTCCCAGTAACAAGTGCTCCTGTGTGATCCAGAAAGCCCATACTCGAGGGCAGAAAAACATCTGCTCTTCCTTTTGCTGCACAGTGTGGTCTCAGGATGCTCAAGGGGCTGTGCCTAGACATTCTTCGTATCCTTGTGGTCATTGACCTTTGGGTGCGCCAGTTGCTCCTGGCACAAGACCAGATGTGAATGGAAATGGTAAACTTTCTGTGAGGTCTATTCACTGTCAGCGGGTTGGGCTTGGGAAGTGGCTCTTCTTCAGCGTACTTAGTTTCCCACATGAGGTCAGAGTATCAGCAAACGTGGAGGGGGTATGAATGAGCAGAAGGGAAGGGTGATGTTCAGCAAGCAGCACGGGCTTGGTCTCCAGAACTTCCTAGGTGGATGTGGATTAACACCCAGACAGGTTGGGAGGGGATGGATCAGGTACCATGCTGGAGACCCTCACCTAGGCTGCATTCATTCTTGTATCATAGCCCAGTGACACTTAAGTGTCTCTTCTACAAGGGCTGCAAGGGTGTGGGAACCTCAATAAGCCATGGTCTTTTGGCTCCACCAGAACAGGATACTGCAAGGGGAATTTTTTTACATCTTGTGAGTTTGTGCAGGTGGCATTATGGCTTCTTAGTATAAGAAATTGTGCATTCTGTAACATGCCATACCTTGTATTAAAACACTTTTCTGAGAGCTGTGGTCAGTCTACCTATACCTTGTAGCTGCCAGTGGAGATGACAGGTACATGTTGTGAAGGGTGAGTGCTGTAGAATCACCTTGGCCAATACTGGTTGATATACACAACTCTATAGTAATTTTTACTAAGGTATATTTGGACTGGTCTAAGAAAAACCAGAACTCTAAACCCAGAATTTACCTCATGCTGACAGAAACACTGGTCACCATGTCAGCTACATGGCCATGGCTTATACAAACATTCATATTCAACAGAGAAGCAACACCTTATCGTCTCTCCTTAAACACTAAATTCTACAGAATTCCTGAAGATCTGAGTGTAATGTCTCCTGTGGGCTGGTCCCACATACATAGGGAGACCCGGGGATTATTAGCCCACAGAAGGCTGTTGCTGTTCACTTCACAGCTAGAAATCACATACATGCCCCTGAATAAAAAAATGACTAGTGTGCCACCCTTTCCTTACAATATGACTAAAGTCCCTATGTCATGGGTGTAGAGATGGTACACATTTGCGGCTCCATTGCCCACACCACAGCAGAGGGATTGGGTAGGAATCATCATGGCCACTTAGCTTGTTTCTCAGTATGCAGCATTAAGAGGTCCTTTCAGGCTGAGAGAAATCACACAGGATATCCCTAAAGACAACCTTGGGCCATGGTTCGGCTGAGTACCCAGGAAGTGGGGAGATTGTGCAAAGTCTGAGCTTTGGCTTCATCTTTTAAAAATTCAGGGCAGGTGGAAGTCGTGACAAGCACATGGCAGGAGCCGAGCACCTGCCTCTATGTGAACGTTAAGCAGAGGAGTCAGCACCACTCCAGCCAGCTGAGGGACCAAGCCTTAGCAGCAGGATCCAGTGCTGCATGTATGAGGCTTAAAGAGATGGGAGAGCGTTTGTGAACAAAACGAAACAAAATCAAAAAACCAGATCATTTAGTTAGATGTGGCAGTGCATGCTCGTGGGAGGCTCCACTGATAGTTCAAGACCAACCTGGACTATACAAGTGAGACTGCCTCTCCCTCTCCCGCCCAATGGCTTGTGTTCTCCAACAGACAGCCACTGTGGACATGGTCACTAGTGTCTGCACACGTAGATGAAGACAGTGGCTGGGCTGACTCAGGGTCTCCAAGACCACCGGTAAGTAAAACTGCAATGTTGCAAGTGGAGACAGAGGCAAGACAGCTGGAAGCTGTGATGCTTAGCCTACTCTGCGCTGGGTGCCAGGAAGGTGTCTCCATGGGAGCTGGTAGTACCTAGCAACAGAAAAGGGTGGCTATTGTGAGGGAAACAAAAGGCCTTGGCTGTGTAAGCTGCTGTGTGTTCTTAGAACTGAACAACCTGATATTTGTACATTGCCAAAGAAAAACCATCAAGGGAACAAAGGCATTGCCAAGATGCCCCTGTCTCAGCAGGCACCCATCCACTTTCAGGACAAACCTTTCGACTCTGGGTTCTATTCAGATGCCCTTTCAAGCGTGAGCTGGATTTCACTGCCCTGAGCTGGCCATGTGCTCTGCTCACACATGAAGGTCTGTTAACTTTCCTTTCTTAGCAAATTCAGGCAAATGTAGGGCCCTTGTTCCTCTAAACCTTTAGGTAGCTCAGTCTCTTCCGGGCTCAGACCTAGGCTCACAGCCCCTCTGCTACTGCCTGCTACCAAGCAAGTTCTGAGAGCAGAAGGTGGTCCCTGCCATCCTCAGCTGGCTTTAGTACTACCTAAAGAGGCCACATCTTTGGCATCCATTGCCTTCACTGTCTGAACCAGCACAGCCCAGGCTGAGCTGAGTGTCAGCTGCTCTCTGAGCAGGTCTTCCAGGTTTGTGCAAGCTGCCACATGTGTCTGTGATCAAACTGTTCCACTGCATCGACATTTGGGTATGGATAATGCCATGATTAATGCCAAGGAGCAGGTTAATGGGGATATGACCTGGGTCACAGACATAACTTACTTAACAGTTTTGGGGGCCCTAATGCCATTCCCATGGCTGCACAGTTCTGTATCCCAATGACTCATCCCTCTTACACATTCCCCATGTTCTGGAATGATAACCCCACTTGAACTGTGATGATTCTGGGGCCCTCATCCTTAGATAAATTCTGTGTTGAGTCCTACAATGACAGTACTGGATTTGCAGTTATCAAACCTAATGAGCTGGCAGGAGAGTTCCCCTTAGTATTTTTGTAGTACTTCTCCGATGCAGGAGGGTCACCCCTAACCCTGAGTCAGCCCTGCAGTGGACCTCTCCCAGAAGCTCTGGGAAGGAATGAGTAAGGTCATCTTCTCCATCACTGGTTTTTATGATGAGACACACGAGGGTCTTCAAACAATTATATTATTTCATAGAATTTTACTCTTCTACTAACAAATTCATACAAAGACAAAAGCCTATAAAAAGGAAAACATGAGACTGATTTGAATGGCCACAGTTACCAGGAACACAGAGTTTGCAAGAGAAAGGAGGCCAACACTCTTGACAGGGGCTCTTGTGAGCAGTGACCCAGAACCCGGAAAGGCCTGCCACCTAGGGCATTCCTAACAGCTGGTAGAGGTGCCCCACCTGCTCTGCTCAGGAGTCTGAACCAAAGTCAGAGCAGGAGTGGAAACCACTATGCTGATGGGGATACACGCTAGGCAGCAGTTACTCTGGCAAGCTGACCTCTGGCTGCCTAACAGCATCCAAGGAGCCCGTATAGGTGCAAACTTGGCCTCTACCCTAATGGGAACTTCCTGAATATGGACAGGATTGATTCTCTTGGAGGAAGCCAGAGATGGCTCAGGGCCTGGCAGCATGGGGCATCCACACAGAAGCTATCTCCATTAAGCTTCCCCAGGGAGGATTAAATAAATAAATACATCATACAGAACTTGAGGAACGGATCACTGCTGTTGCCAACAGCCTTCTAACAGATCATGACCTGCAGAGCAGAGTGCACAAGGGTAAAGTGCAAATCATCGGTCAGGTTCTCGAAAAGTAAAAAGGTGTCTGTGGCCCCTGCTAAGTAAGGTTGTCCATGGAAAGGGACAAGAGTCTCAGCCAGAAACATCCAGGGCCATGTCTGCTGATGCTGAGGGTGTTGGGCTGGGACTTCTTCTTCTCCCAGGAGGGTGAGGGATGGGACGGCATGTCTTATGTGCAAAGTGGTATGCTGAGCCACATCATAGTTCACACTCTGGAAGGCTCCTGCTGTCATGGACTGTGCGCAGAACTCTCAGTGTTCCTGCTGTTTGCTTTTCACACTGTGGCTCTTTGTGGTCACCTGCTTGAGGTTCCCAGCTCAGTGCTTATGAAGTAAAGTGTCTGGGTTCCCATGAGAAGAAAAAGCAGACTGGCTGCAGGAAGCCCTGACTCTGCAGAACAAAAGTTCTCTCTCTGCAGGAGCTCCTACAGCATTAGCTCAGATGGGAACACAGCTGGCAGGCACTCCCCACCCAAAGGGTGACCCACTCCTACCCTGTAAACACTATCTCACTTCCCAGTGGTACCCTGAGCCGTGCCTGAGAAGTGTGGACAGGAGTGAGGAGGCCATCGTGGACAGTGCTCAGCTTGCTTACTGTACAGACAGCACAGCAAGGCTACTCGAATGAGCAAAGAAGGCAGACACCAATGGGAACGCCCACTGGCATTCTAGCCCCAAGGAACTGTGTGCTTGCTTATTCATGTGTTCTAGACAGGGTAGAAATGAAATGTAACTGCCATAAAATACCGGACTGTCGTCCACACAAAAGATCCTAGTATCTGGAGGCAAGGCCCTGCCTGTACTGGAAAGAGCTGACCCCAGAGTCCCTGGGTATACCTACCATTGCCCACAATGATGCCAGGAGCCATTCCTGTCTGAACAGCTCTAGGCGCTCCCCCTGGAGCATCTTCTGCTTGGAGGAAGCCGAGGGGTGTTATGTCTGTGAGAAGCCATGTGTGACCAAAATCACTGCAGCATCTGGGAGGGCAGTGGCCATCAGTCATTGGCATGCCGGTGGGCCCAAGCCTGGCCATGGGCTGCTTGCACAGTCCTGACCCCATCCAGGCTACCAGAGTTAGGAGTAGATGGTGATGACTTCCCGACCACCACCCCTGACCAGGAGGACCCTATTCAGCCCCTCGGTCAAGACCTCAAGAAACTCCATGTCTGTGGTGGTAGTTAAGGCCATACCAGTCTCAACTGGCCACACAAGGGACTCCAGTTCACACTGTAGACAACCCAGGAAGCCAAGGCCAGTGGCAGGTGGGCAGACCCCAAGGGGCTAGGGAATGCTGAGGGGGTGGTGCCAGGAAAGAAAAGGAAATAAACTGCTACCTCTAGAGGGCAGAGTTTCCTGGAGCTTCCAGTTACTAACCCTATCCACTTGAAACCAATAGGCAACTGGGTCACAGGAAGCCTAGTGGTTAGGTGGTCTCTGACCAGGAAACCTGAAGAAACATCTCCCTCATTTGCCAATGTGGTCCCAAGTGGCTGTCCAACAAGCCCCAGAGATACCTTGACACCAGCAAAGCACAAACTGTCAAGGTTGTGGCCAACAGACTGAGCTGTGGAACTTAAAATCAGGACATCTGTCCTCCTTATGTGCCACTGGGGGAGACTTAGCTCAGATGGCCTCAGGGAGCATACTGGGAGGACACCCATCCAGGCAGGAAGACTCAGCGCTGGATATAATGATAGCTCTGCTTATGGGAGGGAGGCCACTGAGACCAAGAGTGGGCAGGCACATGTAGGAGAGCAAGGGCTCAGTTCTTCCTGTGAGGGTTTGCTGTTCTATTCTGGAAGGCTTAGCGTCAGAGTGCACTTGCTAGGTGTTCAGGGAACCCAGTTTGTGTCCCAGTTTATGCCGCTCTGGATCAAGGCCTATCACCCAGGGACACACCAGATGGATTTGCCACTGTCCCACATCGGGTGGCAAAGGAAACCCGGGGACGGGGTTGTGGCCTAGGCAGAGTGCTTACTAGCATCCTCAAGGCCCTGTGCTTGATCCCCTCACTCGTCCTCAGGAGCTCAAATGCAACATCATTTCTCCAAATGCTAGGAAGGACCCCGCTAACCAGTGTATCCAGAATCCATGGCCCTTGCCTACCTCTGCCCTATCTCCTAGGACCCCAGGGCAATTCAGGGCACACAAGAGGTAGAAAAGCATGCTCTGGCACTGATGGGCCCAGGTGGACCCCTTATTGTAACTCAAATCACTGCCTGTTTTGGGGGCACTCCACATGCCTTCTCCAGCTCATAGGAACTGAGGTTCCGTGAACAAGAGGAACTATGCCTGACAGTGTCGTAGCTGTAATACTATTCATCCCCACCAGCAAGAAACATTGCAAAGGATACAGTTCTCGTCCCCCTGCCGATTTTTCGGAGGGCCTGGCATATTCAGCAGGACCAGTTGTGCATCTTGGGACTTGCTGAGGACAACACCGTTGAGCTTCACAGCAGTATGCATCCTCCTGACGTTGGACTGGTCCCTGGGAGGAGGGTGGTACAGTGGGCAACACAGTGAGCTGGAGGCCTGCAGCCTGCCCAGCTCTCCTGTTTGGTTCTTGTATGCTAGGAAGGGCTCAGCGAATCATGAGGTCAGGTGTAGGGTAACTTACTCAGCAGCAGAAAGCATTTGGCTGTAGATATTTTAGACAGGGCACCACTAAACTGCTAAGCCTCTAGTGACCATAAAGTAATGCAGGTAAACTACAATGCATTCAGTAAGCTGCACTTGCAAAGCAGCCATCAGTCCAGGCAGAAACAGGGTGTGGGGCACGGCAGCTGTCAGGGCAGACATGGGAACTGGCCTGCCTCTTAGGGCAGTGGTACAACTGCTGAATCCCTAACATCCTCCTGACCACACATCTGGTGCTGCCAGGTAGCAAATCTGTTGAACTAGGTACACAGTACTCAGGTCTGGAGAGGTCTAGAGCATTTTCTAACCAGTCATGACACTGCCACCCAGGTACTGTCAAGTTCTGTGCTGCTGCTGGGAGTCAGCAGAGAACTGGGTTTGGGCTCAGGTACCCCTCTTTCCTGCCCTTAGCCAATCCAGATGACACTTTAAAGCTGTGACTAAGAAATAAGAGCTTCTAAGCACTGTGTGGCTCAGATACTTGTTTGTAGCTTCTGGAGTGAGCAGAACATCACTGAGCTCTACACCATGTATTCTGTTGCTATCTGGGGCTCTGTACTCCTCACTAGCACAGATAAGTACTCAGGTACCTGCAAGACAGAGGCTACCATACATCTACCATACATCCCCTTGCTATAGACTAGATAAAGTGCATATAGAACCAATGTTCAGGAAACTTCTTTGGAAAACTTTGCCACACAGCACTACCTGTCCCATGAATCTACGTTTCTATCTGTACTGGGACATGTGACACATCCCTGGGCTCAGGACATAGGGCAGAATCTGTGGCTACCCTGCTCATCTGACCATATAGTCTTGATTGCAGCCCTTCTGAGTAGAGGCATCTGTGCCTCAGACACAGGGACAGGCAGATGAAGCTGCCATTTGAGGGTCAAAGAGAGGTCCTGAGATGCCCCAGGATCACACCCACTGATCAACTCAGCTCTAAGCCAAATATATCAGCTTGTAACTGCCATTCTCGGAGGTGGGGGGGGGGGGGAGCCATGGGCTCTTTATCTTCTCTCTTCAGTTTAGTTTGATAAAATTATAGGTCAGACTCTGTGGCACCATCCAAGCCTTTCATTACAGGAACCCTGAATTCACTGCATGGAAAGGGCACAATTACTATGTGTTCGGTCCAACAGCAGTTCTCAAACTGCATGAAATGCAAGAGCCTAGTGTGAGAGTGTACAGCAGCCACTGGAACCTGAGTGTCAGTTCTGGGTCTGGCCTGTTATCCATTCCATGTGGCATGCCCTGCTGGAGCTAGAGAGACACCAGAGGGTCTAGGAAAGGTCCTTGAGTTCTGAAAGCTAACCAAATCCTACCTCTGCTCCCAGTAACACAGCAGAGTTAATCAGTGAAATGTCTGGTACTTTCTAGACAATGTCCAGACCTGGGAGTGTAAGTCTACATAGCAGTCTTGCCAGCAGGAGGTAAAGTCACATGTCCTTGGCTGGCTATCAGCAGAGCTGTCCAAGACCATCCAAAACAAAAAGACATGCACTCAAATGTCTACAAATGCTAATTAGGTACACAGCAACACACATGCATGTGGGTACACTGGCAAGTAAACAAACACAAATGTACTCAAACCAGCACACGTGATCATCTAACTGACAACACATGCATGAGCTTTAACTGGTACACACATGTTCTAGTCAGTGTACACATTTTCTAACTGGTACATGCATGCACTCTAACCAGCACACATCCACAGCCATATATGTTCCAGGGAAATTGTGAAAGGAAACACATCTATTGCTAGACTAACCAGGAAATGGGCCTGATCACTAGAGCTTCTTCCTGACCTTGCTGAGTAAGGCAAGCCTGGGTCCTAAAAGATAAGTTCCCTACCAAGATTCCCCATATGTGTGTCCAGGCATCTATATATACATATAGGGGTCAAACCCTGTTGCTGTGCCTACATAATTATGTGTTTTAATACACTATGGGGATAGGAGGCTTTTAGATTTGCAGGGAGCAGGAAGCCTGGGTGGCTCAGCTTCCCTAGTTGGCCAAGCTTCTTAATGTTCCCTCAAGTATCTGAGTAATTCAGGTACAGTCATATAATCAAGAGCTCCTTACCAGTACCTTGTACACTACCTGTTTGTCAGGGACAACAGCACAGAATGACCGGAAGGAGGCAGGGCAAGGACAACACAGAAGAAAGGACCAGAGCAACATCTCCAGGAAACCTCAGCCTGTCTTCCTAGAATGTTCCCAGCCATGGGTTTGGCACCTGGACCCTTAGACTTTGGATCCCTGCCTCTGACTCCTGGCCCTGATGTCCAGTCCAAGAGCTCACACATAGGCAGTCTGATCACACAGAATTGATCCACATCCCCTTCTCAGTGGAGAGGAAAGAATGGAAGCCTCCTGGATGGATGGTGAGCTGAAAGCAAGTTTATGTTGACTGAATAGATCCGGAGGGATGTGGGTGAACTTGCACATTGCTGCAGGAAGCACACACCTGCCCCCTTTCAAAGCAGCTCAAAACCAGCCCTCTGACACTATCTTTGGTGTCACTTAGGGAATGGCATCTGGGTATGTGTCCTGAGCCACTCTGAGGGGAGGCAGTGAGGTCAACAGGATGCTCTACATACACACAGGGCTGTACACACGCAGGCATGCAAGGCAACTCAGTCTAAGAGGCTAAAAACAAAGGTGCACTTACAGGTTTCCCCACTCTCTACATGGAAAAGAACACAAAGAGCAGGTTACTCCAGCAGAGGACTCCACACAATCAGCCAATTCAAGTGCTAAGCTGGTAAAATGGCTGGCCTTGGTCCTTCAATGGATTCTCATTCCACAGGACACAAAAACCCTCTTTCCCTCCCTAGGAACTTAGAGCTTTAGTATCATCCCACCATGAAGACCCAGTCAAAGGGGCTCTGGCCCTCTTTCAGGCTTGGAGGGTATGTCAATAGGACTTAACTAAACCTGTCATGATGCATCCCTCAGTCTTGAGGTTCTCAAGTCAGGTAAAATGATGAGGGCCCCAGAGGTCCATGGCAGCAGCCTAGACTATTGGGGCTCTGGAGCTCCACCTTTCCAAGGGGAATAAGCTCCTCTCTCCCAGCTGTGGAAAGTCATTAGCAGCAGGAGAGTAAGGCTCACACCCCAATCCCCTTGTGACCTGGCTCACTGGGACTGACATCATAGCCGTGGGCTGGTCCCAGTTCTCTGCAGGCCTGTGGGCTAGTGATCTGCCTTCCAAAATTCTTTAGAGGGCAGGAATAGGAGTCTGTCCTCACTGTGCACTGGCCCTGCCCACATAGACACTCACGGCTTTAGGCTGAAGAGGTCTTTGAAGCCTGATGCACTGGTGTCCTTATTCCTGTGTTTCTCTGCAATGAGTTTCTCTTTTGTCCACGTCATCTGTACTTTGTCAGGTGTTGGGGGGGCTTGGGTTCTAGCAGCTGCTGTGGTATGGGATGCTGTGTTCCTGTCGTGAATCAGCTGGGCCTGGTGAGGGAATAGCAGAAGTTCAGAACAGACAGTGGCTCGTGAAAGCCGCCCTGGAGAGAACCTGACCAGGGAGGCAAGCAGGTTTAGAATGAACCAAGAGGATTCATGTGCAACTGGCTAGGACCCCTCAACCACTGGACAGCAGCTCCACAGAGGGCCCTGGCACTGTCCTCACCCCACAAGGGTCTCCCTATCTCATGTACTACCAGATGGACTTTTGATTCCCTCCACCACCTCTTCCTATACCTCACTTTCCTGCCTTAAAAGCAGAAAAAAGGATCCAGGACTCCACTGAGCTACATTGGTGCCATAGACACCTTACTTGGTGTAGCCCTTGACCTCTCAATCATCAACCCTTACCAGCATACACACCATGGTGTACCTCTATGGCAGTTTCTATCTTAGACAGGGCTTGCCTCAACCCCTCTGGCTGCCAGGGAAGCAGGGCCTGCCAGACTCACAGAGGCTTTGGAGGGTCATAAATGGGTGGTGCCTGGTAGTCCTGGGAGGATGAACAAGGGGAGTGCCTACCAATACAGCCCCATCCAGTGCCTTAGGCACCAGGGGAATGGGGTGAATATTTAAACCTGCAACCTGCAACCCTAGGTCAAGGGGCAAAGGTATGAATAGTTCTTCCTCTTGTCTGGGCTATGAGAGTCATAACCAATTCTCTCAATCTGGGCTGTCAACAGCCAGGGACAAAAGGGAACATGGTATCTGTCTCACAGAGTCACAGAAAAAGCTCCAACAGAGAGGGAACTTCTAGGACTCCAGTGGGGACAAAAGACTCAAGGAGGCCTTGGTACAGTAAGTATATCCACCCACATGGAGGCTAAATTGGGCAACATGCAACTGAAGATATAGAGATCCCCACATGGAAGCCCCTCATAACTAGGACTCATAAATGTCCATGACAAATCAGTGTCTCAAGGGAAGCAAGAGGTGGCCACTTGACTTTTTCATACTTGACAATGTGGCACGTAAGGGCATACTTTCTGTGGGGTCCAGACAAGTGAGTGTGGCTAGGTGAGGAACTGCCACCTCCTTGACTCTCATAGCCTTAGCCAGGGTGGGTTAGGACTTGCTGCCCGCTCACCTGCAGACCCAGCCAGGATGGGTCAAGATCCACCAGGGAATGCTACTCATGCTGAGCCATTTGGTCCTTTCTGTACAGCAGGGGTCATCAGGGGCCTCCAGGATGGAGACCCACAAAGTGAGGCTCAGCCTTGACTTCCTCAGATGCCATCTGATCAACTCAGCTATGTCTGACCTTCATGGTCCCTCAGTGCCCTCACCCCCAACATGGCCTTAACTTCTTCACAGCTTCCACAGGGGAGGAGAGCCTGATGGTTACCCACCATACTAGCAGCAAAACTGAAGGTTCCCACCCATCCTGCTGAGCTGCTCCAAACTAGTGGCCTCTGTCCCACATGGAGGCACATCCCTGCTGAAGTCAGACTCTTGAATGCCATCCCTCCTACCCCAAACCCTCCTTTATCTGAGTTAAGTCATTCTCTAGGGTAAGGATACCACTTCATCCAGTATTCTTTGTCCTGGCTGAAGCCAGAACAGACGAGTGGCCATTGGGATACCCTACAGCCCACAGGGATGGTGACAGAAACAAAGTCACTGAGTCTTCCCATACAGTGTTGGAGCCAACCAGCAGGCATCCATGCTATAATCTCTGTCCAAAGACATGGAATTCATTCTGTCTAGGTCCTAGTTCTGTCTCCTGCTCCATCAACTCTACTAAGAACCTGAGGTGATCACTGCTCTGATTGTAGCTGTTAGTCACATGACCCATCTGCTAACCATGGCCAATTCTTATGGACATTGAGGTCACAAAGTGGTGGGAGGCAGAGGGTTCTTGTGCCCGTGACCACACATTATCACTGAACCCACAGAGAATCATTCCCTCCACCCAATCTGCCACTGCAAAACCACATCTAAGAATCTGGAGTTTGTACAGCAAAATACCTGAGGGCACAACCTCAAAAGAGGTGGATGTCCCGTTATCCACCATCTGTACCTTTCCTAAGAATGACGTGACCACAAAGATGCCAGCCCTCGAGTCACACTGTACCGATGGGTACAGGTAGCCATGCTTGCTCTTCTTGAACAGTCAGTCCAAATGCCATAGGAACTCTGTCAATCCAGAGCCATGCATTGCTGGGTGCCCTCTGCCCCATCAGCACAGATCCCACAGCTGGGGCCAGATGGCACTGACCCTGCCTACTTTCTTCTCTCCAGTGCATTTACCTCTCTCTCCCGCTCATTCTTTGACAACTGCATCTGTTTCAGCATCTGTGACCTCTGTTCCATCATTAGCGTTTTCTCATAGGTGAATGCAGAAATGTCATTTTCAACCTAAAAAGTATCAAGCCACAAAAGTAAACAATGTATACAAAACACGGTGTCACTGCCAACCACCTACCTAACACCCTTTGTCAAGTGGACCTAAGCAAGCAGTGCCCATGTATCCTAGGCCAAGATTTTTGTCCCCAGCATGTCAGAGCTCTATGCCAGAGCAGCCTGGGAAGGTATGAGAATGTGTGACTATGGATGGAAGCGTGTAAGTGTAGCCTGCAATAACAAATGAACATGTTATAGCCTACCTGCATTCCTGTTCGGGGACTCTGCAACATTACCACACAGGCAGTGATGCTGCTGCATCTCACACTGAGCAGGCACACATCTGTTCAGGGTGCTGGACAACATATTTTTGGCTTGTCTGCAGGAGCTATGGTCTCAAGGGACATATGCTCCCAATAACTGGTGCCATTTCCTGTCTCAGACAAGCTCACCCCTCACAGAATTACTAAATCCATAGGAAAAACATACCAAACCAAGGGACAGCAACTAGTGACTTGAGGATCTTGACTACTGGCACTCAGAATAGCCCTGCCTGTTAAACACCCAAAACCCTTGTCAGCTGACCGTGTTCCCAAGGGTAGGGACATAGATCTCTGTATGCGGGTGGAAACTCAGGAATGCAGGAACCAACCTCCTCGGGCAGGGCTGAGACTAAGGGGTTGGACAGCCTCATACATGTACATCAACACACAGAGGTCCTGGCCAGTGCCTGGCTGCTATCTCCATGCCCAGCCCTGAGCTGCCTTTGTTACTAAGTCAAAGATGGTTTCTGACTGCTAATAATGCTATTTCTATGACTTCTAGGTGTGGCCAGACATAGAGTGCCATCTATAGAGGAGGTTGCAAGCAGAAGCCACAGAGAGCAAGTCTGCAACTCCAAATAGCTGCAAAGTGTCCAAATGTGGATATTCATTTCTGAACAGCACACTCACAGCACAAACCCAGTGATACCCAACCTGATCTCTGACTTACACAGAGCTCTTACAGAGGGAAGAAAATACAGCCCTGTACCACAAGGTTCCCTGGGAGCTGACAAGAAAATACAAGCGGTCGTCAATAATGCAGGGAGATGCCAGGCCTCATCCATGATTAAAGAGACCCAGCCAGAGACAAGCAGTTTGAAGATCTGCAGCCCTAGAGCTGGGACTCCTCTGTGTGACCATGGGAGGATAGGGGTCTAATGTGGTACTCTCCATGGACATGGAAAGGGAATGGGCCCTTCTGGAACATCCTTCACCAAATGTAACCCCTCTGTGTGGCTGCAGAAGAAAAAGAGGCCTCTCTGGGACTATTTCTACCGAATGTGACACCCTCCCAGTTCTACTCCAGGGACCGAGCTGCATAGCCATGCACAGACTGCAGGGCCAACATGGGTGTCATCCATGATCAAATGATCAAGGACTAAGCCATACAGGCCGCAAGCGAGAACATGGCATTCAGAGAAAGCAGAAGGCAATGAGTGAAGGATGCATAGTTCATCCCCACAGGCTGCTTAGCCCATGGGGACAAGCTTGGGTCCTCAGGCACAGCTGCAGTAGGCATCTCTCAGAATCAACTTCACTCCTTAGTCTACTGTATCGACTGAAACCCAGTCTCTTTATTCTGCCTATTAGCTCCACACTCGTGGCCCTATTTACCCACAGATGGACAAGTCATTTCTAGCTGTGGAACTACAAAACCACAGACAAAAACAGAGCCAAGGACTCCAGACCTGTGGGCAGGCCTCACCCCTAGGGACATACCCCACAGGCCTTGTTCACCAGAGTTGCTGTCAACTGAGACATGCTGAGACACAGGGGATAGACACAGTGAGACTACACAGTAACCCAGAGGAGCATGTAGGGATGTGACTGCAGAAATGTAGCATGACATCCAGGATCCCCTACCCACACAGAGAGAGAGAGCATGCAGGTGTATACGCACCATCTCCACAACCTCCACCTCAGCACTGATCCTGAGGTGGTAGAGGAACATCTGTAGATCCTTCTTCATCTGGATGCTGTTATCATCCACCTGGGCTACAGTGAAGATGCGCATCCGGCACTTTCGCCACACCTGAGGAAGGGAGGGGACATTTCTGCAGGAACTCAAGCAAGGTCATACCCTTCATGTAGTGGTGTGCCTGTAGCCTAGCTGCTGCCCTGTGTCCCTGTGGTAGACACCTTGTGCTGGCGCAGCAGGAAGGGCAGCAGCATGAGCATGCCCCCGTCATGCACAATCCACCACACATCAATGTTCCCATCACTGAAGCGCTCTTGGTTCTGCGGGAACAAGTCGATGTTTTTGGCCACCAACAATGCCTGATGTGCTGCTGTAGTGTCACGGACAGTGTCTGTGGAGAGAAGCACACATGGGTGAGCTCTCGGGGTGGTGGAGCCAGCTTCCCTCCAGACAGTGGGGAGACTGTCACAGGCTAAGGAGGCAGGGCCCCATGAAGTCATCTACCCAGGAGGGCATCAAGGAATGACTTTCATGTCACCAGCTACTCCATCATCTCCAGAAGGTTGTGTATCACATTCTAGGAAAACCCCCAGATGGAGATTGGACTTGGGCATTAGGGGAGAGAGTATTAAAGACTGTAAAGTAGCCATTTGCTTTCCCAGTGACTAACAATTTGGCTAGCACATTCAAAGGCCCCAAGTATATACTCTCTGGCCAGACTTGGGTATGACAGTAACACACCTGGGGCTATCATGAAACCTTGCTGGGGGGGGGGGGGGGGTGGTTGCCACACCCACCCACAAAATTCTTCCAGGAGAAAGGGTTATCTGCTTGCTTCCAAGCCTCTGGCCAGGCCATGAGGACAGTGTTGTGTTTCATGCCGCCAAGGCCAGCTGACTGGATCAGGTGGGATGCACCATCTCGCAGGTTGGAGGATACCACCAGTTGGCAGAAGCCTTTGGTCTTCTCCGCACCCATCAGAGACCGGATATTCTGTGGAAGTTGGGGAGGGGGGGTGTCAGTATGTTATATCAAGACACACATCGGGGCATCATGTCAGTCCCTGTTACGGTGATGCCACAGCCTGGCATTTAGGCATAGAGACTTGGTGGAGTTGCTGCCCACGTGTGTTTGCACATATGTGTGAGAGTAAACCTGGCACATGAGGCATAGCTGTGTGTAGGTGTCAATGAGGGTCACCACCAGGGTACACCAGATAGTGCCTTAAAGTGATCTCTGAGTGGGGGTCATATCAGACAATGATCATCAAATGCTTAAATGCTTCATGGTAATGGGTCGACTTTAACAGACTTTGAGCAAACCAAGAGCTCCAGCAAGAATTATCAGACAAGCTACAATGTCATTCTCCACTCTTGTCTACTCTGTCATTCTGTCACTATGTCAGACATCCACCAGAACAGCTCCTCCTCTCCAGAGCAGCTTGGGGTCAATGGAGAGGTTGGACACTGTGATTCAGGACACACCGTTCACTAATCAACAGCCCTAGGGATGCTGCTGTTCTTCTACAGTGGCCAAGCTACTAGGTCTCCTTGGGTGCAGGGTGTCAGATAGTACCTAGAGGAACAACCCTACAAGACTTCACACTTATGTTGAGGTGACCCTCATGCCTACGCACTGTTCGTCAGACTAGGAAGGCCACCTCACTGGCAGGCACACATTTTTCACACTTTATGTAAGCATAGCGAGGAGTCCCTCTTCATGTAGTCCCTGATGAAATTCAGACTTAATATTGATGCTGTGAGAGTCAAGATTTTTGGAGACCCTGTAATTAGATGAATGTGGTTTGCATGGAAGGTAGATGTGCTTGGGGCACTGGGACTATGAGGGCTGAATGGTGCTCCCAAAGAGGCTCATTATGACCATGCTATAGCCAAGATGGGAATGTGACCTTCACTGGAAAAATGGGATCCTGAATCCAGTAACAAGTATCCCTAAAAAGACAGGCAGAGAGACCTGAGACAGAAGGAAGGCAGCCGCTTGGAGATGGAGGCTGAGGCTGAAAGGTGCCTGGAGTCCCAGAGCTAGAAGAGGCAGGAAATACATTTGAGCCCACCCTGCCCACACCTCAATTTTAGACTTCACCCAGTCTGGGTTTGCTCCACTGGTCACAGGACATACTTTTCTCCTTCCTTTGCCTGATTCCAGCTGCCTATGTCAGCCCCACCGGTGACCTTGCCCTGCACTACAGCTCCACAACTAAGGCTGTACTGATAATACACATGGGTCCCCAGCATGCTCTTTTCCCTCCTCCTTTACTTCCTGTTCACCCCACCACCCATCAACCACTGAGGGCAGACCAGGCTCACACAGACATGTTCCACTTATAGAATGCTGCGTAATTCAGGAACAATCTAAGCATGCTGTCCTAAAAGGGGAACATGTCAGTGAGTGGGAGCCTGCAGCCCAGCAGGAGGTGTGGTCACAGGGACACAGCTGCTCCCAGGCAGGAAGGAAAAGACAGTGCCCACGATGGGGGTTTCACAGAAGTACAAAAGAGGCTGGCTCAGCACGATGGTGTGTGGCAGGGCTACTCTGCTGTCCTTCAGGCTGAAACTGACTAAAGGTCACAGCAGAGAAGGCTGAAGAGTACTGAGCAGAAGGACAGACCTACTACATAGGGCACCAAACACCACTGCCCTGGCTTTGTGATGCCTGTGTCCCTGACACTGGCTGCAACATTGCTTTCCCTATGCTACAGACTCAAGGAGCTGGAGCTGGGTTTTCTTGCCTTACTGCTGGAGAAACTCTTGCCCTGACCAGGCAGGCACCAGGCCCAGGTCGGCATTGTAAACAGACAAGTCAGCACATCTGCCAAGGTGACTGTGGGCAGAGAAACCTCACAGGAGAGGAAGATGGGACCTCAGTTAGGGAAGGACGGGGTGACTCAACCCCTCAATCCTTCTCATGCAGTTGGTGCAGTGGAAGGGAGAGTAATATTAGCCCAGAAGTTAAGGAAGCATGAAGTAACAAGATTTGATCATTTAAAAAGGCTTTCCCAAACTGTCCTTATTTTTATACTACCATCAACAGTCTGGAGGACAGAGCTCCATCAGAAAAGTGACACTGGCCAGACACTGGCAGGAAGGACAGATGGACCCTCGGGCAGCTCCTGCTTGCTTTTGCTGATCAATAGAAATGACTAATTCCAAAGCTGAAGCCTCTCCTCATAACCTGCCTAAAAGTACTTAGAGACTAAAATCATCCAACCAGGGTTTTGGTGTGGCTCAGTGGCTGAGCACTTGTCTAGCATGTATGAGGGGCTGGATTCCCCACCCTCACCCCAGCACTCCAGAAATAAAAGAACCAGACTGTTAGACATCAGCGAGAAAGCTAAAGGTGCTTCTCATGTCTTATCAGAAAGGAGGCTGAAAGTGGGGTCAGAGGATCCTCAGCAGCCATTGCCAGTGAGCCCAGGTAACAGGAGTCCATGCACACATACCCTTATAAGCTGCCCAAGGGGTGGTCTTAGCTCCAGGGATCTCCTCCAAAGTGTGGGAGGAGCCACCTGGAAAGGACATGTGCATGGCAGTGCTTAAAGCAGACACTGGAGTCTCTGTGCCCAAGAATTATCACAGGATAAAAGCAAGAGCATCTCCAAGACAGCTACTTCCTTCCCCGGTAAGAGAATGCCTCTCAGACCAGCTGCAGGTCAGATACCAGCAGACAAGACAGAACACCGTTCATCCTTAAGGACAATAGCTAGGATGCTTCAATTCATGGGTTTACAGTCAACAGCAGCCAAAGTTTAGATCCAAGGAGCCACATGCTGATGGATAACTGCTGGTCTCTGTGGAGGGGCAAGAGAAGGATCCCTGGTTTTTCTGTCCTCTTTGAACTTGCTGAATCAGAGTGGACTGAGCCCCAGCAAGTGATGCCGTCATTGCAAAGGCCACAGTATTGTCACTCCAGACCAGGTTCATCGACAGCCACTCCCACCCCTGCCCACGATCATTCCTCTAAGCAGTCTTACCACCTGGCACGGTCTGGACTCAGAAACCAGGCTGCAGCTTCCAGACACACAAACGGGAGGAAGCACAGATGCACAGGCGAGACCAGACACCCCCCTCCAGAGAAGAGGGTGACATCTGGGCATGGCAGCCATGATAGGGCCCTGGGTAAGGTCCACAAATGGAGAGGGGAGCAGAAATTGTTTCTGACAATTTGGGAAACTGGACACACTGGAGGTGAACAATCAGAAAGGGTTCTAGACAGATGACAGAAGAGGGTGTCATAGCAAAGGGAAGGTGGAGGTGACAAGAACCTGGCCTTGTGGGGAGAGCAGAGGCTGGAGGTAGACATGAGGGGACTGAAGATTAGGCGCAAGATTTCCTGTCACAGGTCTGAAAGTAGACAGCTAAAAAAGCATCTGTAGGAACCCAGGAGTCACGTGGCCAACAACAAACTGTGGGCAGCAGGCAGCAGAGATGGCACCAGTATGCTGTAGGAACGGGCCCTGGCTACTCACCCCTCATTCACGGCCTCAGGACATCTGGCAGCACACAGCCTCATTACCCACCATCTCTACATACTAGAAGGAGCTAGGGTGCATGGGAAGCTATGCCGGGCGCCAGGAGCAGAGTACCAAGCCTAGGTGCAGGGCCGCAGTGCTCAGTCCGACAGCAGGATGAGTGCAGCTGTTGCTGCTCCTCTGTCTCAGGAGAACACACACCTCATTTCAAGTCTTACTTCTGACCATTCCAGACTCACAGCCACCTTGATGGAAACATGTACCAATTGTGCTACTAAACCTCAAGAACCCTGACCTCATTCACTCACCACTCCACCTGCCTACCTCTTCAGCTCTCTGGGCCTCCACATGCTTGTCTAAGTAGGTGCCCTCCAGCACGGAACCCACGATGGTCAGGCCTTTGCCTGCCTTCAGCTGCGAGGTGAAGGACAGCAGACGGGGGTGCTTCACACACTGCTCAGAATCCAGGTTCAGCATCACCAACACCTGGGGCCTATGGTAGGATGGGCAGGGACAGGCGTTACAATGGCAACATACAGCCAGGGCTCCAGTGCTCATCAAGCCAGCTGGGACAGAGGTGGGATGGGAAGCAGACAGACAGCACAGGAAGAACAGGTGGGGTGGGAAAGACAGGTGAGATGACAGGGTGAGCAGGAGGGCAGGTGCAGGCCCTGTGTCTGAAGCTCCAGGTGTCCCAAGGGCAGGGGCAATTCTCTTAGAGCAGTATACTTCCGGGCCATACTGCTGGTGGCTTGTTCCACGTCCAGGTCCCATCTCTGGCTATTCTCCCATTCTTAGGCAGTGAGTCCCTGTCAGATCCCTCCCCAGGGGGCCAAAAGCAAAAGCTCCTGAGACAGCACTAACTGGTGAGCAGGCTGGGGTCTTTGCTCTATCCTGCCATCTTGGCGTTATGGCTGTAGGATGTACTCACCTCCAGTTCTTGGTATGTGGGGGCCCATGTTCCACACGCAGCAGGGCATAGCGGGCAGCATTCAGCGACAGGCCCCGGATGCCGTCACCCCACTCCTTCTCAGCCCTGTGTGGGTGCAGAGGAAGGCCACCTTGTCTCGGTAACACTCTAAGAATGTTTGCCTTCCTGAGGCAGCCACAGAGTCTGTAAACCTGAGACAGGAAAGGACTTCCCAAGACAGGCAGGGACTACTGTGTAAAACGGAAAGGTACAAATAGCAGGACGTCCTGCTTTATGGGACTGACCACCAGGAATAGAGGGAAGAATGAGGGTAAGACCATGACTTGGAAACCCTGAACTAGATTGGTCTCCAGGCCCAGGGCGGGGACAGGACAGTCAGGAAAGGACAAAGGTAAGTTTGTGGGGATAGAACTCTGAAATGTAATGTAGCTCCTGAAACATGCCACCTTTGTCTGGGGTGTGTGCATGTGTGTACATGTTATTTTACAATGGGCTTCCCATATCAGTGTTGTTGACAAAGTATAAAATTCCTTAAACAGGCTGTAACAGTCACAGTTGCTACATGCAGCCATAGATGTATCCATTGATAAATTAGAACACACCTGAAATTAAAAACAGCAAACAAAGCAAACCAAAAAAAACCTGCCCAGCTATTTGCACAATAGTTCCTGGGCAGGAAATCAGCATATATCTGAGCAAGTCAGCCTGGATGGGGCTAGGGGATGACACAGTCCACCCAGACCTCACAGGGTGTCTAACCTCCACAAGACCTCATCAAACAGCACCCAGATTCATGCCCCAGGCAGGGCCCAGATCAAGCAACTGCCCTGGTTCTGTGTAAGCATGAGGAGTATGGTGAAGTCACAGCTATCTGGGGGGCTACCACTCACCCGCGGTATTCAATGTACTTGTAGATGCAGCCGGCGATGAGCATGGCGAAGAGGGCATAGTACCAGGAGCAGATGAACATCAGGGCAAGGCAGAGACTCATCCCAAGGAAGGAGAGGGTCCTAGTGGACATGAAGCTCAGACCAGGCCCATACAGCCCCCAACTGGCACCTGGAAGACTGCCTCACAGATAGCACTTCCCCATCATGAAAATCTTCCTTTAACAACACATCAGCCCCTGACCCTTGACAATCAGGCCTGTCACTCAGTCATCCCTGAAACACGAAATGCCTTCCAGGGACTCAGCTGTGGCACAGCAAAGTGGCAACTTGAGGACAGTAGGCGTCTGTTCACCTCCTGAGATGCACAAGACACCGCAGCCAAAGCAGAACACAGAACGGGCTCCATCCAACCCCCAGCACTGTGGGGAAGGGCCTTAAAGAAGACTGGCAGCCCTAGGGTCTTTACATTTCCACTTGACCAGAATGACACAAGAATTACATGTGTATCCAGGAGAGCAAGTACAAGTCAGACTTCCCTTAAAGCTCAGAGGCCAGGACACGACCATGACCTCATGGAATTCACTGGGGCTCCTGCCACAAAAACAGTTTTAAGCCCAGCAACAGGGAGCCTCCAGAACAGATTGCATGTGTCCAGCCACATTACATGTGCTCAGGCTTGTGGGCCCCTCAGGACATCCACACAGGCCTTACCAGTGGTAGAACTTGAAACGCGGACGCCAGTTGGGTGTGCGCAGCAGGGTCTGTACAGCACAGGCCAGATTCACGAACATGTAGCACATGAGGAAGAACCTGGAGCAGAAGGTCCAGTAAGGCCGCTGCCCACCTAGAGTAGCACTTTAGTATTTTGCCAATGCCCCACCACACACTGCTCACCACCTTCTAGGGAGACCCTCTCTGTCCACACAATGGTGCCTCCTCTATGGTCCTCCACACAGCAGCCAAGGAACAAGTCAAATCCCTACTGTCCCTGGCCATAAAGCACAAAAGTAGCCATTGCCCATACCATAGCAGCTATCTGTAAAACCACACTGGCCTCGGCTGGCCCAAGAGCTGTGTGCCTACAGTACAACTACCTGGCCTTCTGTGCCCTGAACCTGCCCTGTATGTCTATCCCTTACGCTGTGTTCAAACAGGAAGGAACAGTAGCCAAGTCCTCATACCCCCTACCCTGATGTCCTTGAAGGCTACTCACATGGACAGGATGGGGGCCACGCTGTCCAGCGAGGCAATGAGAATACCCGTCTCACAGATGAGGGCTGTGAGCAGCAGGGCCCACGTGGGCTCCCCGTTGGCCTTTCCATGGCCAAATACCTGCAGTACGGAGAGAGATAAGTGGGCTGAAGCAAGAAGAACCTAACCCTGGGTGAGAACAGCCATAAGGTAGTGTCATCTGAAGTTTTCAAGACTGACAAGAAAAACCGAGCTTTAGTCACATGTCACCATGCTGTATGAAGCCAGGCCCAAAAGAAAACTAAACAGATACAGACAGGCTCAGGGGACAGCTTTACTACACCTGGACCTCCATGTTTGTTTGTTTATACTCTTTCTGTCTTCAGATCACTTCTGTATGATCTGTATGTATGGATGGATGGAGGTCAGTAGCCTCACTAGACCTCCAGTCTCCAGAATGTTTAGCAAACAACTTCTTTTGGTTTAAGCCATTGGGGGGGTGACTCTTCAAAGCCATAATCCCAGGGCTCTCATTACATCCTACACCTCTAAGTTCAGTCCAGGAACTTCAGTCTCAGCTGTAGATGCCAGGTCCAGGGATACCAAGTCCCTGGTCAAGATCAGTGGGACCATCCTTGGCACATCCTCAATAGGTCACATAGACAAATATGGCCCACTAGAAAAAGGCTTCATAGCACTAGTCAGCCTATGCCCTGGGACTGTACCCTCAGCCCAGCAGCTAGTGCAAGAGATAACCAGTATAGAGTCCAAAGGCAGGACAAATCTTCGTTCTATAGGTCCAGCCCTGTAGGACAGACTCTTAGGGACTACACACCCAAACTTGACCTTCCAAGGTCTCTTCTCAGGGCAGTCAGCAGCATCTGCTGCAGCTTGAGGACTTACCTGCAGGAAGGGAATGATGCCATCACGGGCGATGGCCTGCAGCAGGCGGGGTGCCCCAGTCAGGCTCTGCAGGCCAGCACCACAGGTGGAGAAGAAGGAGCCAATGACGATAACCCAGGGGGATGGCCAGGCCAGCATGCCAATGACCAGGTTCCCTTGCAGGGCCTCCCCAAACCTACAGATGAGCAGGGAAGGTGGTCAGTAGAGCTTCCAAAAAGTGATCTGAAGACAGAAAAAAAAGTGTCTCTGTCCTCTATTTGAGTGTGAACCTCTGGGCTCAGGAAGAAGGAAGGTAAAGAACCCATAACAGAAGCCCAACCCTCTAGGAGGACCCAACCAGCTTGGCAGCTCCCTCGGTAGGGGCTTTGGTGGTATGAAATTGTTCTCTTGGAATCCTCTGAGGAACAGGAAGCCCTGGCTTATACCAAGGTGGTGCTGGTCACTGCCATTTCTGTAGAGGTCTTATCTATATCTGGTGGTACTATATTTCTTCACCATACAGTTTATAAGTCTTCCCCCACCAAAACCCTGAGATTCTGACAAACTTGTACCCTAAGAAGGAAGGGTCCACAACAGTCACTCCACTGACTCAGCAGCAGTGCTGGGGTCTCTAGCACCCATCTCTCCCATTCTCACACCCGTGTCTACTCCCCATCTCCTGCTTCATCTGGACTCAGCTTTTTTCTCAGCAGTCTTTAGGCGTCAGGCTCAAGGAGTAACACATCAATGCTTTAGTCAGGCAAACGGCAGTGTGACTGGATAAGAGGTTTTAGCTCATATACAACTGTGAAGCCCAGGGATAATTTAATCTCAAAGCTGAAGTCTCTCTCAGGAAGTTCATGCAGTAAAAAAAAAAACAAAACCAACATACTTATCTCGCAAGACCACACCTTCAATGCAGGCCCCAAACAGCACTATGCAGGAAAGATCTGAGCTGAAGTCAAGGAGTGGACAGTCTGAGGGCAAGCTCCAGGTAGATGCATGCTGGCCAGTGGGTCCCATCCCACAGGCCTGAACCAACCCTGTACCCAGGATCGCCTAGTGGTAAGGTATCCCCATACCCTGTCCCACAGTCCTCTGGATATTATCCTCACATATGTCTAGCTAAGAGAATGCAGCCACAGGGTACTCAAAAACTGCTTGGTTGGTGACCCAACCACCCTGCTGGGAGGAGACAGGGATCCTGGAATGCCAGTTTCACAAAAGCACCTGTGGTCAGTGTTTATGCCACATACCACACTACACCCAACCAAGGCTGTATAGCACTAGTGTAACAGACCAATCCAATGGTGTATTGTATTTGTTTTCCTTTGGTATTACTGGACATTTGAAGCCAGGGCATTGTGCATGCTAGACAAGCACTCTACCACTGAACTATAACCCTTCGTCCTCACTTGAGATTTTAAAGGGACCTGTGTCAAATACAATCGCAAGAGAACAGGGATCCGGTGCCATGTTTTAATATGACACATCACACAGGACTGCACAGCTACAAGTTGGGCAGGCTGTGGTCAGAACCTAAATCTGGAAAGGGCACCACAGATGGGTACAATGGGGATGTGAGTGAAGGGACCTGAACAAGGGCATAGGGCTGGAGCTCAACACTTCTGGCCAGTGCCCCTTTAAGGATACAAATGAATGATGTGGTCACGATGGCCAGAATGGTCCCTGTTGGGATGGACTTTTGGGCATCTTTAAGGTCCCCAGAGCGGTTGGATCCTGCCATGATCCCTGCAGAACAGACAGGAGTGACAGTGACAGGAAACTTAAAGGATGCTGCCCACAGAAGAGTCATCTGTAGACAGGCCAATACCACCCACCACTGCCTGCTGGGAAGATGTTCTCTGAGGACAGAGAGACATATACACAGAGACCAGAAAACAGAGACTGACATAGAGACAGTAACAGAAAGACATAAGGACAGAGTCGAAGAAAGACAGTCGTGGCGGGAATACACAGGGAAGCAGGCAGAGGCAGAGGCAGAGAGGGAGGGGAGGCGGGGAGCCTCACCTGTTACGGAGGGGAAGTAGATGCCAACTAGCATGGTGAAGTAGGTCATGATGTCTGTGAGGACGTATGGCAACCCACCAGGCCGGCTCTCCTCAGACACAGGCACTGAGAACACACCCTTCTTTTCCACAAATGCCCCCTTGTCCGAGTATGTGCTCCACAAGTTATCTGCAGTAAGAACAGGCTGGACTAGCAGACCTCCTAGCAGGATCCTTCCGCCCTCTGCTGGGACTGCCCAGCATCACCACTCACAACTGCAGGTGGCTCTTGCTCTTCCATGACTCTGATTTCAATCAAGGACACTCGGGTCGTGAGGACCAGTGCAAGGAGCCGCTCCCTCCAAACCTCAACCTTCACTCTCCACTACAGTCCAGCCTGGCCCAGTCTTGCACGGACTGTGAATATAAGAGGCCTCCAGCCAGCAACTGTGGCCTTCCATCCACTTGCTCTTACTGCCTCCCTTGAGACCTCTTGGGAGTTGCTTCCTCCCGAGAGCTTACCTCAGAGACTCCAGCAGAACCCGTGAGTGAGGGACCATGTGCTCCTCTCCCATCACCCGGACACAGCCCTCAGCTGCCTACTGACATCACACCACACCACTGGGGAGCACACAGAACCCCAATCTCACATAGGGTGGACTACTAGGTCAAGAGTCCAGGCTCCCTATAACCAGTTCCTTCTCACTAAGATGAAGTCGCCCCTATTTGTTATCCCAGTATGTGAAGGTGATGACAAGGACAGTGCAGTCTAACCCTGTCGTCAGGGTGCTAGGCCAATCAGGGCTATATAGCAATTTCCAGGCCATGCTGGGCTGTACAGTGAGTGTTTGTCTCAAACAAACAAAGACTGAATGCCTGGCTTTGCCCAGCTGATTTGCAACAGCTAAGAAGGTCATTCCAGTCTAGGGTTTAGCTGGGCAGGACCCCAATGACCTGGCTAAGCAAGAAGAACCAGGGCCCCAAGAGCAGCCTCAAACCACCCAGGGCAGTGGCCATAGCCTTCCCCACCAGCACTTACCCAGGAAGACACCACTAGCCACACCAGGGATGCCCTGGATCTCAGTGACGTTGTTTTGTACAAAGTACTCATCACAGGTGGCACTCAAGCTGGAGCCATTGCAGAAAAGGCGCCAGAGCGCAGTGGTCACTGTGCCATTGCTGACAGCCTGCATTTTGGCACAGGTCTCAAAGCTGCGTTTTGCCAGTGTGCGGTTCCCGAGAAGACAGACCCTGGAGCAGGGAGAGGACAGAGTTCAGCTCCAACACTCTTCTCAGCTGACTCAGTGGGAGGCTCACTGCCTCCCAAGCAGCTCTAACGTACCAGATCCCCGTGACTGCAGGGCCACACGTCAGGAGCCAGCATCAAGCCAGATTCCAACAGCTTGGGACTGATCTCACATACAGGCCCTCAACTGGCCAGGGCTGTCCTCCTCCTATCTGGGGCAACCCATTCTGGAAGAAGGTGGCCATATCCTCCACAAAGATGGCAAAGCCATAGCTCTGGGGGTTTCATCCCCTTGGCTCTCATATTGCCGTGGTCAAGAACCATGGTCAGTCCCAACATGCCCAGACCACCCCTTGGTCCATGCTCATTCACTCGCTATGACCCTGGCCACTTGTTTAACTTCCTCAGTTCCACAGCAGATTAAGAGCCAGTCCATTTGAGGGGTGTCTGTGAAGATGAGGAAGCCAGGTCTCAAGAAATTGGAAAAGCTGGGCTATCTGACGGTGGTGATTGAGTGAGAACGTCTCTCACGGGCTCAGACACTTGACACTTGGTCCCCAGTTGGTGGCACTGTTTGGGGAGGTTCGGGACACATGGCCTTGCCGTTACTGGGGACAGACGGAGAGTTCACGTTTGCTTCTGGGCTTCATGTCTGAGGTTGAAGGTGAGATCTCTCAGCTTCCTGTCTTGCTGCCACGTCTCCCTGCAGGATGACTCTTACCCTCTAGAACTGTAGACCCAAATAAACCCTTTCTTCCATGGGTTGTTTCTAATCACAGTACTTTATCACAGCAACAAAAAATAACTAGTACATTGTCCACAGGGCCATTGGTCACCCTAAAGTATGGACAGCCTTCGCCGGCCTCCTGTCCTCAGAGATGTACACAGAACCAGCTGCATGGGCACTGTGACCACCCGACACTCCAAAGTTCCTCAAGACCACACTGAAGCCCAGAATGACTGACTGTCAAGGACACCTCCATGTTCCTCCCTAGAGAAGAACCAAGGGTCTGAAAGGAGAGGGAACCAGGAGGCCCAGGCCCCGGCCCCTGGAAGAGCTCCACAAGAGGAGCCCAGCACTAGATCAAGGCCCTCCATGGCCTGGGACTCACGGGATGTCAGGTGGGGCGAAAGCGGTCTTGATGACACCAGCGTAGATGGCCAGGATGGAAAGGACAACACAGGCTAAGAAGACCAGTGCCAGCTTGTTGACATATTTGACACCAACGAAGACCACAATGGTCATGAACGCCAGCGCACAGCTACCGTACACACGCATGTTGTTCAACAGTGCTGCCGCCTCGCCGTCTGCGGTCTCTGCCTGGAAGATGGCTGCACTTGGAGAGATGTAGGTCTGTGGGAATAAGGCAGCTCAGTGAAGAAGGTCCTGCCAGGAACTCGCCCAGTCTTGACTTCACATTGGCTTCTTCCCTGACACTGGCAAAGAAAGCCTGTCGGAACTGAGGCCACTGTCAGCACTTGTGTTCAAGATGGACCCGGGCACTGCCAGGCCCGCAACCGTTCCCTGTCCAGTTCCCTCAGACCGCCAGAGCCAGACTGTAGCCAGCAGAACAGGAGACTGGCGCCTTCGGAAAGGAAAGCTGCCAGCTAACTTTAGTGTGCTATCTTAGTGGCCAACCTGCTCTGGCCAGGTTATCACAGGCAGGGGAGAACCCTTGTGGTAAGGGGCTAGGGACTCCTGCCAACAGCCGCAGCAGAACCCAGGGCAGCTCCTCTGTTTTCACTAATGCCTGCTGACTGCTGAGCACACTCTCCAGAGAACCACCAAGTAGCTAGTGTGTCCTTCAAGGCTCTCTACCTTAGAGACCAACCAGACCCTAGGAATGGGCATGAAAATCCAGGGCCTCCCACTTAGTCTGCAGCACAAGACCCTCAGGGGACATGGAGTCCTAGGTCTCAGCCCAGACTCCCCAAACTAGAATATACATTTGCCCCCAGGAAGCCTTTCTTAGCATGGGAAGTCTTCCCTGCAGGCTCTGGGATGCCTGGGCACCAAAGAAAAAAGAGCAAACTCCATGGGGACGGTTATAGTAAAGGTTAGGATTTATTATCAACTGATAGGATTTAGGATCACTTAGGAGAAAAACCTCTGGGGCACCTGTGATCCATATTAGATTAGCTTCTGTCCATAACAGTGAGATATTATCTTAAATTAATTAAAGGTGGAAAGACCCATTCTAAAAGTGGGTAGCACCATCCCCTGGGTTGGGACTTTTGAACTGCATGAAAAGATAAAGGCTATCTGAACACCAAGATTCATCTTCTTCCTGGCTGCTGAAACAATGTGACCAGCTGCTTTGAGCTCCGCCCTTGGTAATTTCCTGGTCATGATGAACAGCACCCTCAAACTGAAAGCCAAGATAAACCTTCCCTTAAGTTGCTTTTGTAATAGTTATTTCATCATAGCAACTGGAAAAGAATTAGTACAGAGAATAAATTCCCCAGGCTTCTGTGAGATAGGTCAAGGTTCAGCCATTGCCTTATTCCAACCTGGGACCTTCAACTTCAGGGCTCACAGAGGATATACAGTCTCCAAGGCTGACCATACTGTATGGAGAGTGTGGGGGGGGGTGGGGGTAGACTACAAGCAGGCACTTATGCTACAAAGCCCACTGACACTGAGCACAAGCCCAACTTCAATGCAGGGAAAGAAGTCCTCTGCAAAGGGAGTCGTGTGCCAGGCTATAGGGGCCAGTGCTGAGCAGGCCTGCTTTGCCTTCAAGGGCTAGAGTCCTGCTCAAGGAGTTATATAAGCCCATGTCTCCTAAGAGAGCAGACTATGAGGTCTCACCCATCAAGAACCCAGACCCTCAGATAGCAGCTTTGAGAGCCCAGATGTCCAGAGCAGCAGGGTAGAGGACAGTCAGAGGGAAGAGCACAAATGGGCTCACAGGCAAAGTGCCTGGGTAAGGAAGACTTCCACAGATGAACTCACCAGGAAGATCTCGATGGTACCCAGGATGTACATGGCACCTGCAAACGTCGTGCCCAGGTAGAAGCAGAGGCCAACAGCCCCTCCAAACTCAGGCCCCAGTGAACGAGAGATCATGTAGTATGATCCTCCCGCTGTAAAGACAGCCCAAGGAAAACATGGGTCAGGAAGTGCCATTCACTATGAACATTGAGCATTCATGCAAAAAGATGTGTTCCCATGAAGGGACAAGCAGCTTTAGTCTTCCTTCAAAACAGAACCGCTAGGAAGCCTTAGGCAATGAGTTCATATCTACCCTGCCCGTGGGCACAGTGTAGCTGTGATGTGATGAGAACTGTCTGATACAGGCAGGTATAGTACCTCATCTGTCTTCAGAAAAACCTGCTGCCTTCAGACGATTACAGGAGAGACACTGGCACAGGTCTGCCAACTCTGTTATGCTGAGGACAAAGCAGGGGTGCTTGCGAGTATCACCACTAACTACAGGGGTACATAGTTTCAGAAGAGCCTGCACTCCATAGAGCTTTGTGTCCATCTCTAGGACGTGGTTTCTGTCCTCACAACAGAGGCCAGGCACATGGTGTGTCTACAGCAGGGCCTCTGGGGAGAGGGCCACTCTCTTCTCTCCACGGGCAGCATAATACCCCAGTGCCATTCTGAAGCAAACAATTAGTGTCACTGTCACCATGAGCCTGGGGCAGGAACACAACCACACACGTGTAGCTCTGTACTGTGCAAACATCAATAAACCAACCCAAGATCCACAGGCGCCAGCACCCTCACCTGGGACCACACCGTTGGTAGCGATGGCACTCATGGATATGGCAGTCAGCATTGTCTGCAAAGAAAGATAGTTCTTTTAGGAAATGTGTGCCCCGAGGTTCTCCAGCATGCTGAGCCTGAGGCTGGAGGCTTTTGACCTCAAAGGAGGTGCCAAATGACCAGTAAAGACAGGTGTCTTGGCTTTCGGTCCTTTCCTACCCAACCCACAAATCCATTCCCAAAAGTCAAAGAAAACACAAGCTTCAGACCCTGCCCAGCACAGCCCTGAAAGCTGAACCTCACCTAGGTGCCTGACCCCTAAGGAGTCCCAATTATGTCTCTACTAACCCATGAGGCACAAGGGGGATACTTTATCTAGATGTGCATCTAACATGGCATAGAGGACTTCATCTTGTGCCTACCTGACCTCCAGGGAACACTCTCTGCTTAAGACAGTTTATTTGTGGGTATCAGGAGTGTCAACAGCCACAAAGAGTGGCATTTGGGTGATTAATGAATTGAGTAGCCGGGAGTGCCACACACACAGAGCACCCAGAGGACAGACCTGGAGTGGCCACATGGGGTGACCAGTCAGGAAGTGTGCGCAAGTGCCCTTGGGTGGCCATGACAGGGTAGACACATAAAGTGACCAGGAGGGAAGCATGAGCTGGTGGCCTGGAGTGACAACACAGACTGACCAGTCAGGGGCAGTGGGTAGCCTGGGACAGACACACAGGTGTGAGCTATCAGGGAACACGTGGTCGGGCGGCCTGTGGCAGGCGTTAAAGGGGTTCCCATTCAACCACATTCTCTGAATCCCCTCCAGAAAGGACTCGTCCTCTCAGGGGACACTTGGGCAACTAAAACAAATGTAAATTTCTCACCAGAGAAAGGGGAAGAGCGGAAGCAGGCTGGTAAACAGGCTGTGAGCAAGAATAAAGGGTAAACCGGGCACGACAAAAAATGTCACCAGAAACAAGGAGACAGGGATGAGTCAGTTCTGAGTTGGTTTCACTGCTCTCAGGCCTGGATTCAAACAAGTTACAGACCTGTGCCCCTTTCTCTACAACAGAAACCCTGAAAATGCCCATGTCCTTCCAGGGTAATCTTGTAAGCCTAGTAACAGGCACCTGCCCTTGACTCAGCCTTTGGCCCCTGGTGTCCCCAGATGTAGAAATGCTACCCTTATAGAGATGCAGCTAAATAAGGTCCTCAGACTAGTGGGAAACCTGGTAGACAGGCCAGCCCATCCTTCCTAAGTCCGCAGAAGGAGGTAGTTCCTAGAGAGGCACCTAGAGCACAGATCTGGATTCCCAATAGGAGTCTCTTAGGGCCCCCAGGACCAGCTCCTCAGACACTGCCCCAGGACTAGCTGAGGACTCACACAGGTACAGCACATGGACACGATGAGGAAGGACTCCAGAACACCAGCTGCCCCCACAATCCAGGTCAGGCGCAGGAAAAGGATAACACCCAAGATGTTCTGCAGGCAGGGCAGGTAGACTCCAATGAAGGTGCCCATGCGTGGGGCCTGGAACAGAGAAAGACGTGTCCGGGGAGGCTCACAGCCTGTACCCAGTAACCCAGCCTGGACCCTACCCTGTGTTTCTGTTTGCAGGTCACAGGAACAGAGGAACCGGGGAGGAACACAGTGGGCATACAGTGAAGCTACAAGGTGCCTGGAAGCTTGAGGCATGAAAGAGAGGAGGCTAGAGAGGGCTTGATACAGGTGAGGCTGCTGCCTATAAAGTTCAAGAGTTTCAGTGTAATACGATAGGGAACAGACTAGAGATTTGGGGACACAATGGCTAAGAAGCCAGACTCCAACACAAAGGAGGTGCACCTCAGTTTAGGTGAACACAGAATGAGCATACAGGATCAGATTGAGCACACTCCCTATGGATGATGATCCTAAGACTGCCACAGAGCAGTGCTCACACAGAAATTTGATGGGATGTCACACAGCCTGAGACCAGGCAGGGAGAGCCCAGCAGCTGAAGAGTGGTACTGAATGGTCTAGCCAGAGAGAAGACTCCAAGGAGAACAAACTGACCACCATAACCTGAAAGGACAGGATGGCAGCTCAGGCCTCATAGGGCCCTCCCACTGAGAGAGCCACCCAGGGCAGGGCAGCCTGAGTTCCACTAACTGGAGACCAGAGGTTTCACAGGAAGACAGAGAATGTGTGGAAAGCTCTGGATTTGAAAGCCTGGAGACTTTAGCTCTGAGCCCAAGCCAGTGGGCAGCAAGGTTCACACTGAAGGGAGGGATATAACAAAAAGGAAACCTTATGTCCTCCCTGCCTTTGAAGTCTGGGCAATGCATTGTGGGGGACAGAAGTCTTTGTGGGTTTGAATTCTGCAGGCTGGCAGATGGAGAAATGCTTTTGGAATTTTTTTTTTTTTTTTGGTTTTTCGAGACAGGGTTTCTCTGTGTAGCTTTGCGCCTTTCCTGGAACTCAGTTGGTAGCCCAGGCTGGCCTCAAACTCACAGAGATCTGCCTAGCTCTGCCTCCCAAGTGCTAGGGGATTAAAGGTGTGCACCACCACCACCCGGCGCTTTTGGAATTTTTTAAGAATTATTTTTACTTTTAATTATGTTACGTGCATATATGTGTGTGTGTGTGTGTGTGTGTGTGTGTGTGTGTGTGTGTGTGTGTGTGTGTGTTGGTATATGCACATGAGTGCAAGTATCCATGAAGGGCAGAAGAGGGCATTGGACCCTTGGAAATCGAGTTATAGGTGGTTATGAGTTGCACAGCACAGATCTGGAAGAGTAGCAATCGCTCTAACCTGCTGAGCCCTTTCTCTAACCCATCTTTTGGATATTTCAGTTAAATTAAAGAGTTTAATTAAATTAAAGAACTAAAGACCACAGTGTGAGTGGACATTAGCGACAGCCAATAGAAGCATGGCAGAAAACAACCTGTGTAGGCAGGCCATTGCTGGGTATCCTGAAGCTGCACAAGCGGCTGCTAGATCACACGGCTTAGCTTCAGGTCCCACTGAGACACAGGCTCAGGAGCTAGCTGTCTTCCCAATACCCTAGTGCCTAGGGGTCCCAGATCCTTCTAAAGGGGATGGCCTACTCTGAACTCTCAGCTTTGTTCAGATGAATGGAACCCGTTTATAGTCCAGAAGACGGTTCAAAGGAAAGTGATGCCTGTCTCTGGGGACAAGCTTCTGTGACATCAAAAGAGACACTAGGGTCAGGCTCCACTCCTCCTGTCCTGTCAACCCAATAGATCCCTAAGTAGGGCAGCTGTTCACTTCCAACCAAGATAAGCACCTCTGCTGTGGACCTAATACTTCATCTAGTGAAATCCAATCCAGAAGCCCTGTCCCCAAGGGAAACACTGAGCAGAGAACTGTCATATGTTGGGTTGGAGTAAAATATTCTAAGGCATACTGAGTACAATCTCCCCCAATCTGGATGCCCTGTAGGGAGCGGGGAGAAGCAGCCAAGCCTGCTGGGCCCCACACCTGGGTAATGAGAACTAAACTGTGGGATCAACTTGAGCAGTGCCTTGGTAGAGCAGAGTTGAGGCTGAGGGTCAGTTCTAAGATGCATTCAGACCAGTGTCTATTCCCTGGTGTAGGCCAAGTTCTCCTTGGACACAAATTCCAGCATACAAAAGAGATGGACAGACGGACAGGGGAGGCCTGGGGTTGAGCCTGTAGGCCATGAGGCAGTGGTGGGAGCACAAGTGAAACCCCAATATGCATCTGAGTGACAGATCTACCACTGCAGCCCTGAACGCAGCACATCTGGGAAGCTGCAACTTTGTCACTTCAGCTAAGGATGCTCTGAGGATCTGGGAGGAGGGGAGGAGAAGGCATGGACCAGAAAGCCTCTGAGGAAGCCACTGCTCCACTGGCCGGAAGACAGCCCATGCCCTTGTTAACCTTAGCCCTGTCCTCAAGGACCACGGGGCCCCAAATCCGAATAGTCTCAAAAGCACTGAACACCGTGAAGACACACAACATAGAACTAACTCTGCTGTGCTCACACCAGGGGAAAAGGAGGTAGCTAAGGCCACTCTGTGGCCTGATCCTTGGAGCCACAGTCAGGCTGGGCACTGGCCCATGGGAAGCACCCAGGAAGCAGCTGATGTGACAAGCAGGTGGATACAGGGTGGAGGAGATACAGGGTGGAGGGCAGACGAGCTGGCTGTCAGCCCCCTTGGCAGGTGTCACACAAATGAACACCTTCATCTGTGTTCACTAGCACTGGCCTCCTCCATCCAGAGAAAGCAGGGGCCTTTGGGAAGTGGAACAAAAGGAGAATAAAAATCAAAGTCTTTAGTAAAGGTTTAGACCAGACACAGCAGCACACACTTGTACTCTCAATAGGAGGACTACAGTGAGTTCAAAGCCAACTTTGGGCAACATAGTGAGTTCCAGGCCAGGCTGGGTTACAGGGTGAGACTGTCTCAACAAACACACCACAACCAAATAATAAATAAAACGAAACAGGTCAGTACTCCACCAGATCTCAGGCAGGGCTCAGTGCCTCTACTCTACTCTCTGGAGCTATGTGGCCCCACAGACACCGGCTCAGAGTGGGCAGGGCAGCTTGCACAGCACCTCTAGGACCTGGTTTCTTCCTCATCCAAGTTTGAGGGTCACCCAGAAGTACAGTGTCCATTGAGATACAGTACCAGAAAAATGAAGAATGGCCAAGCCTCAAGAAGGAAAGAAGTAGGTGTGATATGAAAGCCCAGCAAGAGTGTTCTCTGACTAGAAAGTTCCAAGACTGCTATCCACATAGAGGGCAGCACGGGTACCTTGATCTCCCGCCTCCGGCTGTCCTCATCTTCCTCATGCTCCACCACACCCTGGCTCAGGTTGGTATAGTTGGCCAGCTTGTTCAGCAGTGACGACACCATGGGGTTGCTGTCCATCTCTTCCTATGGGTACAAAGCATCAGATAAGTAGGAACCAGGTTCATCAACATCCCAGGGCAGCAAGTCACTGGCCCAGCAGGTACCTCTGTTCCAGGGCTATGTGGGGCCCAAGAGCCACAGTCAAGATATATGAAGCCCCCAGATCTGTGCACCCCAAGACACCTGCCTAGCAGGTCTGGAATCAAAAGTCAGGGGCTCTGAGAGACTCCCCAAGGTTTCAGGAACTATAGGAAATACACCTGCCCAAGTTGCAGCTCAATTATCAGGGACAGATAATTGGCTGAGTAGATCCCAGGCAGAAGCATCCTGCACCTCCAGCAGGGCCCAGGCTGCCCTGCCTAGGATTCAGGAGATGACTACTCCTTTACTTTTCCTCATGAAAGTCACTTTTTCGTGTAGAGACTAAAATAAAATTACCTCAAAAAGCGCCATGTTCTTCCCCTCAAAGTAGCTCTCTCTTTCCACCTCCACATTATTGATGAATGGGCTGTTCTCCCTGGGGTTTCCATCTCCTGTGGAAGACAGTCAGGTCAGTCTCAGGAAGAAGTGGCAGAAGCCGAGCATGCAGCTCTGGGAGGCAGGCATCCGGCACCTGTTCCCACGGCCACCAGTCCGCACCTGTGGCTTGGCTAAACACGTTCATCCAAGCTTTCTTTCTGCCCACATGTCCATGTCCTCCATGTGTCTGTGTCCCAACACAGGGAATTTAGTGTAAAATCAGTATCAGTCCATTTGTCCTATGCCTGCTCATGAGGGCTGAAAGTCTATCCCCACTAGTAGGGCTGGTACCTTTGTTGAGGGGCACCTGCTGGGCCCCCTGTGCACCCCACCATTTCAGAAGGAAACAGAAAGGTTTCCTTGCACTTTCTGTTGTGGGACCTGAAAGCCCAAGGCTGAACGCTGGCTTCCAGGGTCAATTGTTCCCTATGTGCCACTATGTATGGAATAAGGGAGGTATCACTCAAACTGCACAGAACAGTGGCTGGTCAGGATTCCTGGCCACAAGACAGCTGGGATTCTCAGCCCAAGAGGCAAGCATGGCTACACAGTCAGCCTTCTCATACCACCCACAAACGAGCCTTCCTGTGTCCTCAGGTGGCAGGATGCCAACACCTGGGCACATCTTCCTTTGCTTCTGACTTCTGACTCTAAAGTTGCCTACCCCATCCACTCCCAGGGGCCACCTGAATAGCTCAATGTGATTCTGGGAAGGACACCTGTCCTGAATCACAGGTCCCCAGCCCCAACAATTCAGCACAGCCAGTCCCACGCCATAAAGGCCATGAGCCAGGGAGTGGCCAAGTCAGTAGTTATAGGACTCTGTTTTCTAATTCCTTCCATGTGAAGGCCCTTGCAGAGATATGCCTCCAAGGGACTCCACAGCCTTTGGCACACAGGGCATGCCTCATGCTGCCAGGTTCCTAGATTAGTCCTCTCTGCCTCAGTTTCCACACATGAGATGGTACTGAGGTATGTCCTGGGATATGGCCTTACTGATACACGCTGCTAGGTTCCTAGATTAGTCCTCTCTGCCTCAGTTTCCACACATGAGATGGTACTGAGGTATGTCTTGGGATATGGCCTTACTGATACCTCCAGGAGCTCAGAACAAGGCTGATCAGCCTGGGTACCTAGTATGTAGTTACAAACAGAGGCCAAGCTGGACCATACAGGGAAGGTGGATCCTCATGGGAAGAGGGTCCCACAGAGGAGGGCTTCATGGGAGAAGATGGGTGGCACTTCTCTGGAGCCCCAGCACCTTATCATGGTCCAGGGACAATGGCTCAAATGGCTTCAAACATCTTGTGGGAATAATATCGGAAAGTCACAGCTGCCACAAGTAGCCTCAGGGGTCTAGGGGAGTAGGAACAAGTGGAGGGGAAAAGGTAAGATGGAGACAGAAAGAAATCAAGAACAACCTTGGCATACAGGGAGAGAGATGGGACAGGGTGATGCCAACAGGTTAGGCCCCACAGCATGGCCTACACTAGTACCCTACAAGGAAGTTTGTAGCTTGGTACCTAGCCCTTAGAGGCCCTTCTACAACTACCTTCATTAGGCAGGGTCCTCAGTTCTGCTTCCTCTACATGTCCAGAATCAATTCAAGGCCTTTGACAGGCAGGTCCAGTAACCAGTTTAATCTTATGGCCCCTGGGATTTGAGGAGAACACACCTAGGGGGCTTTGCTTCCTGAACAGAGTACCAAGGCCTTGGACACATGGTCTGGATATCTCATGTTCCAGATGCCCAAGGATGAAGACATTTGTTCAGTCACAGAGGACATAGTACTACAGGTGGGCATCCACTGAGGGATAAGCAGAAAACCCAAGGTACTGCAGCCAGAAGTCTGCAGAAAGGGAGCATCCTTGAAGAAGGAAAGAACTGGAAGGCAACTTCTGGAGGGCGACCTCTCCTGGAGCCCAGGTCACCTCATGGAGCCCAGGTCACCTCTTGGCAGTAAGACTAAGGCTCAGAACCTCAGATGACAGAAACAAAGGACTTCATGGGGGCCAAGAACTGAGTCTTGATGTGATGGCGTTGAGTCCCCAGTGCTGGTGTCTAGAACCAACATCTTGATCCCTGAGCATATCCTATCTAGCAGCATAGTGTTGAGATGATGGGGAACAGGGCAATGACTCTTTACTTGGACTTTTCCAAGGTGGCAACTTGGAAGGAAGAACTAGGTATAAAGAACTCTGAACAGCCTCCAGTTGAAGAGCAGCAGGTTACATTATGTCCACTTTCAGGTTCCACAAACTATGTGTGTGATACTTCTGGGGTCAACTACCTTAAAAGCCAAGAACTTCACAAACAGATTGGCCCCATTAAGGACTAAAGCCCTCTTTGAGGGAGGACACACACCAAGGTTTGTTTTGTTTTGTTTTGTTTTGACAGGAGCTTTGAATTTCAAATTCCTCAAATCCCAATGGATTATGCTGGCTTCCGGACATGCCCCCACACACCTCCTACCCTATTAGCTAGTTCAGACCATGGCTTACCACCAATCTGGGTGGCACTTAAACAGAAGAGTCTGACACAGTTCCCTGAAGCTCGCTAGGGCCTTTCTGTCTCAGGACACACCTGACCCAGGCCCTAGTCACAAACTCCAATAATCAAGGTCATCAGGGCCCAGGGAACAAAGGACACAAAGTGCCCTGCCCTGAATTTAACTAGGCCCCAGAAAATGTGGCATCTGATTATATACACAAAACTAAAGCAGAAGGAGAAACCTCTGTTAGGGCCCACAGCACGGAAGTGGCTTTGTTCCAATCAGAGATTCCCCTCATCAATACTCACCCAGAAGCTATAAGTTCCCCTGCTGTCCCTGGTTGTCCTAATTCATGGCCCTTAGCCTCCCCCAGAGATCACAAAGGAACTGCAGTAAGGCTGGAACAGAACTATGATGACAGTCCTCTGCAGAGAATTCATGGGGCAGTACGGACAGCTGAGAACACAGCCATACTATGCCTCTCTGCAGTGTCTAACGGGACAGGAGCTCGAGGACACAGAGGGATATAAATAAGCAAGGCACAGCCCCACCTAGAAATCAGCCCTGCGTACCCTGTGTGTTCTGTACACACTGTCTATTCTCCCTAGTGGGGACTTCACACCCTTCAAGTTCCACTCACATCAGGACCTCAGAGCAAGTAGGAGGGGACAGGATTGTGTGCCATACCATGGACTGAAGCTGAAAGCATGGATGGTCCTTTACTAGATGACCAGGAAGCTGGGGATAGAGTGAGGTCTGCAGATCCACCTATGCATACATGCTCATGTTCACCCTTGCATAACCATGCAGAGCCTTTCACTCAAGTGAAAGCTTGTAAGTCAAGGCACAAGCTCCCTGGGTACCCATCAAACATACACCTGCCACCAAACAGACACCAGGCCAACATGCAAATCAGTACCCTTCCATCCAGAGGCAAGAGCCTGTACTCTCAGCTATCCCCAGTGTGGGGCCTCCTTGTCTCACCAGCTTCAAATCTTACATGCAGCAGATACAAGACAGTCAAAGGACACAGAGAAGGTGGATCATGGCAAGGCAGCATGTAAGATTGTGTAAGAGACCCTGACCAGGAGAGAGCAGAACAGCGTAACTCAAATCTTCAGAATGACTCCCAAAGCTCCATCCCACAGCTTCCTACTAAGACACTTCTCTGTATGGGTTGCCATACAAAAAGAGGGCACAGAGCCAGGCCATATACCCTAGGAACAGAACTGGAAATGTACGGTAGGTACTGGACTCACTGAAATGGTTAGCAGCCTGAGGGAGTTCATAATACTGGACTTGTAGCAAGAGATGCTGGGAAGCCCAGGAAAATCAGGTTCTGCAGGACTGCTCTGCACAGGACTGCACAATAGAGAGATGGTGGGACGTCCCCCTAGGTCACTCTGTTCCCACATCGGCCCCCTTCCCATAGAAATGCATTACACCAGTCAAGGTACCGGGCACAGGGTCCCTAACCACAGCTCCCATGATGTCATTCTCAGAGACAGGAATATTTCAATCAATGTATATCCCCTTCCCCAGAATGGCTCCTCCCCAATCAGTGCAGGGTCCCTTCAACAGGGAAAATGATGATCAGGCTGAGGTATCTTCTGCCATCTAGCAGCTACAGCCACCCAAATAAGCATATGGCTTTCCCACTGACAGCTTAGAACCCACTGATGTTCCAGGAAGGAAGGACATGCAGGGCCAAGGGCCTTGACAGGGGAAGTACTCCAAACCTCTCCCCAAAGCCACTTTGCCACATTGGGCTTTGGGGTGCTGGATGCATTAATGGTAAGCTCTAAGAATGGCCAGGTGGTGGGGTGGGGGGCACTACATGTCTGTCTTTCCTTCCTGTACCCTGACCACCATGTAGTTGTCTGAGTAGTCAAACACAGAGATAGACACACTCACTAGTGAATCACAAAGATACTCTGAAATGAGGCCCTCAAGGGAGTGAACTGCCAGCATCCACCCAGATGGCAGGCAGGCTCACTGCAAATATGGTCCTTCTGTTCCTGGGCTGACCTGTCCTCACCTCTTTCCACAGACTACAAGGGTTCCAGCTATGAGGACAAGAGATGGTTCCACAACCTAGGCATACTCTGTCAGCCCTGCCTTCCTTCTGGAAAGTTCCATAATCCCTCACTCAGCTCTGTTACACTTCTGGATGAGAATACCTGCTTTCTGTGTGCACACTCGCCCCAAAGGAAAGAGGTATAACCTAACTTTGAACCCACATAAATACTATGCTAACCACCCCAAAATACTATAACCAAACACAGAATCCTCATCCTTAAGTTCCTTCTTCACAGAGTATGGGCAAACCATTCTAGAACAACACCCCATATCTTCCGATAAATGTGATATAAACTTAGCAAACACCCACACACTATGGACAGTGGAGACCAGTTTCTCCCCATGGCGGGGTGGGGCAGATGAGCACTCAGGTGAGACACATCTGAGTATGAGTGAAACACTGGGCTTTTCAGAGTGTGTGTACATGTTACCACATGCGTACACGTGTGCAGTTTCCTCGCTCTGTCTGCTGACAGGCCACAAAGCAGGGCACTCTAGCTCCTTCTCCACTTAGACCATCTCAGGAGAGCAATCAACTGCAGGGCTAAGGCAGGGGGATGGCTGCCGAGACTAAATGTAGCCAGGAAATGTCAGTGACATGTCAAAAGGCACCATCTGGATAGTCTCCTGTGGCCACGTCTAAGGCCATCTAAGTACCAACCAATTGGAGCATGGACACACATGGGCATCTGAGGACCTCAGGAGCCATGGAGACCGGCTGCAACACACCATGGTGTGCAACCAATGGTCAGGCTAGAAGAAACTGCCTTTGGAGCCTGTGGCTGGGAGGCAATGGGGGCACACAGCCTACTGAGGCAGGCCCAGCTGAGTCAAAGGGTCACAGCAGTCACATCATAGGAAAGGACAGGTGGACAATAAGCACTCCTGATCCTACACATCAGGGGGGTATTCCTACCATGCCACTATCAGACTGTAGGTTCCACAGACACAAGCCTGCTATTCCCTGCTGCCTAGAAAGCAGAGCCACGACAGGAAAATTCTAGAATGAGGCAGGATAGCAGGCTTTCTGTCGTGACATTACAAGGCTATGACCTGGTAAAACTCAAATGAGATGTTTGTCATATGAACGCTAATTCTCTCACCTGGTAAATGCTATAGAGATTCTGAAAGAAAATGTGATTTTCGGGGAGCACATACCCCCGCAAAAGGGCCTCACAGCCTCTGTATACTCTCGAACGGTTCAGTTTAGGAACAAATATGTGTGTCAGAGACAGACACAGGAGAAGAGAAAGAGAAAGAGTATTTCAACTTCGGACAATGTTACATGCAGAGAGGCCAAGCATAGGAGAGATTTCTTTGTATTCTTACAGTTTTCTAATATCTGGAAATAAGTTAATAATACCAGGGTTAAAGAAGCCAGATGTGGTAGCCTTAATCCCAGCATTTAGGAGGCAGAGGCAGATAATAGCTCTGAGTTGCAGGCCAGCCAGGGCTAACATAGTAAGTAAGAACCTTTTATGAAACAAACAGAAAGTAGCAAATACAAATGCAGCAGCAGCATACTCTGGAGTCACCAGCTCTGATGACACAGAGGACCAGGGTGTGACTCAAAGCCCAGCAGCCCTCCAGAGGGTTAGGAGACAGGTTTCAGATTCTACCTTCGATGCTTAGATGCCAACTCAAGCTCATGACCTTGAACAAAGTCTCTGCTGCTCACCTCGAGCTCAGCTCAAGTTGCCAGTCTCTGGGGAGAAGGAGGATGATATGGAAGGACACAGAGGGCAAGAACTATTCAGAAACCATTCCTCTAGCCTGCACCCATAGCCTCAGCCTAGGAGTCACCTGTCTAGGTCTTTCACAAAGTGCAGCTATGACGTCATTCTGAGCAGTCATGGCTGGTGTTCTCAAAAAACTTATCTAACCCTTGGCCCAGATACACGGGTACAGCAACACTCAATCACCTAAGGAAACATCACTCCCATAGCCTGACCAACACTCCCAGGAAGAGGGGTACTAGTTCCCTGCACTCATGAGGTGGCAAGATACTTGTGAAGCTGAAGACTAGATGACATTTAACAACCTGTTCAATGGGATGGCCGTGCAGGATGGCTAAGGCTGCTAAAGCGGGAAAAAATATAAGGGCATAACAAAGGTTGGGGAGACTGGGGTGGACAGGACACACAGCCTCAACCTGGCTCACAGACAGCCATCCACTACGGTGGCTCACACTGTGTGGATTCTGCACCTCAACTTTTCATCTTATCACTTATCAAAGTAATGTATGAGTGCACAACACGGAAACATACATACATACATACACACACACACACACACACACACACACACACACACACACACAGAGAGAGAGAGAGAGAGACAACCTTAAAAAAGAGCAAAACACATCACCAGAATTTCAGTAAATCCCTCCAGTTGGGGGCTGTGCTGAAGACATGTGAGTTTGCAATAGGCCACGGCATTCTTTCTAGTCTCTAGAGTCTCACATCATTTTAAAAAGACACATCCCATCAATGCCCAAGCATATGTTCCAGAGAGCTCTGGCTGGGCAGATATGAAGAGACTATTATAGCTGGGGTCACACCTGAACCAAACAGATGCAAAGTATTTATGGTACCTCGTCCACAGAGCATTGAAGAGGGCATCCAAGGGTCCTCCCTGCCTAAGTCCACCAGAGCCAAGGGATAATTAAGAATCAAATATTTCCATTTGAGAACTACACCTGCATTTACATGAAAATACCATAATCCATTTTATCACCTAGATGATTGTTAATTTTCAGATCTCCCCTAATTACTTTTATGTCTAAATAGACTTAAATCTGAATCTATTTTTTGAAAGAATATGTTACACATGAAGTCTGCACAAAGGAAACCTTGATTTAAACACACACACACACACACACACACACACACACACACACACGCACGCACGCGCGCACACACACACACACACACACACACACACACACACACACACACACACACACGCACGCACACAGCTCAGGAGTCACAAGGCTTTCCCAGAGAACCCCTCTGTGCACACACAGGCTCTGACTACAGTGCTGCTGATAGAGGGAGCCCACACATAAGACAAGCCCCTCACTATCGCCATCCTGTGTTCATATCACCAGTCATGATCTGCCAGGCCTTCAGCTGTACTGAAGGGCTCTGAGTTGTACTAGAGCTGAAAACTAGTGAGCACCAAGGCTCACCTGAGGTAGCATTTCTCTCTCGGTCAGACTACATTCATAACAACTAGAAGCATTTTAGGCACATGACAGCTGGGTTCGCAGATGCCAAGGAGGCAGAGGGATGGCATGATGAGGAATGGACACTAGCTCAGGTATCCACTGCCAGCCAAGCATGTAAACACAGGCCTCACCACCAGCAGGGTTCTCCTCACCAGCCAGGCAGACAGATGTTCTCCACCTGTGGATAAGATGTGGCCTGTTCACAAGACCACAAGCCTAACTCTCCAACAAAGCCAGCCTTTCTTCCACAACAGGAAGACAAACTCATTTCTGATGAACTTATGGATTAGAAGTGATCAGCTTTCCTCACTTACAGAAATACTTTTAAAAGCCTGTCCATTTCACACCCAGATAGCAATGAGCTACCACTTACTCCATGACAGAACAACCAGAAAGCACTCCCTGGGAGTCAGGGCAAGCTGAGCATAGACCCTCCATAGCTGAAGTGCACCAAAATTTAGAAAATTACAAAGCCATGCACTCCCTCTAACTGCAGAATGAGGAGACAGAATGGCAGCCAAACTACATAGAGAGACACTATCTCACAAAACAAGAACAGAAACAAACAACAAACAAAAAGGAACATGACAAATAATATCTTAAAACAAGGATGGGGGCTAGAGAGATGGCTCAGAGGTTAAGAGCACTTACTGCTCTTCCAGAGGTCCTGAGTTCAATTCCCAGCAACCACATGGTGGCTCACAACCATCTGTAACGAGATCTGGTGCCCTCTTCTGGCCTGCAGTTATACATGCTGTATACATAATAAATAAATCTTAAAAAAAAAAAACAAAAAAAACAAAAAAAAACACAAAAAACAAGGATCTTCAGCCATAAAATCTAAAATAGAACAAGCGAGCTCTGGGTGCACTCCTCTCCTCCCTGCAAACCTTGCTCATGGAAAAAGAGAAAGGTGTAGACTGCTTGGCTCAGCTGTCAACGTATCTGCTGCAAGCCCCCAGAGTCTGTGAGCCCACAGACCCACAGGACCTAGGACACAGAAGAGAGGGCCTAAGGTACTGAGGACATCTTCCTTTAGAGTGTTGTAGAATAATATTTTAAGGTGTGTTACTTTTGTTTATGCTCTGGAACATTTGTTTAATGACGCAAAGATGTGTTTAATTAAATAAAATTCACCTGCGGTCAGGAGGCTGAAAGAGCAACTAGCTGACAGGAGGTGGTAGGGAGGAGCCAGGTGGAGACGGGTTTATTTATAAGTGGGGATGAGGAGAAACACGAGGGCTTTTTAGAGGGCACGAGCAAGGAGAGGAGGTGAGCTACTTGCTATTCAGCCTCTCCGAGGAGCAAAATTCCACCTTAACCTTTGATCTTGAGTTCTTTAGAGGGACAGAGATTTAGTTAAGTTCCCGTCATAGCTTTGAAAGAGTCAGCTGAACTGCTGGTAGTGGTGGAGCTCCAGTTGCTGATTCGGACAGCCTGCAGCTTAAAAGGCAGGAACAACAACAAAAAGGACAACAGTAGAGGGTGCCACCAACCATGGAGGTGCCTCATGAAGGCATGCACTTCTGTGAAACTTTCCAGGTGACTGGTGCCTGCACTGGCAACATTGCATATGAAACTAGTATAGAGTCCATTGCAGAAATAGCAAAGAACCTCAAAACCAAGGGAAGCCAGCCAGACTCCTAGGAAGATACAACTGGTGGTTCCTAACAGAGGTACCGGGCCCACTACTTTCTGACATCTGTATCCTGTGACCTTTATGAAGCATGTAAGGGTCTCAGGCAGCTCCAGCAGCCAGCGACTCTAGAATCCTTCCATGTCTCACTTGGCAGCCAAAACCTGCCTCCTGTGTAACTCCTACAACCTGCCAGCTGATGCCTCCACAGCAATGGGACCTTCCAGGGGCAGCACCAGTCTCATGACATTTGTTGAAAAAAGGAGAGAGAGAGAGAGAGAGAGAGAGAGAGAGAGAGAGAGAGAGAGAGAGCCAGCCAGCCAAGGCTAAGAGACTAACTGGGTGACTCACTGAAGAGACGGGGGCAGCCAACTCTCTAAGAGAAATTCCTAGAGTGGAGATAGTGTAGAGGGGGGTCTCAGACATCTGTACCCAGGGATCAAGACAAAAAAAAAAAAAAAAAAAAAAAAAAAAAACCCACAGTAATGAATCCTGGGACAGTGAATGACCCCAATATGACACCAGAAGACAGGCACTCATCTCCTGAATCCTTCCTCCCTAGACACAGACCCAGAGGGGAATGTGACATGATCCCCACAGAGGGAACTCTTCAGGATGCTTGACTTCACTCCCAGTGAGGCTATCAGAAATGAGTAAGTATGAGAAACTATCACAGCCATGGGCAACTAGATCTCTGTCCTGAGGATTCCTGGGACAGGATCAAGACACTAAAAACTCTGCTCTTCCAGACTACCAGGGTTCAATTCCCAGCACCCACAAGGTGACTTACAACCATCTGTAACACCGATTCCACAACATTCAATGCCCTCTTCTGGCTTCCATGGGCACCAGACACTCATGTGGTACACATACATACATGTAAGTAAACATCAATGGAAAACACGGAAACTCCACAAAACCCTAGGCATCAGTGGACAGACACCCTCCAGAATCAGGGCTCTTTTGAGGTAACTAGTTCTATCACAGACTCACAATCCTGTCATGAGGTCAGGCTGGAGTGTATCTTTCCTGCCTGGCACCCATGGAGTCCCAGTTCAGCCACCTTGACAATCTGCCAACCTTGGAACCTCTGGGACTTATAGGATCCATCTGATGCACACCCTGTTGCTGACCTGGATGGTCAGAGTTTCTAGGCATCCTGTCCATGACATGAAGGGGCTTGGCCACTGTCACTCACTCCTCTCCTCACCACACAAGGTCTGGCAGTTCTGTGGACACTGCCCACAAGCCCACCTATCCTCAGAGGCTGAAGTTCTTCACAGAGGAAAAGCCACTCCAGGGCCTCCCATGATGACTAATACCATCTGGTCAGTGGGCCTAGCCCAGACCACAGCTCTGGGCTCACAGAGATCATGGAGTTTTCTTATAAGCACATCAAATGCTTCAGGAAGACATGTTGTATGTGGCACAAAACTCTGGCCAACTCTGACCTTCTACAAGGATGTGTTTCAACTTGGAGAAAAGGCTTCACCTTGGTTTCCCACCTTGTCACCTTATGTGGGGATGCTATGTTCGCCTAGAGACGGCTGCTTACATATGCCCATCAGCTAGAGACTGTCCCTGCTTTATAGATGTCCAGCTGAGGCCTGGTGCATTTTAAGGGCATGAACATGACTGGAGATAGGTGCAAGAACACCACCCAGAAAAGCCATCTTTGGTGTTTGGATGTGACTCACCTATGAAAATACAAATTTTCTGACTTTTAACAAAAACCTGTACCTAGCCATCTCCTACTTAGAAATCCCTCAAAAACTTTCCCATTAAGACCCTTGTCCTCAGAGGCATCCTCAGGTCTAGCTTCTCAACTATGTCTTAATGGATTCCTCTAAGGCACACAAATGCAGCCCTTTTCAGCAAGCAGGTAACAAAATGCACAGTGCCCTCCTGGTGCAAGAGTCAGGTCCCATTGAAGGAGGGACTACAGGCTTCAGGAGCCCTGCCCCTTCAGAAAATCTGACTATGTAAGAGAGGTGTGTGCACAGGCCAGAGGTGGCTAGAGTCCTGGGCATGGGAAGAGACAACCTCCTACCAGACAAACATCAGGTATTTGTGGAATTCAGCCAAGTTTCATAGGCACAGACAAGCAGGGCCAGAGTCACTATTGGCCCTCAGCCCATGATCTGCTCTGGGACAGCAAGTTGAATCCCCACTCCCAGCCTGCTTCCTGCAGAATGGTATCTTAGTAGGAGAAGCCAGGCACAACCTGGCAAGCCCCCAGACCCATTCCCAGGCAGCCAGAACTTAACAGCATGACCCAGACATGGCCTCTTCCACCGACTGTAGCCAACACACTGCCCTCCTCTCACCCCCATTCTCCCTGGGGCACGGTTCCAAGGTGTCACCACCAATTCCTCAATGGCTCAAGGGAAGTGTGGAAAGCAACCTCTGAGACTCTGAGCCATATCCCCTGGTCAACTGAGTAGGCTGGCCAGTAGAGCTGGCTGCAAAGTCCAGCAGCCTCCTCCCTCCCCTTCCATCAAGTGTAGGCAGAAAGTCTACCCAGCCTAGCAACACTGGAGATGGGGCATGGGTCAAGAGGAATCCAGTCTGTGAACACCTGGGGGTGGAGGTGGACAAACTGCTTAGCTGAGAGCTAGCTACTAAGCACTCACAACAAAATGGAGCCCTACCTTGGGTAACCTCAAGGTGTCTTTTGGCCTCCTCAGGACAGCCTGGCCCAACCCAGGAATACCGCCATAAACCCTCCCTGGTGCCTGTGCTGTGAAATGGTTATGTGCTAGAATGGGCTCCAGGGTTCCAGCACCCTGAAAATCAAAGAATGACCACTGGCTCCTGATTGCCCTCCAGATTTCCTGAACCTTCATGCATCCTAAAAATCCAGCAACCTGGAATATCCAGGCCAGTGGGACAGACTACAGAGCACAGCTGATGAGAGCAAGCCACGGTCTGACGGATAGGCCCCGGGCTGAAAGTCTTCCCGCTTTTAACAGCAAATTGCTGGCTGAATGAACAACACATTCTGAAAAGAAAACAAAGGAAATATTGAGAAACAAGAACCACCCACAACAACTCCGCCCAAGAGGGCCACTTACTTCTTGTGGCATTTCCCATGCACATTCCTCCAACCCCTGCCTCCCATCTCAGGTTTCCAGGACAGTGAGGTCCAGTAGAGAGCTGTAAAGAGTCCTTCAGGAAACAGGCCCTGCGCTTCCCACCTGCAGAGTCCTTCTCAACTCTCTCAGGCCCCACTTGGCCTCTCTATCACCCAGATTCAGAAGAGATGGGGTCACCACAGTGTGGGGACTTCTGAAGTTAGTGGCTTAAAATGTTTCCTCGGCGCTCAGGCCCAGCCAAACTTTCTTCCCTCAAAGCAACACCCTTTACTTCAAGGCTGATGTTGCATTGATGCTGGGCTGCAGATGGGACTCTGGTGAGTAGGTGGAGGCATATTTGCCCTGATAACACCCATACAGTGAGCGGCATCCTAGCCTCTCAGAGCACCTGCACTGGAGTGACAGACAGTCCCACTTCTTAACAAAAGGCTCCATGGAAACAGGTCCAGGTTTGAGCAGAAGCTGGCAAACCAAATGCATAAACAAGTCCAAGGTAGTTGGAAGCCCTGAGACCTTGGTTAGCACCCACATGCACAGCCAGCTGTCCACTCTCCTGCTGACCCCAACCCAGCAGTAACACATGTCTCACGTAGTTTAGAAGAGCAAAGATTCTCAGAGGAAAACTAGAAAGACCTGTGGGACCAGGAAGCAAGTGAGGAAAGGCTTCCCAAATGATGCTGCATGCCTGTTCCATTTCCTACCCTGGAATAGTAGGACTAGCCCCAAAACAGGCCCACAAGGTCATTGTCATTTCTTATGTCCACTTACAAGGTCCTTGGCAGGAAGCCTGGGTAGGCATCTCCTATAATAGGCTTTTAAATCTGAAATTCAAACCAGCCTAAAACCCAGGGAAGCAGAGGAGCTTTACAGCCTACCATCCAAAAGGCTCTCTGCAGAGATTTAGCCAATGCAGATAAGAAATTAGAAACTGACACACCATAATTAAACTATTTCTGACACAATGCACACAATATAAAACTGCATGAGTATACACACATACATATGCATATGCATACACACGTGTACTCATGTACACTAACATATATACATGTATATTCATCTATCCATAGTATATATCATGACAATCATATGTACACTGCACTTATTGGGCATAATATTCATATACACATGCACACATATGCACACAAACATCCCCACTGCTCATCTGCATGGCAATATACACCCCATACAAAGCCACAAAAAGTCAGATCCCCAGTCCAATGCCACCAAGGAGAGAGACCCTGGGACATTAGGCGTCTATGGAATCACAGTCCTAGAAGCTGCGTAGGCAGTATGTAGGTCTGGGACTTGCAATTTAAAAGACATGCCCTACAGGAAGGTAGCTTCTGGTGACCTCACTCTCCAACATGTCACCCAGCCTCCCTTCCCCAGAAACCAGAGCAGCATTCAGAGCTGGAAAGGGGCCTGCTGTTCCCCAAACATCCAGGTGCAAGAGGCCAAGGGCAAAGCAGAGGACAGGGCCTGTGCCTGCATCAGCACCCCCACAGGATACCAGTTAGACCCTCCCGGGGGCAGCTTCAGTTACAAACTTGTCTGGGCTGTAGTTAAGTCCCTCCATTAAATGAAAAGGGAAACACAAGAGCCACTTGGCACTCTCTCCTGACCTCCAGAGCACTCAGCCCTCCCCAGTGACCATCAGATGTTTGCTGGGCCTCCCTGAAAGCCAGGCCCAGCCTGGCGGCGCCAGAGACCCATAGAAGGATGGGCCAAAAGATGAGAGGTCACAGCCATCTTTGTAAGAGACCGGGTCCTGGTGAGGAAAATGGAAGCACAAAGAGATGCTCAAGAGTCAGGTGCCATCTTCAGAAGTGGGTCACCCTCAAGAGGATACACCTCTAAGACATCAGGCCGCCATAGGACCAGAGATGGCAACTCCCAAGCCATCTCTGCTAAGTGTAGAGTAGTACAGAGCAGCTCAAAACAACAGGGCTCCCTTGCCTCTGGGTAGAGAAGTCTTCTCTCTGGAAGGCCCAGCCCAACAGGACTCACACTCCAATAGCTACTCCAATCCAGCAGTCACTCTGAGTGACAGAGAACTCCACCCGGCCACTTGGCCAGGGCCTGACCACAGGAGCTTGGGAACAGTGGTTAATACTTAACAGTGAACACCAAACTTTGCCCTCTGCTTGCAGAGGCAGGGTTTAATGTCTGGAGAGCAACGGGAACAGCAGGCAGTCCAGCCAGCTGAACTCCCTGCTACACTACTGGGTGTCTGACCCCACATTGTTCCCAACTGTACAGCTAATAAGAGGGAGACATTGTCTAAAGCACCGGAAGACAGTGGCCCTGGCCCAATGTCACTACCCCTCAACACTGGAGCATAGGCCTGCCGTGACCCTCCCAGGTCAGAGCTAGCAGTCTGCTAAGGCGGTGGCCCTACATCTAGTGGGCAGAGGCCCTGGCAAGGGCACCTTCATTCCTTGACCTCCCCTCCCTCTAGGCGGGCAGAGAGTGCCAGTTCTCAAATGGTCTTTTGGATGTGGCCAAAATTCCTACTAAGGTTTGAGATGTTTGCTGGGGTGCAGAAAAGTCCCATCAAGCCAGAAACCCTGAAATCCATAAACACCACTCACAGAAGGAGAGTAACATGGTTCCTAAGTGTTCTCCCATAGCTGTGTATGGAACAAAAGGTAAAATGGGGGCTCACTCCAAGCTCAGAAGTGATGCTGTATCTGTACATGTGGTTGACTTTGTCTGCTCCTCCTCCTCAGCCAGAGTCGAACACCCAAAGCAGCTCATAGATTACATATACAACACCTGCGATGTGCTAGAAACAGCAGATAACTCCACAGGACCACACCCAGCACTAACAGGTGAATTGGTATGCTAAGGACACACAGCTCAGCAGCCACTTAGTAATGCTACCCACTGCTGGCTTTTCTAAGGGAAGCCTCTTCACACTATATACAGTTCATGGGGGGTGGGGGGAGACCCTGCTCTGCTGGAGTTGCCTCAGACCCTATGGCATGCACACACTTGCACACAGGGCTCTTTCCTAAGGAATTCCCCCAGCCACTTCAGCACCCCGTGGCTACCCTGACTCACCATCAAAAGCTAAGCTTATCCTCAGCCTAGGCCCTTCACACATCCTCTAAGGCTATATATAAGGCTGCATTTCTGGAAGCCAACTGCTTGCTTGTCACTGTCTTCACTGGTGAGTGGTTCACAGCCATCCATCGAACACCCTCCCAAGGGTCCTCACTGCCCCCCATGTCCCAAGGAATGCATGCCCACTCTCCCACTGCTCCTGCAGGTAACACATCAGCATTCTCAGCATCCTGCATGTATCTCCTTGACACCCAGAGCTCACTCTCCATCACATAGCATATCAGGCTCCTACTGTACCAGGATGAGACAGGTGATCCATCTGAACACAGATGCACCAGGCCCAAGAAGGACACAGCCTTAGTAGATGACTTTTCCAGATCAATGTGACTGCAATGTCCAATTCCCAGGCAGCTCAAGTCTGCTTGGCCTTAAGGGGCATGGCATTATGTTGGGCCATTAGAGGGCCCTTCATCACAGGAGCTGTCTCTTCAACCCCTTGGAGCAGTTCAGACATTCACTCAGCAGAGTGGTCAAGAAGTCTGGACAACATTCTAGAAAAGGACACATTTCCAGCATTTCCAGGTCCAGGAGGTCCTCACATTAAAAAATATAATAGTAATAATAATAATAATAATAATAATAATAATAATAATAATAATAATGGCTGGGGGAAAAGTCAGACTTAGAACATACAGGTGCCTCATCACTCTTGAAGGTCACACCAGGAAAAGTGATACCCAAACACTTAGTAACAGTCTGACCATAGAAAAGGATGAAGCCCAATATCATGTGATCTTTTATTAGGAAGGAACCAGACCCTCTACCCTCATGTGCACACACAGTGCATATATGCATTTTCATACACATGAACATGGGCTAGGCAAGATAACAGGGTGCTGATACCTGTACCATTGATTCCTAAGGGAAGGGCCTGTTGCAAGGATGCAGTTGGGAGGAGGTAGGACACAGCCCACAACCATCTGGGTTCCCAGCAGTCAGCTGCTCAGTAAGATCCTTTGTTCCCTCTAGCTGTTTTATACAACTTTGTCTTACAATATTGGAGATCAAACCCATGGCCCCAAGGCATGCATCCTACCACTGAACAATAACTCCAGCACCATCTTTGGTTTAAAAAGGTACACAAAATTCATGCTTCCCCTCCTGCTCTGAGTCCACACACATTGTTGCAATCTCTGTGAAAGACCCTCAACCCCACCTTTAAGAACTCCCAGAAGGATGGTATTCGGGTCCATGCTCACATGCTCAGCCCCACCTTCAAGGACTCCTGACAAGACGGTGCTAGAGTCCATGCTCACTAGCCCCTGTCTGGATCTCCAACATCAGCGTGATACATCCTTTCCTGAAAATCCCAGGATGAGACTGTTGGTTCCTGTCCTAGCCTAGCAGGGCAAGGCCTGAAGTCTCAGGCTCAGGCCATTTCCTAACTGTACTGTCCTCTGAATCCTCATGTCCCAACCGTGAACCCCATGGCCAAGTGGGCAGAAAATCATTTCACTACCCCAACTGCCCAGCCTACAGGCAACCCACACACAGGACAAAGGTGACTCAGGCTGCCTCAGTCAGTGTATCAGTGGACAGGGTCACCTCTACAGAGAGAAGAAAGAAGTCCCCAGGTAACTCCAATGAGTCAGCTACTGAGCTGAATCACATGAATGGAATCTGAAAGGGGACCTGCAACCATGCTGGACGGAAGCCTGCACAGACGTCAGCTTTGACCTGGAGTGGAAGGGCTACCAGGTAGTGATTACCCTGCAATAAATCCAGCAAGAGTCCATGGTGGAAACTCCTTTCCTAGGCCTGGACACCTCACCAGGGGCCTTTCACCTTCCCTGACATAGTTTCCTATGGAGTCTTGAGATCTAATGATGCTCCACTCAGAGGTCAGATAGGAAGTGTCCTGGCCCTAAGCAGTGTCCTCTCTGCTCCCACACACTGAAAATATTCCAGCGTAACACCAAGAATTCACATTCACCCTTTCTACTTCTAGAGGAATCTCACAATAAATATAATCCAGGTCCAACTGCTTCTGTCCTGCAGAAAAGCTAAGGGGCATGATCCCTGTCCTCAGGGCACAATCCCAAGTGATTCCAGAACACATGCTTAAGTGCAGGGCCATTTGTGAGTGGACACCAGGAGGAAAACTAAGGAAGCAAATGTGGGCATCACACTTTCCACACTTGCCCCATCATTTACTTTATATGGGTTGGGAGACAGGTTCCTCATATGGGGCCAAGGACTTTATAAGTAGACACACACTGTCTAGAAGAGAGGGCCAACTTCATTTCTGCCACTGAACTGCCAGCCCAGGCCCTGCTTGGGTCACACAGCGCAGGGGAGGTCAAGGTTAAGACAGCCTACTGTATGGCCCAGGCAAAGGTCCACTTCCTACCCTCACACTATCTGCTTCCCTGGGAGAAGATGCATGAGGCCCAAGAGGGCAGCTGGCTTACTACTGTAACACATTTACAAGCTGACGAGGTTCCTAGCAGACTAGACAGACCTGGCCTTGCCAGACCCTCATCCTGGTCCCAAAAACACGGACTGTGTGAGCTGGGATGGCCTACGAGACCCCAGTTCCAACACAGCTTGGATCTGTGAGGTCTCCCAAACTCACGTCACCACAAGCAATACGCAGTACACATGTCCAGAAAACAATACTTCCAAGGACTGTCAAGGGATCTGCACAGAAGGCAGGACAAGGCTGTACAGTAGTGACTCCTGTGATCTGGCCAGTTGGCCCTGGCCTGTTGCCCACACACATGGTGTAGATCCACACAACACACCTTTGAGAAACCTTCTTCCTGCCTGTACAGGACTTACCCACCAACAACCAAGTGTGAGGTCCCTTTCCTACTGCTGGTTGGGTTCTAAAGCTCCTGTTAGAAACAGGACAAAACCCAGCAGACTTGAGAATACAGCACATTCACCCATTCATGTTTCAGTGGCTGAAGTTTCTAAAAACATCTTTATAGAAATAGGAAGTGCTTAGAGAACCAAATAATGAGCCCAGCCAAGTTACTCAAGTTCAACTCAGACCATAAAAGGATCATTAACACATACACAGGGCTGGGGATGTGGCTCAGTTGGTAGAGTGTTTGCCTAGCATGTACCAGGCCCAGATTCAATACCAATCAGCAACATGTTTTAAAAAAAAAAAAAAAAGTGGGTGTGGCAACACACTACTGTAATACAAGCAGTTGGTAGAGGCACCAGGATCAGGACTTCAAGGTCATCTTCAGCTACATATTGATTTTAAGGCTACATAAGACCGTGTCTCAAAACAATTAATGAATTAAAAGTGCCTGCTTGTACTCCTGTTAGCCTAAACATGTGCAGACAATAAGAATCCTAACAGTTACTTGCCTTCCCAGAAGTTGAATCCTCAGTCTTGACTTCAGGCACCACTTGGGGGCCCCCAATAGTAGAGGGGACAAAAAAAAAAAAAAAAAAAAATCAAAAGGAAAATTACCTCTGGCTGATACACCAATCATACTGGATGTCAGCAGATGTGTAGAACTGTCTACCTCAGGCCACCAGAAGGGCTGTTGGGGCTCTACTCTGAGAACCACTGTGATGCTGTGAACCTTCCTTCCTTCCACACTTCCCTGATGGTGGGACACTGAGTCTGGGCTTCTAGATTCAGCCTCCCTCGGAACTGGATTGTATGTATTTAGCCAGGCAAGAGCCCTGAGACACGGCATGTTTTGTCTATGCAGAGAAAGCCTCGACAGTCCAGCACCCCATGGTAAAGGTCATTGAGTGAGATAGATGGAAAGGTGGCTGACCTGAGCTAAGTCACTTCCTGGCCAGCATGCCTAGCCCGTGTCTGCAGGCTCCTAAAAGTGTGACCACAGGAAGCCCAGCTTTTCCTGCCTATCTACTGGGCAGCAAAAGCTCTGAGGTACTATGAAAGAGTCGTCTCTTGAGAACTGCACCCTCTCCCTCCCAGATCCTGAGCCTGGATCCCAATGGGAGACATGTGGGGCATGTGCAGCTGTGAATCTGTGCTGGGAGCTGTTACCTCAACAGCCCAAGTAAAGGGCCTGTTAGGATCTAGGTCTAGAGAAGAGTCCAAACAGAGAGGAAGGAGCCAGTTCAAGGTGACTTGCCATGAGCAGAGGGGAAGCTGGGTTCTTGGCGCTAGGATGGAGAGAGATTCCCAGACCCATCCTCACCCTGAGCAAAGTGAAAGTGCCAGAGAGCTCCGGATCCTGGGAACAAAGAGCAGCAAATAGAAGCCCGCGCTCAGACAGCGCAGCCCCCTCCCCAGGCTTACAAGGGCCTCTGTCCTTCCTCTGATCCCAAGGGAAGTTTGGTTGGTCCAAGGTCAGAGGCGGCAGATCTGGGATCCTAGTCGGATTTATTAGACGACCGCCCTGGGCCGGCCTGGAGCAAAGCAAAACAGGCCCAGAGGAAACCCTGTGCCAGTGAGACCACCCACCCAGGGGTCTGCACCTCGAGCTCTCCCAGGTGCCACCTAGGCACCTGGGCCTTCCCATTTCTATAGGTACCTCCAGCAGCTCTGCAACTCCACCCTAGTCCCGTCCGAGTTGCCAGACCAAGTCGTTTCCGGTGCTCAAGCCTCGGTGCTCCAGACAGGCCACGAAGAGAGGTGGAGACCGCGCCCCCAGGGCTGACCGAGCCAGGCCAACGGAGAGACTTGGGTTCCCCATGAAGCCCGAGAGAGGAGCAGGGTCGTGAATTCTAGGGACGGAACGCACAACACCAACAAACCACCAGCCCAAGAATCCTCTCCGGGTCCCGGGTCACTCCTCTGAGCCAGGCAGGCACCGGCTGGCCCTCCTGACCCCTTCCCGTCGCCCCGCTACACGCCGCGGGCCGCTGCCACCCACGAGCCAGAGCGGCCCAGCGGCGGCGGGAGGGCCCAGCCTCTGCCTTTGTCCCGCGGCAGGTGCCGCCAAGCTCACCCGACGTAGGGCAGGCGGGATCCGCGCTCTCGGGGGACCCCAGTTCCTCCGTTCGCTCAGCAGCCTCGTCCCCGGCGCCGTCGGCGCGCGCCTCCACCGGCACTACGGTAAAGTTCGTGGGCATGGCTCCGCTAGACTCCGCGGTCCGCTGCAGCCGCACGCCACTGCTCCTTAGCTGCCGCGGGACTCCGGCGTAGGGGCGGGGTCGGCCAGGCACGCCCCGGCCACCACGTGATCTCACCTGCCCGCCCCCACGGCCCAGGAAAAGTTTGCCCGGGGCGGGGCCCGGCGGCTTCCCAAATGACCACGCCCACTCAAGGCTCCGCCCTCCTGCCACTCCGCCCACTGTAGGCCACAGCCCCTGGCTTGCCATTCCAGAACGCTGCACCCTCAAGGATTCCGCACCCACGAACCCAGTCCTTAGAGGCCACCGCCGAACGAACTGTCCACGGAAGCAGACCTCCCTCAGCACCGGGAGACTCCAGTCCCGCCCCGCAGGACCGCGTCCCCGCCCCCACACACCCCTGCTCACAACACAGGCTCCCTGCCCTCCAAGAGCGGGTCACTCACCACTTCCTCAGTTTCAGTTCTCCCATTCTCACTCCAAACGCCCGTGGGGACTCTTTCCCCACAGCCTCACAGATCATGGCCCCTTTCAGCCTGTCTGCAGCTCAGCATCCAGGCTGCTAACCTAGCCCAGGGAATAAATGATCCCTGGCTAGCCACGGGGAGCTGTCCTTTGGGGCTTTGTGTACCCTGAGATTAATTCCACCCAAGACCGTCACTGGTCTCCGGGACAAGGCTTGGCCTGCCCATGCCCAGCCTCTTTGTACCTGCTGGCAGGAGTGTCCCACGACCCAACCTGGGGAACCCTTGCATCCCATCCTTGGAGGATGACGCTTCCTTCCTTGAGTTTGGCTCCAAGGAAATACTGTAAATTCCCAGGGTAGTGACAGGAAACTTTGAGCAGGGAGTTCCAGAATACCAACACGCGGGAAGTCACACTTCTTCCTTTTGGGACTTTGTACATTTTCAATGAAAGGCTGTTAGCAATCAAATACTCATCAGGGGAGAATTGAACTAATATGTTAGGGGCAGGCTTAGGGTGTAGCTCAGTAGAATAGGGTTCTCTACCATTTCAGAGATCCTGGTATCATACCCAGCACATTCCACAAAAAGCCATAGCTCCCAGGTGCAACGAATCGCCCAGAACAGTTTTAGATGGTCAAACAGAAACACCGGCTTACAGCTAGAGCGGCTCCCATGTGGAACAGTACCAGCCAGGACTGCCTGGCCCAATTCAACCAGGCACAAGGTCTGGAAGGCAGCTGCCAGGCCAGCGACCAAACTGGGATGCAGGAGCTACAGGATTCTGCATATACTACCCATGATAATAAAACATTTGGAAACCAACTCAGGGGGGAAAAAAGGCATTTCTGTGAAAGTCCAACTGTGCCCAGCATGGCCTGATTTCTACCCTCTCCTAGGAAGGCTCTTGTGGTCAGGAGCTTGAAGGAAACATGGGCCACTCAGGATGGCCCCTTATACAGTTAACTCCAGCTCAGGCCACACCTGTCACCCAACCTCCCTCCATCACCTGTTTGGACTTTAAGTGGAAACAGTGACCTCCTCAGAACATCCTTTTGGGGGTGAGGGGTTTGTTGAAAGATGGGGAGGCATTGCTGAGGGGGAAACAGAATATCCACTCAGTTAAGAACAGCCCCCCTGAGGATGAGCCCTCAATCACCCAAAGAAGGTTTCAGGGAGTTCAGCACTGAAAATTAAAAGTGATGCCCTCTCTGAACAGTGACATTATTAGGCCCATGCCCAAAGTGAACACAAAGGGTCACCTGGAAGGATTAGAACCCTTTTGAAGTGAGCTGGCCCAGGTACAAGGATCTCCATAACAGTGGGTCAGGACAGAACTCTGCCAGACCCAGAAGCCCTCCTGGAACCCTCTTAACCCCAACTCCCCACAAGTGACCCTCTCCAGACAGGCAACCACTTGACACCTAGCCTCCTTCTCTCCCTACCCTCCCCCCTCTCTTCCTGCCCTCCCCCTCTATTGTTTTTTAAGAGAGGGTCTAATAGTCCAGGTTGGCCTCAAATTTCAATATATTGCCAAAGATGACTTTGAATTACTGATTGTCTTACCTCTACCTCTCAAGTACTGGGATTACACACATGTGTAGATGTGCCCAATTATAGTTCATTTTTCAAACATGTCTGTCACTCAGGCCCATTTCCTGTGGCTGACTGATCATATGGCAAGGTCCATTACTGTACACACAAGTTGAGGAACCCAGACAACACTGAGCATTGCGCCCAAGGAAACTAAGGAGGAGTGTGGAGGCACTCACTCACGTATGCTGGGAGTTCAAGGGGCGAGGGGGCATCCACTGAGCTTGGCCAACTCACAGAAGGAGGAGCCCATGAATGGGACAGAGTAGCCTATGAGGATGTTTTAATTGCTACTAGGTAGAGATAGAAGATGTCCATCAACCCAGTGTGCAGAGCCCCAGGACCAATGCAGCACCAAGGTTTTGTTGTTTTGTTTGTTTGTTTGTTTTGAGACAGGGTTTCTCAGTGTAACAGCCCTAGCTCTCCTGGATCTAGCTCTCCTGGATCTTGCTCTGTAGACCAGTCTAGCCTTGAACTCAAAGAGATCTGCCTGCCTCTGCCTCCTGAGTGCTGGGACTAAAGGCATGTGCCACCACTTCCTGGCAAGCACCAAGTATTTTAACTTGAAAGAAAGTGGCTGACATGGAACCAGTGGTCAGCTACCAGACCTTCCTGGAGATGTGAGGGGTGTTCTGCTGATTTCAAAGGTTATAAAAAGGCAATGTAGCTGTGCTTTGTAACTGTTTCAGGCAGGATGCAAGTCTGATGAAAATTTCTACATCTGCAACAAGATGTGCAAAATAGGCTCCATTGTGCCGCCGCCTCCTCCTCCTCCTCCTCCTCCTCCTCCTCCTCCTCCTCCTCCTCCTCCCCTCCTCCTCCTCCTCCTCCTCTCTCTCTCTCTCTCTCTCTCTCTCTCTCTCTCTCTCTCTCTCTCTGTGTGTGTGTGTGTGTATGTGTGTGTGTGTGTGTGTGTGTATGTGTGTGTGCATGTGCATGCTCATGCTGTAAGTATATACACGGACAGTGCTTGTGCCAACCTCCACTGTGGGCCCTTAGGCACCTTCTACCTTTTGTCCGAGATGGTCTGTCATTTGTTTGGAACTTTGACACGCAGCTTAATCTAACTGGCCACTGAGCTTCCAGGGAGCCACCTGTCTCCACCCTCTACCTCCCTACAGTGCTGGGATTACAAGTATGTTGTTCGAATCTTAGATGGTCTTTTAATAAAAAACAAAAACCCAGAGCCAGATATTGGGATGAAAACTGAAAGATCAGAGAAGCAGACCAGCCAGCCACTAGTTCTTACCTCTACAAAATCCTCAGCCTAAAGAGAGTGAGTTCCTGTTTCCTCATGCCTTATGTTCCTTTCTTTCTCTGCCCTTCCATACCATATTACTTCCTGGGATTAAAGGTGTGTGTGCCACCATGCCTGGCTCTGTTCCCAGTGTGGCCTTGAACTTACAGAGATCCAGATAGACCCCGAGTGATAGGGTTAAAGATGTGTGCCGCCACTTCCTAACTTCTATGTCTAATCTAGTGGCTTGTTCTGTTCTCTGATCCTCAGGCAAGTTTATTAGGGTACACAATATATCACCACACAAGTATGAAGAAGTACTCAGATTTCAGTAAAACACTTGCAACCAGGCCGTCACCCCAGTCCCTCTGAAGTGCTTTCAAAGGACAAAATCAAGAAATAAGACGCAAAGGCCTGGCTCTCCTGCCACTTCCTTCCCCAACCTAACCTCAGAGATGAGTCTGCCCTCCTCACAGGGACCAGCGAGGCCACACTGAAGCCCTGAAACCCAGCCCTGATACCCAGGGTGGTACAGAGCTCAGTGGAACAGTGCAGTGCAGCTGCTGCTGTCCCCAACCCCCAATGATATTATATCACACACACCCCAAGCTGTTAGCGTCACACGCACACCAGCAATGTCTACTCCCATCTGTGACTGCTTGTCTTATAAAAGGTCCGGGGCTTTGATGCACATAATCACAGGCAGAAAGGAACTTCCTGCAGCCACTAGGCTTTGTCACTCACAACCTTAGGCTCTGGCACCTGAGGATCAGCCCAGGCTGAACCCTTCCTTGGGAGGCTGTCTTCAAGGAAGACCAAAGCCATACCCTATTTCTTACAGGGCTTTCCCAAGGCACATTACTCCTGCAATAGTCAGGAACAGACCACACCTACCACTGTTCTGTGAGGACTGAGCTAGGGACAGGAGCATCCAGTCTTGGGCTCTGGTAAGGTCCATCTGTCTTCAGTTCTCTCTTCATCCAAAATCCAGTCCACTTAGACCAAAGGCATACACGAAGTGTTACCAAAAGACCATTGAGTGTCATCGTCTGGTCGCATTCTCAGATTGCACTGCCCACCTATGACTGTTATCAGCTTAGGATCTTTCTGCTCAGCTATAGATACTGGCAAATCCAGTTCACTGCTCACATACCCCCAACCTATGGGAGCCTGGCTGGGCAGGACACTACATATGTGGCCCCCAGAAGCTGATAAGGAAACATAGCTTTCAATAAAACCAGCAGCTGCCAATTGGTACAGATTTGCCATCAATATCCCTTTGTGACCTTCAAATGTGCTTGCTCTTCACCCAGGGTAAACTGGAAAAATATTCTCCATGAAAATCTTCACATTTTTGTTCCCCCATAGCATGGGTGGAGAAGGGAGCCCAGTGCACATGACAGCCACTGTACACATGTGGATACTATACAGGTGGATACTATACAGGTGGATACTATACAGGTGGCTATGCAGCAATATAAAAAAGGCCACAACTGAGCAGCTGCTCCACAGAGGACGGCATGCCTGGGCAGTCCCTGGAGACACATGTAAGAGACTGCACCAAGTGATAATTCTACCCTGCTGTAGCAAACCTAGTCCCCAGGCTGTCAGAGGCATATGTAATGTGCAGCCACTTCGGTACACTGTATATCAGAGGCCAGGAAAACCAATGCTCCAGAAATGCCACCTCAACAGACACCAGAAGACTAAAGGCATGTATACAACAGCACAAACCATGGCAATATTGAACAGACTTCTCCCAGAGTACCCCCACAGTCCTGAAAGTTGGAGCCACTGCCACACATATTACAGGTGCCCTCACAACTTTGCTGAGGGCCAAAGCAGGTGCTTTACAATTTTATCCACCTGTGGTTTGAAGTGAAAACCCCAAACCTGAGGACACCTCCAATGCAGGGGATGGCCACATTTTGACCTGATTTGGTGGGAACAGGGGTTGTGTGCACAAAATTCAATTCAGACTGCAGAAGTGGCTTACACTACATTTGGACTGCTCTCAGTAAGAGAAAGGAAGTTTATCCAGGCTTGGAAAGCACAGAATTATTTTCCCAGTTTCTAACCTCAAAGAGTTGCTTTATGTTGTAACTGATTCCAGAACCACCTAACCCAGTGCCCTACACCAGGCCCAGGTGAACTGCCTGATAAACTGCAACTTCCACAGATACTTGGCAATGAGAGACCTGGGTTATTTCTGACACATCCTTCTGTCAACAGAACAGGGCAAGCCAGCAAATGTTTGTTAAATCACAAAGCCGACATAGTATAGAAGAACTCAACTGGTCCCCAGTCCAAGAAAAAGGTGCCTGCCTCCAAGGCCAGGATTTCTACAAGCGGAATTCCCAGACCGTGGATCTGTCCCACCCAATGGATCTGGCCCCCTGGGGGCCATCTGGCACCACAGTCCTATCTCCCCAGTAGCTCACAGCCACATGAGTAGGGAAGAGGCCTAAATTCAAGGCAAGAGCCTAACATTTACTTTACCCCAGACATATGTGAGGCTCTTTAACTCGTGTGTGTGTGTGTGTGTATGTGTGTGTGTGTGTGTGTGTGTGTGTGTGTGTGTGTGTTATGCATGTGTGTACAGGTTCATTTGTCTATAAGTGCATATGATGGAGGGCAGAGAATGACTTCAGGTTTCTTTCTTTATTGCTCTCTACCTTATTTTTTGAGACAAGATCTCTCACTGATTCTGGTACTTGTTTTTTGAGCTACACTGACTGCCCCAGAGACCCAACTATCTCCAACCACCCCCAGTTCTGGGTTTACAGATGCCTGTACCCCATGCTCAGCTTTTACACAGGTGTGGGGATCTGAACTCGGGTCTTCATGCAAGCAAAGCCAGCACTTTGTATACTGAACCAACTTCTCAGCCCGTGGTGGCTCTTCTTGGTTGTCTACTTGACTATGTCAGGAATTAACTAAATCCCAAGCACCAGGTATACCAGTGAGGAGGAACTTCTTTTAATTAAATTATTTGAAGTGAGAAGAGTCACTTTTAATCTGGATCTTTTGAGGTGGGAAGATACACCTTTAATGAGGGCCATACATTCTGCTGACATGACAGCCTATATAAGGGACGTAGAAGAATGAAGCTTGTTCTTTTCGCCTGCTTGCTCTTGCTGGCCAAGTTTGTTCACTAGCATGAGAACCTACTTCTTCAGGATTCTGGTGTATACTGAAGACCATCTATGACATCCAGCCTCATGGACTGAACAACTACTGGATTCTTGGACCTTGCATTGGTAGACAGCCATTGTTGGACTAGCCTGTAAGCCACTCTTAACAAATCCCATATATGCCAGGCGATGGTGCTGCACGCCTTTAATTCCAGCACTTGGGAGGCAGAGGCAGGCAGATCTCTGTGAGTTCAAGGTCAGTCTGGTCTACAGAGTGAATTTCAGAACAGAACAGATAGGGATGTTACATAGAGAAACCCTGTCTCAAACAACCAAAAACAAATCCCTGTGTATTATATATTCTGATATATATATTCTGTAAGTTTTGCTCCTCTAGGGAACCCTGACTAATACACAGCCTAAGCCCTTTTTGTACATAGCCCTAAACAACCATGGAAGAGAGAACAAACATCTGTAGGCACAGTAATAATATAATGCCTATTCTGTGGGTCTCAGGGTGGCCAAGTCACTTGCTCAAGGTCACACATCCAGCAGAAGGATGTCAGGGTCAGATAAGGAAACAAGTTCTAGGAGTGAATGGAAGGGCCAGGAAGCCTCTGCCCAATCGGTGCCCTGCCCAGGCCCCATAGGACACATGCCCAGGCTGCCCTCAGTACTGAGGAGGTTCTTCTGGGAAAAGCAGTTAGATGCATATTCTGAGGGGCCTCAGAATAGATATGCTCTCTGGCATCCAATGACTTGTGCGTGGCGGAATGCCTAGAAGTAAGTGTGGCTCCCCAACGACAGGTTGAGTCCCATACTACCCTCCTCAGCCCAGCAGCCCACTCCTAAGTCACAGCTCCCAGATGGCATCATAGCTGTGGCTGTGCACATAGTAGGATAAGTGTATCTCCATCTCAGCTCTTCCCCCCCATGGTGCTCTTCTCCCCTCAACCCCGGCATGCTCTAGACCCGGTGTTTCTGACATGAAGCTGCATCAACCCACTCATTCTCCTTCCAGCTGACTGAAGACCAGGACATGCTGACCGTCTGACCAAGCCAGGCCCCTCCCCTGTGGACTGTTCAAAGCCAAGGAGACTTTGGAGGTAAGACTTGCAAACCCACTCGGTGTCCGAATCCTGGCTGACATCCATCCAAACTGAAAATTCCTCCTTGCAGGGTAGCTGTGGCCATCGGGATGTCACATGAAAACAGCTGGCCATAGGCCACTGTCCCTCTAGCTGTTGCTGGCACCTTGTGAGTTACTGTTAAAAACATCCACTTTGAGCTGGCAAGATGGCTTGGTGGGTAAAGGCACCTGAGTTTGATCCTCGAGACCCAAGTAGAGGTAGAAGAGAATAAAGTCCACAGAGTTGCCTCTGACCTCCACATACATGCCATGGCACATCCCTGCCCCACATCACTCACACAGACTAACGAATAAAAAAGAAAACATTTTAATCTAGTTATTTTCTTGCTTTTTCCTGGTTTGGGGGTGTGGGGGTTTGGTTTTCTGAGGGGTGTTTATTTGCTTGCTTATTTTGAAACAGAGCCTTGGGGCTGGAAAGATGGCTCAGAGGTTAAAAGCACTGGCTGCTGTTCCAGGGGTCCTGAGTTCAATTCCCAGCAACCACATGGTAGTTCACAACCATCCAGGATATACATAATAAATAAATTTTAAAAAAAAATTAAAAAGAAACAGAGCCTTGATGCACAGTCCTCATTGGCCTGGCATTCACTATGTAGACCAGGCTAGCCTCTGAACTTACTTCAACTCCTGCTTCTGACTCCCAAGAGCAGGTATTATAGGCATGTACCTCCACACACAGCTTTGCTTTTCCTTTTTAAAAGAATTTACTCTGTTTAATTGCAAAAAAAATGTAAAATGCATAAATATTAACCTCATAACCATAGGACACAGTTCTATGCCCTGAAACGCTTCCCACGGCTATGCAGCATCACCATGACCCATCATCTTCAGCACTTTCTCCTCTTCCCCAACTGCAACTCTGTCCCCAGGAAGCACCAGCTCCCCAGCCCCTGACCCCTCCATTCTTCCAGTCTATGAGTACAGTGGCTCTAGAGACATCGTGTGAGTGGAGTCACACATTTGTCCTTTTGTGACTGGCTTGAATCACTGAGCACAATGTCCTCGAGGCTCATCCATGCTGCAGCTTGTGTAAGAATGTCCTTCCCTTTCGGATCCAGGAACATCCCACTGTGTGATGGACCCTGCCTTGCTTACCTGATGGGCACTAGAGTTCTTTCCACCTCTTAGCTATTGTGAGTAATTTTCTCCTGTTTAATGAGTTCCCCCTAATGAGCGGAATAGTTCCTGGTTATATATCTAAGTAGAATAAAAGTGGTTAAAGGGCTCCACAGCTTTTGTAGAGAACCATATCTTCACATACAATCTATCTGGGAAAAACAAGATACGGCATGGCGAGGTCTGTCTGGTAGGGCTAGGGGATGACTTCCTGCCCTGCCTAAACCAAGCATATTTTGTAACCCGGGCAGCACTGCCCAGACAAAAATACTTCACAATCCTTTAAGTTAACCAGATATTACTGCCCAGAGATAAGCAAGCTACCTCCTAGCATGATCTCTGTCCTATTATTAACTTAGCACTGATAAGCTAACACAGGCCTGTGCCAAAGGTCATTCTTCGGTTGCAGGGAGGTGGAGATGGCCAGTCTTACAGACTCTTGGGTTGTGTTGATACTGCACAGAAAAACAAACTCAGCAAGCAGAGCAGAAACTACTGCAGAGCCTCAGCCTCCTGGAGCTCACCCTGGGGCTCAGACATCTTGCAGTGCAGCAAGATTTTCCTGCTGGGAAATACTACCAGCCCCTCAAAACCCAGAGGATCCACTGCTGGATCCCAGAAGGACTTCAAGAAAATGAGTAAAACTGTCCAGCCAGGTTTTGCACCCTGAGGGGCAGCCACTCAGCAAGGCCACAGGGCAGCTGAAGACTGAGGCACTGTGGGTGAACCCTCCCCCATAGGCTTCGGAATACTCAACCTCTGAGCATTTCTGTGTGCCAGGGGGACCTACATGTACATTGCTAAGGCAGTAGACACTTGCCAAACTGACTGGATTCTCATCTTCTCATGCTTTCAAGTTCAAATTTTGCTTTAAAGACTAAACTAAAATCTACCTCTTTGTCCCAATCCTTGTCTTCTATTTCATTAAAAGATGAGAGAAGGAGAAATGTGTTTGTCTAGCAGTTTCTGACGTAGATAACTCTCTTGGCTTCATCATCTTATTCGAACTTTAAATATTTGGCTTATTTCCCATGACAGACAAGTCAAGCAAACATACTGTCTGCCATCAAGAATGAACTTCTTTGTGTAAATAGTGCAAGTCATTAATTTCTATTTCCTCAGGGCATGAGTTAAAAATACATTTTGAAAATGAGCTTTGATTGCTATTGAAGTACATGAGCATCACATGGCCCTTGCAACTCTAAACTCACTATACCACGTCAGCCTCCCCGAAGGCACAGCTAGATCCTTTCTACTAGACAAACTGCACAATCCAAAAATGTTTAATAGCAGGATATGGATGAGTCCAGAGACCAGAAAAAAAAAAAATCTCTCTAGAGGCAAGGCTAGAGTGCAGAGCACTTGCATAGGTGCTTGAGGCTCTGAGTTCAATACCTGGTCCTAACATAAGGGGAGGGGAGGAGAGGGGAAGGGAAGGGAGGGGAGGGAAGAAGAGGGGAAGGGAGGGGAAGGAAGGGGAGGGAAGAAGAGGGGACGGGAGGGGAGGAGGGGAGGGGAGGGGAGGGGAGGGGAGGGGAGGGGAGGGGAGGAGAGGGGAGGGGAGGGGAGAGGAGGGGAGGAGGAAGTAGAGAGAGAGATCACAGTTACCACAGTCACCAAGTAGAGATTAGTTCAATTAACAGGTACATGCAGCTAGGATTATGAATGTTTTACCATAGGGTGGTACATGTTTGAGGAGATAGATACAGATACGTTCACCCTGACTTACAAATCAATCAATCAATCAATCTCTCTCTCTCTCTCTCTCTCTCTCTCTCCACACACACACACACACCAAAATAAAAACAAAACAAAACAAATCTATGTCAAATGTTAACTTTGTGTTTTTAGGTATCAGTTAAGTGAACTTCATTTTAAAAAGAAGAAAAGCAAAAATATTTTTAACCTCATCTCTGGCCATGGCAGAATTCTTATTTTTAGTGGCCAAAGGAAGGGGGTGGACCCAGGAGGCTGGGATGTCCCCTACCTTAATTACCCCTCAGCAAATGTCTCCTTAAAGATGAAGGCAGAATCAGACATCTCCAAACCCATAAAACCAAAGGGTGCATCCAGGCAGAAGGCCCAGTCCTGAGAACGTTCAGGAACACAGACCAGTGATATGGGGGGCCATGAAGGTAAATCTAATCTACTGCCTTGACACGGCAGCAGGGGCTGTGTGGAACAGAGTCCGAAAACAGACATGCCTGCGGGGTAGGGCCGTAATTCCTAAGAGCACAGAGGTCTCAGGTGCAAATGGCCTTAATTACAAGCTCTCTGAGCAAGTCATAGGCAGCTGTTTCAAGAAAACCCATGGCCACATTCTAAGACTGTGATTCCTACTTATAAAAATTGCTCTTCTGAGAGAATATAGTTGGATCATAGAACAATTCCATGGCATATGCCTAGGTTCAATCAAACAAATAAATACTGTTTCTTCAATCCTAAAGGAGGCGAAAGAAATACACCCCTGGTGTACACTGCAGGGGCTGCAGACCCAAGAGAATAATGGATAATTTGCCAGGAGAAGTTAGAGATTTCAAAACACTAGGCTGGGTCCACACTGGGCTTGGTAACTGATAAAACACTGGACAGAACAAAACCAGATTAGGACAAGGGAAGATGGAGCTAACTGGCAGAAGAACACCTCTCACTCCCCCATGCTACCCTGCCACTCTGGCTTCTCACCTCCATTAGCAAGGGAACAAAAGAGACTATGACCTCTGTCCACAGAGGAATGAGCAGAAAGTCAGCCACAGAAACGACCACAAGAAAATTGCTAAAGCCTTGGGGATTTATGCAACACATTCCAAAGACCTGATGTCTTAAAGGAGTCACAGCTGAAATCCAACACTATCTTTTCCCCAGGGTTGGAGTCGGGGAGTTCCCTCCTTGTGGATCTAGTGATAATTATAAAGACAATGTGTGAGAGTGTGTGTGTGTGTGTGTGTGTGTGTGTGTGTGTGTGTGTGTTGTGTGTGTGTTAAACTGTGTGTCTAGAAAGCCATGTGGAAATCCAGGCCAGGTACCTTGCTACTACATACACCAGCTCTCACTTTTTGATGCTACCCAACCACAGTGGGCTCTATAGCATGGGAATCATAGGGAATGTGACCTGATCCCAGAGGAACCAATCTTGATGGGAAAGAAACTGCATCTTTGTAGATGTTAAGTTGAGCTGAGGTGATGATGTGGGTGGAGTGGCAATAATTCCATGCCTGGTGTCCTCACAGGGAAAGATCTGAAGATTCTGAAGAGAGATACAGAAGAACCCATGGGAGATGTCAAAGACCATACTCAGCACACAGCCTTCCAGACCACTGCCCTGTGTCCTTCCTTCCCACTCTATAAAATCCCCAAGTACCCTCAGACAGAGCATTGAGAGTGATGGGCTCTCCATTTTCTAGGGGCCAAACCTCAAATAAATCTGATTTCCCTTCCAGCTCACATTTCTTGAATATTGACTTTTGATTGGTGAGAAGTGAAGTGAATCCAGTAACAACATTTACCATCCTGGCAGAAATGAAGATATTTGAGACATTTGTGCCCCTCCCTGTGGCCATCTAACTATTGAAACTATGGACCCCCAAGAAATTGGAATTTTCTCAGGAATCTCATGTTGGAAAAAGGAAAAGGTTGAATGAAACCTAGTGCTACCCAGAGGGAACGAGATGTCTAAGTGTTCTGAAAGCTCATCAGACCACCTTGCAGGACAGTCTGGAGCTGAGACAGTGGTGATGGGTGAAACACCGTCAGGAGCAGGATTGCTTAGTCATGCATACATCTTGTCCTCTATTTTTTTTTTTTTTTGAGCTGAGGATCAAACCCAGGGCCTTACGCTTGCTAGGCAAGTGCTCTACCACTGAGCTAAATCCCCAACCCCTTGTCTTCTATTTAAACCTAAACTTCACATCAAGTCCTCATGGAGACTGGGTCAGGAGAACCACTGTAACACAAATCTTAAAAGGTCTTATTAATAAAAAACCTGGAGCCAGGAATTGGGGTAAAAGCTGAAAGATCAGAGAAACAGAACAAGTCAACCACATTTTTACCTCTACGAAATCCTCAGCCTCAATAGAGAGAATTCCTGTTTACTCACACCTTATATATTTTTCTGTGCCCTGCCATCTTGCTTCCTTCCTAGTGCTGGGATTAAAGGCGTGTGCCACCACACCTAGCTCTGTTCCCAGTGTGGCCTTGAACTCACAGAGATCCAAATGAGTCTCTGCTTCCTGAATGCTAGGATTAAAGGTGTGTGCTACCACTGCCTGACCTCTGAGTTTAATATAGTGGCTGGCTTTGTCCTCTGATCCCCAGGCAAGCTTATTGGGGTACAAAATATACCACCACAAATCACTGCTTCTCTTTGTTCCTCTTCCAAATGTAGCCGTATTGAATAAACCTTTTCCTGCTTCTCACTATTACTTGTTTGTTTAATTGGCCCGTTGAGGACAGGTGACTGAGCCTAGAGTGATCCAGTCTCTGTCTCTCACAACTCCAGTCACAACACTTCCACACTCACTACATCCAAATCATTTTTTAAAAGAACATTAATTCTTAAAACTATTTTTTTTAATCTAAGAACTTCATCCATCATCAAGAAACTGACGGCTAAGAGAACTCCAGTGAGATGTAGCACATTTGTATGACCATTGGCTAGTGCCTGTGAAGTATGCAGGAATGGCTGGAGGTGGGCATCTTCTGTAACTAGAGCCTTGGGGAAACAGGCTGAGCTGTGGCCCTGAGGAGTCTAGGTCCTGCTGAAACCAGGCTCTACAGCCCCTACAGAACTATACACTTAGACTTGACCCTTATTTAAATGTCATATAATAAAGCCTCATAAAATATCTCTGGAAAGGGGGCATGGACACACTGACTAAAATCTACCCGGAGCAGCCTACGTTCTTCCCCACAGGAGCAGAATCTGCTGCACGGACAGCACCGCCTTGCCTCCTCCCCTCAGGCTTGTCCTAGACTGGGCACAACTGCACACCTGCTTCCACAGACACAAAAGGGAGCCTCAGAGTCACCCTGGCTGCCTTCCCATCCCTGCAGTGCTCCATGGCTTCATATGTCACACTTTCTCTTCCTCTATGGCATGGCTGATGCCCATTACCTGCTCTAGTTTTGCTTTACTCTTCCACAGCCCACACACTCCTGCCACTCTGGCAGGGCTTGGGTAGGATTCTGAGGTGCCAAATTTGATGGCCACACATAGCACTTTTCAGTGAAGGCAGTACCCTTGCAAGCCGTGATAACACCTGGCACCCGGATTTTGCTGTTCCTGGAGCATGGTTATGTCTTCCCCTGAAGTGTCTCTCATAGTCACAACGGCCACTGATGCTGCCTCCTTATCCATCCTTGTAGACTGGCCTAAGAGCAGAAAGGGCTACCTCACATTCTGAGTGAAGCCTAGGATGCGCCGGTGACACGTCTCCCCCTCTTTCTGGGAAAAGAGTCTTCTAGAGCCTCACAGACCGAGGGCACAGCGGACCACAAGAAAACTGCTGGGACTAGACTCTGGGACCAGAGATACTTCAGTGCTCCCCTGATATAAGGTCACCTTTTTGCCCTTTCCATCCTCCCCATGGGATCCCTAGGGGATGGGAAAACATGGCCCAGTTGCCTGGCTGGCATCAGCCAGATTCTGCCCAGAATATGACTGGCAGCCCTGGGCAGGGCTTCAGTCACACAAATAAATCCAAGAAATCTCAGGAGCCACCCACTGTTTCAGGAAGGAGGCTGCCACTCCACTCTGCTGGATATAATTTCTGGACATGATTAAACAGGAAGGAAATAAAAGACTCTGGCCGAGATTACATTCAGGAGCACCGTGGAGCCTAGCTCTCCAGGCTCTACATCACCCACTGCTAGAACTAGTGATTAACCACACCTGCTGTTGTCCGAGGCCGGAGCTATGCTCTGCCATTGTCACGCCTGGATTTGGGGTCAGGCACAAAGCACGTCAGCAGGGCAGCAGAGACCTTTTCTGTATTTCCGCCTAAGCAAGAGAATGTAAGCTCTCACACAGGCATGGATGTTACTGCCTTCGCTTTATTTCTAGATGTGGGTCAGAACTCACACTGACTCTGGGGGTGGTAGTGCACAACCTTGCGAGGTGGATATAAGAGAATCAGAAGTTCAAGGATAGCCTTGGCTACCTAATGAGTTAAAAAGCCAGCCTAGGCTATGCAAGACCTTGCCACAAGCAAATCCTAAAACTGCTCTTGTTAAATTGACCTGAGCGTTCATCTATGAGTGACTTTCCTGCTATTCCACTGAGATGGGAACCCAGAACCCTCCAGTATCTCCCAGAAACCACGGCACACGCTTGTGCCTATTACTCATGGAACCCTACCTGGAAGAGCCCCTTCCCACTTCCTGCCTCAGCACCTGGGTAGCAGCTTCTGAGCTGTAAGGACAGCTGCTGGACAGAAGAGCGGATTGACTCCCTGGAGCCTGACATAGGAGGAAGGGACTGGGCTTGACCTCCTCTTCTGCTTGGTTAGGGCTGGTGGGAGGTGGAGGAGGGCTGTGGCCTCCCCAGATGCACGGAGACCCTGCCCTAGGGAAAACCAGGAGAGCTAGATCATCAGGGAGGGACTCCTTTTTAGGATTTGCAGAGCAACAAATGAAGAAAGACCCCCTGGGCCACTCTGAGCTTCAGACACACTTCCATGGCCCACAGCTATCCTTGCCCAATGTCTGCCCTCCTCAGACCACCTGTTGCCCCTACCCAGTGACCTCCTTCCTCAGCAGCCCCTCCTAACCAGTGGCTAGGGGAGGAGTTCCACTAGAAAAAGGTGGCTCTGTTTCCCAAAGACTAGAATCTGCAGGACCATGCCGATGGAAGGGGCACCCAGCTGTGTCCTCTCTGGCTTATTGGCTTCTGCAGCTCTGTGCTCCTGTTTCATGTGTTACCTGATGTCACTCACCATCAGGAAATCAGGGTGCTTCTGAAGCAGCCGTTCAGCAAAACCTTTACCTGAGCTGGGTTTAAATCCACTGGAGATCATTACGCACAAGATACATGGACATACGGGAAACCTGCTGGCCAAAAAGCCCTTTCCAGCCAAGTGAACTCCACCTCCACAACCACGAGTTGCCCACCAGAGGCTTCACTGGCATTAGCTCTTCCACCACAACAGCCCTGCTCCAATAAAAAGGGGAACATCCAGCTACCCAATCAGCCTGCATACAGCGAAGCTGCATACTGAAGTGAACTCATAAACATGCTTTGCCTTTGTGTTAGTCATGGTTCCCCCACCCCCTCTCTCTCTCTCTCTCTCTATCTATCTATCTATCTATCTATCTATCTATCTATCTATCTATCTATCTAATGTTTATTTGTGGATTTACCAGAGTAGCTTACAGGCAGTGGTCCAGCTAGTCCAACAATGGCTGTCTACCAACAGAAAAATCCTAGAATCCAGTAGTGGCTAAGTCCACAAGGCTGGATATCTCAGACTGTCTTCAATATATGCTGGGATCCAAAGAAGTAGGCTCTATTCCAGTGAAGGAATGAACTTTCAAGACTGAGAGCAAACAGGCAAAGAGGGAGCATTTCCTTCTTCCATGTCCTTATACAGGGTGCCACCAGTGTGGCCCAGATTTAAGATGGATTTTCCCACCTCAAAATATCTGGATTTAGGGTGGGTCTTACCTATTCAAATGATTTAATTAAGAAAAAAATCCCTCACTGGTGTACTCAGCTGCTTCGGTTTTAGGTAATTCCAGGTGTAGTCAAATTGACAACCAAGAATAATCACCATCGTCTTCATGTAAACTTTTGAGAGAAGAACACAGTCATCTGCCTTAGCTCTTTATGCTGCAAGACACCCTAGACTGTGTAACTCATGAAGGGCAGACATTCTTGCAGCCCTGGAAGGTCAGTGTCTGCTGATGGCCAGTCTCCTGGCTCACAGAGGCCATTGTCAAAGCATGTCACCCATCCTGGGAAGGTTCAACAGCCTGACTCTCTGTTGACCTCCCCAGGTCCCACCTCTTAAGACTGCAGCTTTAGGGGTTAGGGACAGCATACGAATGGGGGGCTGACACAGACACTGACTAAGGTCCCCTCTGCTGGGGCAAGGCTAGGACTCCTGTCCATATCCCATTTGTATCTCTGCTGGGCACCCAGCTGTGTCCCCTCTGGTTTACTGGCCTGATCCGATCTGGTTTACTGGGTGTTTTTGCAGCTCTGTGCTCCTGTTTCATGACAGTTACCTGGTGTCACCATCAGGAAATCAGGGTGCTTCCAAAGCAGCCGTCCAGCAAAACCTTTACCTGAACCGAGTTTAAAGCCACAGCTAAGCTTCCAAGTTAAGCTCTTACCAAACACGAGCAAAGTGCAGGATGTCACCAATGAATACAGAATTCAGGCAGGGTCATGAAGGGAACATTTTTACCTACCCAGAGTTCCACTGAGGGCTACCCTCACTTCCTTCAGAAAATCTGGACTTGCAAATATTGGTGACATCCCTGCGGTAAGGTCTAAGAGGGGGCTAATTAGGACTGCATGGTTGAAGGTGTCCCATGCAGCAGAATTGAGAGAGGTTTGATGGACCAATGGAAAGAGTGACCCACTTGGGTACCCACCTCTACTCCCTTCTGAGCCAATGTCCTGGCCATTGAGTACTCCCTTGGCTGCTCTGTTCTGGTCACTGAATTCTGGCGTAGGTCCAGTCTCTGGAGGCTCCATGAGTTATCCTCTCCATCCCACACTGCTGTCCACTCCTGCTAGGTTACCATGCTTATCTCTCCTAGGAATGCTTCATACAGGGCCTTCAAGAAGTCGCAGAGAATAAGGGCACTACCCAAGTGGGCCAGGGCTTAGATGCTGTCTCTGTGGAGACATGATGTATTTTTAAGCCTGAGCCAGGCATGCAGAGCAGCCATATATGGGAGAGCGCAGAGGATACAGTGACAGAAGCAATGATGGGGTACCATGATGGCCCTTCAAAGCAAGGACGGCAGCACGCACATTCCCTGGAGCAGGCACGCCCCAGAAACATATCTCAGATCTCCCCACAACCATGGGTACCCTCCCTGCTGCAAGACAGGCAACTCTCTGGGTAGTTGTCCCTGGCAACTTTCTACGAGGCTGCCATGCCTCCCTTATCCTTTTATATCCCCAATCTTTTGCAGCACGTTGGCTTTCTTTGGATTCAGATCCCAGGACCTCTAATGAACTCAGTAAGCCCCCTCCCATTCAATATTCAGTTCTTGAAGGGATCAGTCTAAAAAGACAGAGGTCAATCTCTCCCCAGGAGGTCCAAGTCCAGTGTGCATTCCTGAGCAGAATCAGACACACCTTGACAACCATTCAGCAGCAGTGGTCTCCCCACCCACTGTCTCCCTGGAACTCTTTCCCTCTCTGCAAAAGCCCTTTGTGGCTCTGAGTTACCCAAGACTTAGCCTTGAGGAAGCCACTGCCTTCTCAGAACTGCTGCCCTTCCTTAAATATGACTCTTTCCTGCCAATGTTCAGCATCCCTGGGACTTTGCATTTGAGCACTTGGCAGCCTGGAACTTTACCCTGATAACACCAGGTCTTCTATAAGCACAACTGGAAGGCTTCACATACAGGTGACTGTCTCGTAGTTCTGACCACTAGAGCTGCATCTTGGCTCAGGGTCTCTCCAAACACGAGGAGACCTTGAACAGCCCCAGGGCCCCTCTGGGAGCCCCTCTGGTCCTATAACTCAGGCTACCCCCACCTCTGGGAACGGCATTCCTTAGCCTTTGCTGGTTTCTGGCAGGGCTTCCCTAGGAGGGACACTGGCTAGTGACACAGTGGCCACACCATGCCTGAATGGAAAGGCAGTTCCCAAGCACGATGGAACACGCTCAGCCAATGCCATGTGGTTAAGTATGTCCTCAAAAAGGCACAGCTGGCAGAGACCAGGACTAGGAAGACAGCATTTACCACCTCAGCCTTGGGAAGCCTAGTAAGATGTGTTTCCTCTGAGACTGGAACCATGCAGTAACAGTGCCACACAAGTCCCCTCGACAACTGGCTGACCAAGGGTCAATGGGAACATAAGGAAAGGGTCAGAGTGACCTGAGTGCTAGTTGTCAAAAGTTGATTCAGTTGTATTTTCTGTGAGTGTCCGCAGGAGTTTTGCTTGACCCTCTGGGTGGCTATACTCCACTTCTGCACCCTGTATCCTTCCACGGAGAGCCTGGGTGTCTCAGAAAATGAGTCATTGTAAGTTAGGCCTGTGGGGGAGCCTACTTGCCCAAGAAGACCTCTGTGGTCACAGATACCAGAATATGCCAGAATGTTCAGCATGTGTTCTGCCTGTACCCCTGCATCTAGAGCATCCTCAAACCACAGTCCATGGGAGGCATGGAACTGAGACTATACTAGTTGAGCTCTGCTATTGCCCAGAATACTCCAGCACATGTTGACCATGGATCCACATTACCTCTGCATCTGTTAAGAGTCTCCCACAGGGGCCCATCCTATTCTCCGGAGTCCCTTGTGAAATGCTATGTTTAGTGGCAGCTGGCTGAGGATCAGTATCTCACAGTCCAGGCTGCATTCACAAGTAGTGGGAGCTGCAGAGGTGTGCTGGGTTGGACAGGTACAAAGAACATGTCTTGGGCATGTCTGTCTGTAAGCCAGTGTGGTAGGGGACTGTTCCTGGGAAGACATAGGTCTCTCTTGTGCTGGAAGCTGGAGGAGACCCAAGCCTACAGGATCCGTAATTCCTGCCCACACCAGTGCAGGTCCAACCCTTAGCTAGCTTATCCCAGGTAAAGAAGGACATCAAATTTCTAAGGTTCCAGGCTGGTTGTGACTGTGCACACCAGGAGTGTCTGTGTCCTGATGCCCACTAACTGCCAGGCCTGATGGACACAGGTGAACTGCAGGAGACAGCAGATGGTGTTTTAACTTCAAGCTGCTGGTACTTGCTGTTCACTTTACACTGCTTTCCTGATTCCCCTTAGGGAGCACTGTTCTGTAAACAGGGAGATGAAGGCCCTGCAGTACCAGGGGCATTGGTTTGCCCAGGAACATGGGCTGTCCCAGCCCTGGACTATCTAGTCCAGAGGGACAAGAAAGCTGTAGTTGCCAAGCAACAAGATTGAGGCATCAGAGGAGTGTGGGGCCCCAGGGAGGGCGCAGGTGGCCAGCAGAGGGGGTGCAGCAGAGCCTGGCAAAGATGGCTTCAGGGGACTCCCTGGTAAGCAATGACAAACACCTGGCCTGAGAGGGACAGTTAGGGTGCTGGCTATGTGGGCTTACCATGATCTCCTAGTGGACCACAATGGGAAGGCTGATGATAAGGAGCTAAATGGGGGACACAGGTACAAGAGCCATGAGTCTGCAGGCCATTTCCCTGAGAGGCTGAGAAGGGCTGGTGTCCCTGAGGCCTTTCTCTTTGGTTTGCTGATGGCCCTAAAACTCTATATCCTCATTTATTCCCTCTGGAAGCCCCTGGGATCTCTCTTCTGGTAAAGTCACAGTTCTATCAGACCAGGGCCTCCTTACAGCCTCCTTTAGCTCCTATTTCCTCCTTAAAGGCTCTCTTCTGGACATTTCCTTGGAGGCAAAGGCTTCAACCTATGCATCGGTCCACAGCAGGATGTGTCATTTAAGAACTTATATCGATTTTCTAAGGTGCCCCCCCAACACTGTAGTCTTGTTGCTCCACCCAGGGCTCTTTGTTGGCTCCTGAGCTCCAGGCGGTGTGGCAGCCCCAGACACCCATGCATACACCCTTGGACACCTGTCATAGACTTTCCTCAGTCTACCCGGCACACCCAGCACTACAGTAGGGTCTTAGCACTAGCCAAATCCCAGCTCAGAATGACCCAAGGGGCACCTAGGCCCAGCCCAGTTCCTGGCCCCACACAGTCTGCACACCTTCCTCAGCTGCTCCTTCACCTGCTCCACCTCTCCCTGAGGCAAGAAGGACCTGCACACTGGCTTATGCAGGCTCATCTAACATGGTCTTAAGCTGAAGCTCAAAGCCAGGAAAGAACTCAAAAGTAGAGTTTCTAGAAAGGCATCGAGAAACACGCAGCATCCACCAGGGAGTGGAGAGTGCCTGAGTCTACCTCAGTTCACCACTGGGGCCCCTGCACAGAAGTGAGGAAAGCTGGCATCCCATAGACAAAATTCTGAGTAGCCAAGCCTTCCTCATCAAATCATTCTTGATCAGCACAAGCTCTGAGTGGAAAAAGAGGCATCCTTGGTTCTCACGGTGCAGAGGCCAACAGAATGAAATGAGATGCTAAAGCTGGGCACTGTCTGTCGGAAGGAGCAGACACAGCGGCGCTGTATGGTTTACTGAGTGTACGTTCATCATCTGGTCCTCGATTGCAGATCCACAGGCCTCCAGGTGGGACTTCCAAGAATCACAGAGATGCAAAGCAACCAAGGACAAAACAGCCAGCGTGCAATGTCCTGGTCACAGCCCTTTTTCCTAATTTCATCACATCACTATGGCAGACCAATTTGTTCAATCACTTAACACCTACTACGCAATACAGAGCCTGGAGGTGTGGCTGGTTAGGAATACCTGTGGAGACAAGCTTACTCTCAACACGGTGACCTCCCAGGATGAGGCTGGAACCCAAGGCTCACCACTTTACAGCACCAGGCCCCTTCCCATGCAATCCACATCGTTGCGCTGTGCTGGCCACAGGGCCACAGGCCACCTAACAGCCTGTTGGGGACATGGAGTTTGCCCCTTCACTTTGAGACTCACACCATGGAAAGCTGGTTTCACCTGTACCAGAGAATTCTGTGCAGAGAATGCTGAGTCACGGCAGTTTAGAAGGATGGGAAAAACTGAGGCTTAGCCTCACTATGGGTCACAAGGGAGAGTGGGTATCAATTGTGTTGTTTTCCTTCTTTTTTGTTGTGGTTTGAGACAGAGTTTCACTCTAAGCCAGGCTGGAACTTACCATCCTTCTGTCTCTACTCCTTGGTAATGAGATTACAGGCATGTACCACTATGCCCAGCCACTTGCTTTCTTAAATTCTATTTGGTTGGGCTTATAATTAGTTTTTGTTGTTGTTTTGTCTTTATTGTTTATATTAGACAGGGTCTCATTCTATGACCTAGGCCATCTTGAAACACACTATGCCACTCAAGCTGACTTCAAATTCTTGAAAATCCTTCTGCCTCGGCCTCCTGAGTGCAGAGATTACAGGCATGGGAGGGCACACTAAGTATAATGATCTGCCTTTAAAATTAGAAGGAAAACACAAAGCAAATAAAAGGATTTCTGAGCAGAAAATAACTTCTGATACACTGTATAGGGCTTCCAATACAGCAAAGATAGCTTCCCTGCCTGTGCACACAGGTGTGTGTGTGTGTGTGTGTGTGTACATGAGGGTGTGTGTGTGTGTGTGTGTGTGTGTGTGTGTGTGTGTGTGTGTGTACATGATGAACCTGACATATGCATACCCTCAACCCCACCCTTGGCCCCTACAGGACCACAGTTACAGGTAATAGGATGTAATTTGCAACAGGAAGATCCCTAGACAAAAATAACTGTTTAAAGAATGTCTTGCTGTGAGTAATTTAGATGATAAAGGACTCCTCTGAGAACAACTGCCTTGGTGTAAATTGATTTAATCAGACTGTATCCCTCCTATCTCCTTGAGAATGCTCTTACCTCCAGGAAGGGAGAATAGGGAGGATGTAGTTTTCCCTGGCCTCTACTTCCTGTTTGTATATTCTTTCCTGGTGCGTGTTAAAATATACATTTTAGGGCTGGAAAGATGGCTCAGTGGTTAAAAGCACTTATTGCTTGCACCCAAATCAGGCAGTTCACAAGTGTCTGTAACTCCAGTTCCAGGGGATCTGACATCCTCGCTGGCTTCCAAAAGCACCTGTATACATGTGGTGTATGTATTTGTTTTCCAGCTGCCTAGTCCTTTTGCTCATCATGAGGTGTGAAGGATTGAACCCAGGGCCTTTTCTAGGCAAGCACCTTGTCACTGAGCTACATCCCTAGCCCCTTTGTCCATTTTTAAAATTGGTTTATTTGTGTGTCTTAGTGGCCGAGTTACAGAAGGACCTTCTATTCTGGGGATTAACCCATTACCAGGTAGATAATTTGCCAGTGTCTCTCCCTTTCGCTTTTAACAGATTCCTCTGGCCCTGCAGCTGTGCCCTTCACCCTGTGGCTATAGGAACTGTCTTCTACTTACATATGGATACAGCAATTGGCATCACACACACACACACACACACACACACACACACACACACACACACACACACAGAGCTGGATCCCTGCAGACCCATATCTGCACATGAACAGCACCAGCTTCACCCAGTGGCTTCCTCTGCAGCCAGGGAGGCTTTGACTCAGGCTGGGTTACCCCAGACACAGATACCCTCATGTGTTATTTCTCCATCAGGCTGGGGAAGGCTGTCAGTCACCTGAACACAAATGTTCCTGTGAGTTTGTTTCTCTAGTAGGATGGGGAGGGTGGGTGTCACCCAGACATGGATGTTTTCATTTGTTTCTCCCGCTGAGCAGGAGACACCAGAGCCGCTGTCATCTTGACTGCCCTGGGGTCAAGGTCCCCTGCTTAGCTGCTGGGGTTTGCAAGAGAACCAAGAAGCCCAGCCCAGGGCCAAGCCCGTTCTAAGGCCTCCACCTCCCGTTCTTCCTGACCTAGTTGTGATTCTCTTTTGGATGCTGTTGCTTTATTTAAAGAAAATTTCTTTTCATAAAGAGATGTGATATCTCAAACCCTACCTATCCCCGTGGAAAAAAAGAAGCCAAGTTAAATATTATGTAGCAAAGAAGAGAACAGGACGTGCACGGAGCATTTTCTTGTGAAGCCAAGTTAACAATCACCAAAGCAAGACTTCTTTCACAGCAAAGTGATAGAACTTGAGCTGTGCCGCTCACCGAGAGCTGGAGGCATCTTACCGATTACCAGGAGGGCCACACCCCATGAAATATTTAAGCAAAAAGCAAACAGTCTGCCCAGCGGGCAGCAGGTTTTCAAGCATCAGAGTCTAGCCATCACCCAGGATCAGCTCTCCAGCCTCAGCAGCCTGGGAGAGGCAGCCTGACAGTATTTCTGTCCAGGGAACCCAGGTATGGCTTGGGATAAAATTTTACCAAGACTCTCCATCAGCAGGACCTGCAATGAGAGACACTGCCCAGTGTGTGAATACATCATGGAGCCGGGCTGGGACTCCTCCGTGCAGGCCTAACTCAGAAGTGTTTTCACAGAAACTGCGTCGGAGGCCACAGAAAATATGCTAAGCAACAAACCACAGAGCTGAGTCCATAGAGACCCGTGTGGTGATGTGGTGAACACAGAGACATGGGGACACACAGGTAACATGGAGACAGGCATACCACGACTACAACAACTCTCATGGAGACATTAAAGACAACAAAAAGACAGCGCAGAGACAAAACAGCACTGACACACACAGAGACATACACACAGACGACATGGAGACACACGCCAACACACTTGCACACTGCACAGAGACGACATGGAAACACACAGATAATACACAGAGAGAGAGACAACATGTAGACATATACACCATAGGACACCATAAGACTCAGAGTCATACAAAGAAAACATGAAGGTACACAGAGACCCAAAGACAGCACAAATATGTACAGCATGGAGACATTGCAGGAAACAAGGGGACACATAGACTCACAGCCACACATATGTGGATATATGTACATATCAGGATAATTCGGCCTGGACTCCCAGGCACCTGACTGGAGAGGCCACTGTCATGGAAAGTGGGATGTTCTCTTGGATCCGGATCTCCGGGGGGCAGAAATAGCTGCAGGTAGCTTTACTAGATCTCTGTGGCCAAGCCTTATACCGCCACCCCTCAAAGTGTAATTATCAAGGTTTGGCAGACATGTGGTCCTACCAGCCATAACAGTGACGGGAAGTAAGATGCCAACCTCCAATCAGGGGCTCAACGCTGGTCTTTGTCCCGGACAGCGGTGAAACCACAGGAGTCTGTAGCTCAAATGCCAGGCAGGAAAGGGGTAAGGGGAGGTAGAGAGTGCTCAGGCCCACTTGTGACCTCCCAGGAGCCCTCTTTGGGAAGCCTCGTGCTATGGTTCTTCTTGCCCTCTGAAAACCATTTCCTTTTGTTGTCCCTCTGTCTTGGGGGCACTCTGGGTGACTGTTCATCTTGTGTTAGGAAACAGTTCTGAGAACACCTTGGGATTATTTCACCAAGTCGTTGCCATGAGGACTCTCAACTAGAACCCCTTCAACTGGAGAGCAGAGAGGGCCCTGTAGTGGGTAGCCATTCCAGCTGTGACCTGAAAGTTCCAACCCCCATTGAGGCTTCGGTAATGGTCACGCCTACAAGGCGGGGCTGAGAGAGGACACTGAAGACCAGGGATCCAGATGCGCGGGCTCTCTTGGTGCCTGGACCCTGGACACTGGAGGTAGACCAAGCAGAGTTCTCCAGAGAACACCACCAGACTGCACCATACCTTTGCCAGACCCTACAACCTACCTATCCCTTCATTTGTAAGTTACCCCACAAAATAAACCTCCCTTTTAACTATGTGGAGTGGCCTTAATAATTTCACCAATAGGGGCCTCTCTCTGGACCCTCATCCTGGGACCAGGTCTTCCCTATGGGCCTTTTGTGCTGAGTCATTCCCCTTGGGCCCCCACCCCCCAACCCCGTGCCCTTCCTTCTGCCCCTGTGTTCACAGAAAATGGAGTAACAGTGGACAGTCACACCTAGCAAGTGACAGGCTTGCTTCTGCCCCTCTCTGGGCACCATCTGCATCAAAATAAACAGAACACAGTTCGAAGGCTTGGTGTTGAGACCTGTGTCTCACAGGACAGAGGCTGCAAAGCTGCTCTGCAGATAAGAGACACAACATCACACATCCCAACACACAGCAAAGGGAGACCATGCCACCTCGGGCTATCTGCTCCTATACACACCCCACCCAATGAGATGAGACCAAAATACTCATGTGAAGGGTGCTAGTCAGATGGCAGAGCCAAAGAATCAACTGGACCAGCATCCGTCTATCATGGTGAATATGGAAAGTGGAAAGTTTTGGGAGCTGGTCCTGAAGGAGGGCTGCAAGCCAGGAGACCTGATGTCTCTGGGGACTTAGAACGTTTATTCTCATCACCTGCCACACATCTGTAACCAAAGGTTGACTCAGGACAACACCCCACCCAGGGCTTGGCTCCTGGCACTGTGCCTGAGTCCGACCAATAAAATCTTTGTTTGTTTTTCAAACTTAGTTTACACTGTGTTAATGAAACACCAAATAATAGGTCTTCTGTTCCCACGTAAAAGCACAACACGAAACCACTGGATTGACCGTTGTCTGGCATTGTCACACGAAATCCCCACACAACTAGAGCCAGCTGTCCACAGACAGATTTAGTCAGCCAGACAGGGAGACAGCACCTTTGGGGCCCCAGGACAGCACTGAGTCCCAAACCCCTAGAACGCACATGGAGGTGACAGGAACTGGCTCAACCCTACCTCCAGCCTCCAGTGGGGTCTGACCCCTGGACATCAGACCCTCAGGGCCTTCTAGACTGAAGCCAAAGACCTCATCTACAAGAGAGGAGAGGAAGGTAGAGATTTCAGTGTTGGGCAATCTCCTGGTGGGCCCCACCTAATCCTGCCTCACCTGCTACATCCAGGACTTCAGGAAATGGTGGAGGGGGCATGGAGAAGTCTCCACCCATACTTGTCCCTGGCATCCTGTCTCCAAGGGCCTCTGATGGGACTTACAGTTCAGCACGAAGGACTTTGAGCAGTGTTGTCCTGAACCAAGCTCATGGCTCAAGGTGTTCAATATTCTTGGGCATCAATCTCCTACTCCAAAAGTGAGTAAGTCCTAGAGGCCTGAGTTCCTTGGGAGCATGGGGGAGCCAGACAGCCCAGGTCACACCATCCATCAGCAGATTATCTGCCTAAAGGGTGGGGGACACTTTCCAAGAGAGCAGTGGGGCTCCTTGCCTCAGCAACTCAAAAGGACCCCAGTAGCTGAGGCTGTCCTGCTTTCTCCCATTCACACCCTCTGGCTAGCCCTCATGGTCAAGCAGGCTCCCTATAAGCAGGGTCTACAGACACCATAATTGCTCTGTCACTGTATTTGGTGACCTAACAGATCATCTATTTGCTTCTTAGGTTCCAAAAAGAAACGTGTCCCTTGGCAAGTAGGCCGACAGACACATGCAACCTTGCTGCCATGCCAAGATTAAGGAAAGTCAACCACTACCCAGCAGGACAAGCATCCTAGCAACCCCATCTGCTAAAGCATGATACAAATCCTGATCCAGAGCTCAGAACAGAGACAGGTGGAGACATAGCTCAGCATGTCTAGTCTAGGGAATGAGTATCTGTAGTGTGCATGTGTACACACACACACACACACACACACACACACACACACACACACACGCACGCACGCACTCACGCACACCAAAGCTATGCACTGCCCAAGTTCACATGGGGAAGCACACACCTCAAATTTTATTACAAAAATTAACTCACCAGAAAAGTGACAGTTCTAAGTTCCTCTTAGTCACAGTGTCACGGCATACCCTCACCCAGATCTCTAAAAGACTGCATATGTGCAACATGAACACACCTGTCATGGGTACCCGTAATGGTGCCTCCCCAGCTGACCAGAGCAGGGCATCTTAGTACTGGACAGGCTGTTTAGACCAGTACCAATCCAGCTTTGGAGACCCTACCCAGCAAGGCAGACAGGTACTCAGAAGGTAGAGGTCTCTTAGAGGACCCCTGGTAAGTGCCACCTGTCTTCCAGGGGGCAAAAAACAACCCATATGCCAGATCTGGTTTCATCTTCACTCTGTGACCAAAGTAGGGCTCTAGAACAATCTGGAGAGTTCACTGTGAGAGCCTGCTCCTGTTGCATGCTCCCCAGAAAACCTGGCTTAGCAGGTGTGTGGCCAACCATAAATTGCACTGTTCCAGGACTCCCACATTCAGGCAGAGGTCACAAGTCAGTTATAAAGGACAGCAAGCCAAGTGGGCTGCCACAGCTGTCAAGTTACAGTCACTGGCTCTCACCAAAGGCTGGCTGCCTCTGTCTTGTCTGCACCTTCGAATCCCTCACCAGAGACAGAGGAGACAGCTCCTTTTCTCAGTGGTCCTAACTGCAGAGGGGCCACCGTGATCGGAAAAGCTATCCTCCACCAACCACCAATATCCCACTGGCACTTACAGAACGTTACCACCTACAAGGTCCACAGGACATCAGGCAGGCCAGGGATTAGCAGGACTAAAGTGTGGGACAAAGGACACCAGCTGATTCCGGAGCCAGCGCTCTAACACTTGGTGACCTGCAGCCATTCCTAAAGCCAGCAGGCAATGGCCACCTCCTGACACCTGGGCAGCAGGCAGGGAGTCTCTCACTCGCTGCTCCCACACAGAGGCAGCAGTGACCCTCTAGGAGGAAGGCTTAGCTGCACCTACCATAGCGGCTGGGCTCGCGACAGTAGCGCAGAATGGGCAGCGCGTCTACTTCTTGTGTTTTCAGCGCGGCCACCAGGCTGGGATCCGGGTCGGGTTCGGGGTCGGGGTCGGGATCCAAGCACAGGCTCTGGCTGCCGCCGCCCTCCGCCCTGGGTCCCGCGTCCCCCATCCCGCTCTGTGCTGGGGTCACCACGAAGCGCTGGGACATGTTGGCGTCGGAACGCCGGGCGCCGCGATGACTGCTGGATGCGAAGCCTGCCGGTGCTGACCGTGGGTCTCGGGGAGCGGGGCGTGGCAGGGGCGGGGCACGAGGTGTGGGCGGGGCAAGAGGGCGACCGGGCCGGGCGGGCGGGGAGGGGCGGCACAAGGCGAGGTCCGGGCCGGGGTGTCTGGGTAAGAGAGGGCTGGGGTGGGCATGGGGGGTAGAAAGTTGGAGTAGGGGCAGGGCCTGGACGGGACCGAGGCAGGAGATGAAAGTGCAAGGATGAGGAAGGGGCAGAGGGCTGGGGAGGAGGGGGAAGAGAGCTAGAAGAGGGCAGGGAAAGGGCATGAGAGGGTTGGGAAGGGCAGTGGAGTGGTACCTGAGTGAGAGGTGAGCCAAGGGAGAATTGGGACCTATGGGAAGGACCTGCCCTGGACCTAGCTAGATGGGCGATGCTTGGGCAGAAAGGTGTGGGGCAGTTGGCCTGGGAAGGGCATTTGATGGTCTGCCTGAAGATGGCAGTACGAGTCTTACGGCCATTGCCTGCTTAAGAGACTGAATCTTTGGTTTCCAGGCCAGTCACTTCAGTGTAGCTTAGGGTTGTGCTAAGTGACTAGGAGTCTCCTACCCCACACCCCCAACCCTCCTGAGGAGCGGCTCAGGAGGCCTGGAACAAGTGGGCACTGGAAGTGGGGACACCCACTACTGTGCTCATGATTCTTCACTACACATAACATGGTTTTCATATTTGTTCACTCAAATGTTTATTAGTTCCTATGATGCCAGGCTCTGGAAGTGGCAGGAGGCAGAAACCCCTGCCCCTCTGAAGCACAGCTTGCAGAATGGAGTGGAGAGAGCAAAATCTGACTAAAGGGAGCAGGGCTTCGGTTCTTACAGACACCGTGCCCCACGGTGGCTCTCTTGGTCCAGCTACCACATCTGGCCCTCAGAGTAGAGGGACAGACAGGAGAAGGTCAGTTAGCTGCCTCTACCTGCAGCATAACTTGGATGTTGTGTACAGTACCATTAATTACGTGTGAAGCCTCTCCAGGGTGTATCCAGCTCAGGAGGAAGATAGAGTTTCTGTTTTGAAGACTTAGGTCTCTTTCTTAGGAAGTCAGTTTCACCACCCACCTCCATTTGCCTGGCAACAAGAGGGGAATACCAACCAGGATGGGAGTTCTCACACCTGCGTATACAGCCTCTCAGGACCCTGTCCCTGCAGCAAGAGGCACTTGTGGAGTCTTGCCTCTCCTCCAGTCAGTCCTTTTCAATATTTCTAAGGCCATTCTTGGCCCTTTTCCCCAAGATGAACTTCTGAATCATATTTTAAAGTTTCTCCGTATTAGTTACTTGGCTCATTTAACGTCTGACAAAGCATTTAAGAAAGGGAAGGCTTATTTTGGTTCATGGTTTAAGATGGGACACAGTCCATCACGGAATGAATGCTGGTGCTTGGCTGATTTTCACTGTTTTATGTAGTGGGGACTCTCAGCCTGTGGGATGGTGGTGCCACCCATATTCAAGATGAGTCTTGCTACCAAGTGTGATGGCATATGCTTTTAACCCCAGCACTTGTGAAACCCAGGCAGGTGGAGTTCAAGGCCAGCCTGGTTTACATAGTGAGTTCCAGGCCAACCAAGGATTCACAGCAAAACAAAAAGTAGATTCTTCCTTCTACACTTAAACCTCTCTGGAAATACCTTGACAGAAACACCCAGAGGTGTGTTTCCATGGTGATTCAAAATCCAAATCCATTTATGCTAAAATGCATTTATAAATTTGCTGAACATGGATGTCTTTACATTGTCAAATCTCTCACCCAGGTCCTGCATTTTCCATCAAACTTAGTCATACTCTGATGAACCGGGTTGGAGGAGGCGGGGGGGGGGGGGGGGGGGGGCAGGGGGGGGGGGGTAGTGGTGGAGCAGGGACAACGGCTGGGGGTGGACCGGGGATGGGGCGACACTGGTAACTTTGTGTATTTCTTTTGTAACCTGCCACTTCATGTAATTCTAAATTGTATTATTTAAATGCTCAGCTACTTCAGTCATGGCATTTTGTAAGGATTGTTTTTTAGGTCATAAATAATGATAACTTTCTCCTTCCATCCCCTTTAAACCTCTACTGTTTTTTGTTTGTTTGTTTGTTTGTTTTCTGTTTATCCATTTGCTTTTATGTTGGCTTTTTTAGAAATTTCATGGCAACCCTCACCATCGTTGCTCATGGAGCTCCTCTACTGTGGACTTAGGTGAGACTCATGCTGTGAACTGCCCAAGACAGGCATTGGCTGGGCCAGAGTGGCTTGTGCCCTAGACACACCCTTCTGGCTCAGAGAAGGCCCTCGATGGACATGGTGGGAAAGGGGATCCTCTTTTCTTTTGGAGCCCAGGAGGGTGAGAGCTCCCCAGGAAGCCCCTCAAAGAGCTTACACTTTCGAATTTAAATTTTTAAATTTAAAAATTGCTCAGCTCTATCTTTTCTGGACACAGCTTCTATTCACCTTCTCCCTTTGCTTGCGAGTGTCCCAGGAATCTGCACGGCTCTGTAGCCACCCAGAAATGTTAGCCAAACTGTTCACAAGCAGCTAAGGGGTTTCCCATGGGGAGGCTTCTGCAGCCAGAGTCCAGGGTACTGGGAATGCCTCCATAGGCCTTGAACTCATCCAGGCTGGGGCCATGGAAGGACTGACCCATAGGAAGCCCAGTTGATCCTGCTCACTGCTGTGTGTCTGCATAAGAGAAAACCCATCAAAGTTGAGTGACTTTTACAAGGACAAACAGGGAGATGGAGCTTGCTTTACATAAGACCCCAATTTTGAGCAGTAAATGGGGATTGAGTGAGGATGAATCCAGAAAAGCTAGGTGACACTGAGGAGGAGGCTCAGGAAACAAGAGACAGGTTGAGGACACTACATCGAATGGGAGGCAGGGCCCAGGATGGAGCACATCAGTGTTGAGGAAACAGGAGAGCTTCTCCAGCTTCTTCTCTGATTCATCACTGGACTTCTATAGTTATTGCTTTTTTTTCATCTGAATTGCAAGTGTAGTCTCATGCTATAGCCCAGGCTGGTCTACAATGTAGTTTATAGCTCAGGATAGCCTCGGACCCTTGGCAGTCTTCAAGTACTGGGAGGAAAAGCATGCACCACCACTTCCAGCTCTTACTAAGTTGTCTCTGCTGTCTCAGTAAATAAAGGAAACATTGGTGATAATACACTGTCCTCCCAACATAGACATGGCCTCAGGGCCACATGTCCCTGGTCTATAATTGTAATCCCAATCTTGATGGCCAGCAAACTATTTATAGCCTCTGCAATTTTTGACTGTTATTTGAGGTCTGGCTTAACTCTGCAGGTGTCATACTTTTCTCAGAGTCCCATAGGTCATACCCTTGACCCCATGCTCTCCAGGTACCCTCACACACACTCTGTCCTACTGTTTGTTTTTCTGTGGGAGTGCCCTCCTGCTGCACAGGGCATTTTGAGCCTTGATCTGGAAGACACTTCTCTGGTCATGGGATGGTACGTACCCCTTTAGTCAGGTTGGGACCCTCAAGGCCTCTCCAAACTAGAGGTGCCAATACATGGATCTTGGATGGACCTTGAATGTCACCTAGGCAGAAGTCATGACAGTGACTCATGAAGGTGAGTAGCAGAGCTGGAGCACTTCTGTCATGGGATGGCACAGGCAGGAGGCATGGCCATCCCACAATCAGTCAAAGGCCCTGGCCATGGAAACCCAGCCCGTCCCCATCTGCATGTCCTAAGGCGCCCCTAGATCATGTTACCTACCATATTGGGTAGTGGCCCCTCTACTGCTCATACCACCATTGAGGCCTGAACCAAGGCCTCCCTCTAGAAGGGAGACTGAGGCAGGTCCAATCAGAGCCCAGGGCACTATGAGAGCTGACAGAGACTTCAGGCACTTTTGAAAAGGCATCAAAGGTCTCTGGGAAGAGAGAGGGGTAGTGCCCAAAGGAAGGAGAGGCCCACAAGTCCTCATTTTGGAGAGAGTCATGAAGAATCTTGAAGTAGACTATTCCAGACACCATCCCAGATGGGCAGATACAGAATGAACTTATTTCAACAACCGTGTCCGAGAGACCTTGGCAGAGCAGGGTTCTAACTAACACTGGCCTGGGAAGGTACTCCTAAGATCACCAGAATCAGAATTAGGCTCCTCTGACCTCACTCAGCTAGCACATCTAGTCTGATCTCTGGAGGTGGGGAGTGCCCAGGGTGTGTCTCCTCTTGCCAGGAGTGGGTTTCCAGGGAAGCCTGAGTGAGCAGAGGGCAGGAGGGTCAGACACAGGAAGGCAGAGAAAGGAAGTCACAGAGATGCCAGAGAAACAAAGATATAGAGACAGAAGTGTGGGTGGGAAGACAGGGCTGTAACTAGACACCTCTCATTGGATGACAAATGTCCTACCTACCACACAGTACAGGTCCTTTTGGGCTTGGGGGGTTCCCAGGGACTTCATGGGTTGGGTCTTTTGGAGTGGAATGAGATAGTGAGAATAGGTACCACTGCATAGGGTTGAAATGCTGGTTTCCCCAGACCCCGTGTGGTTCTTGGAAGTCAGTCTCATCGGTGCCCATTTGGGAGGGGTCTGTGTGTTTGGCTGCAGCTCTAGTGGGTGACAAAGGTTGGAAGCTCTGTTTAGATGAGGACAGTGAAGTTTGGAAGCTTAGATGATTCTTTTCCATCTTTAGCTCCCCATTCACTGTCCTGAATGGAGATTTGTGTCATGTCTGCACACAAGCAAGTGCTGATGGAGAAGCCTGACCCCGAACAAGAAGACCCTAGAAGCCAGTCACAGATTGTTTGAAGCTTGCCCCAGGTCATCCAGGACAGAAGGACCATGCCTAGTTAGGGACCCTCATCACCATCCACTTGACCAGGGAGCAGCCTGGAAGATGCTGTCAACTGTTCCCAGGTCCTGCAGCATTTCCTTTCACCCAGGACCCCAGGATTAACAAGGGGGGGTGCTCATTCCTCTCCAGGCAGAAGCAGATAGAAGGGTGCCCTAAGCTAGTCTATCACCAGCCAGGTATGTTCTTCTCCACAAGGCATAATCAGCCAGAGCTTGGAGCCAGAGGCTGCAGGTCTGGTGTGAGCCAGGGTCCCAGGGGAGCCTATCTGGTTAGCTGGAGCTCTTTCTTGCCTTTGTGGGATGTGAGGGCAGGAGCTGTTTCTTCTGGGTTCCTCATTTTAGAGCTTTACACTGATACAGGGCAGACAGGAAGGTCCTTCCAACTCCCTTGTTCATCATCCCCACCCCCACCCAGCACCCTAGGTGTTAAGGTGGACCATATCCCAGCCAGCAGAGGATTTATGTGTAAATATTCACAGATCCTTTTCAGTTTTGGAACCTGCCACCCATTATAACAATTCCTGGATGTTCTCACCCAGCAGGAGGTCAGCCTTTCCCCAAGGCTCCGTTCCCACAGTAACCAGATCCAGCCAGTTAAGGGTTTTAGGAGGACACCCTGCTGCCAACTCTGAATTCCCAGAAAAACAAGTGGCCCTTCCTGAGCAGAGGAGAAAGGAAAGAGAGATCTGTTGTGGACCGGCCTGAGGCCTGGGAAGAAAAGGAAATTCCACTTAAAATGGCACTGTTCACTCTTGCATGTACTCCAAAGGGGTTTCCTTTTATTTTGGCCTCCTCTTCTGGAGGCAGTATTGTCTCTCTAAGATCTGTAGCCCCCAAGCTTGTGGGAGGCACCCACACTGAGACATCTCTCATTTCCTTGCTCGAAGACTGTGCTGGTTGAGGGTGCCTTGTCAGACCCTGGGCATGCAGAGGGAGGCAGCCAGCCTCTCCTTGTTCACCTCATGGTCACTCCCCCCTGCTCCAGGTGTATGGGAGAGATTACAGGGTAAGTAAAAGCCAGATGGCTGGGCTGATTCTGGTATGTCCATGTGGCTCTGCACTGCAAGAAGGTAGAATGTAAAACAGAGGTCTTGTCTCAAAGGGAAGCAGAGTTAATGCTTGAGTCAAATATGAGCAACCATGGCCCCAGAACACAGATCCAGGATTGCCCCCAAAACCATGTACCAATGAGAAAATGGTTTTATGAGGTTTTGGTTTTTTGTTTTTTGTTTTTTTTTTAGTTACAAATAAGGTCATAAATCAAGGCATTTTCCAAATACGTTCATAGGAACAACAGATCAACTGCTAATAGCAAAGTGGGGAATCTCCGCCAGAATTTCAGTTGCTGCCCTGATGACAGTCTTAGCTTTTGGGTTGGGGAAAGCTAGTGGTCTGCTAAATCAATACATGGCAAGAATTTATGTAACAGTCATAAGGATACTATGTCTGACACAGAAGTAGTCAATGAGCTAATTATTAAGGGGATTAAAGATAGCCCAGGATAATTTGACTCCAGACCCACAACATTCCAAATCTCCAAAATCACAGAAATTGTAGTCAGCCAATCAGCTTTTTGAATGCTTATCAAAGGTGTGGCTCTTTTCTGTGAACTTGAGTTCACAGAACAATAGGGGAAAAGGGAGAGACAGACATGTGGGACCTGCCCTGTTCTGTCCACTAAATTCTGTAACTCTAAGCTGCTCTTAGAAATGAGGTCTAAATGGGACTCATTAATTCCTGAGACACTGGAAGGAGTCAGCTAGTATCTTGGTTATATCTGATGCTTGGCTGTCAGGGGATTCAATGACTGTGGCTAAGGAGATGAGGACACAGCCAGACATGCATCTTGGCCCATCCCAGAGAAGGCCCAATCACCATCCCTGCTGTGGGCCACAAACATGGTCCTCTAAGTCACAACTCAAGGCCCCTGCCATATCTACTACCTGTGTCCTCTCTGAGGAGGACTGGTCTTGCCCAGTGTAGACCCAGTCCGGGCAGCATGCTCCTCAGGGCACTGGTAAGCTTGCTTTGAATGAGCCACCCCTGATGGCACTGGAGGTAGAACCACTGGGTCAGGAGCAGTGTAAAGTTGTTGCTCTTTCTGTCTCAGAGGACTGGCCTCCCATGATTCTGCTGGGGACTCACTTTTTCCAGTCTGCATTTACTCCCAGACTCCCCTGGTATAGGCTCTGCCATGTGTTGTGAGCCAAATACCCTGGGCATGGGCATATTGCTGTGTGTGAGACTCACTCACACATGGCTGCAGGGAATCTGGTCTCTCCTGGTAGTTTGACAGGGTCCATCCCTTTAGGTAACACACTAGATCTGGGAAGACAACAGATGTCCTTTGTGACTCCAGCTGCCAACACACACCCACATTTCCCTGGCTGTCTCCTGTCCTTCCAGCCAGGCACTCCAAAGTTTCCCTAACCTGTTCTGTGCCCTGTTGGCAAGACCTACCAGTCTCAATATGGTAAAGACAATGCATCTACTCAGGCCCTGCCCCAGTGTGATTTGGTCATCACTCACTTGTTGTCAGTGGCTTTGTGATATTGTTAGGAACTGGTGGACCCAGAGTCAAGCGTCCTGTAGTACTGGCGATGTCCTCAGGAAGCATCATAGGACCCAGCCATAGACTCAGCCCAAGCTGCCAGCTGAGCATCTACTGACCGCTAGCTGTCTCCTCTTTTCTCAGCCTGTGTAGACACACCCTTGAGACAGGCCAGGCAGAGTCTGTAGCAGACCGGAGGAGAGGACAGACTTACTCTACCTTCTCTTGCCTATAACCACCCTATCTGTGAGGGTCTATGTTGGGGAGCTTAGCTTTCAGATGATAGCGAGCAGGAGACCAAGGGAGGGCTGCTCTGAGAGGGCAGAAGTGTGAGGCTGGAGTTTGGTGGGCAACATGGACAGTGCCAGTGCACAGAAGGTGCCTGAGTTGGGCTCAGCTGCTGGAGGATGGCCAGAGAAATGACCCTTTCCCTTCCCTTCTGCTTCTGGGAGATGCTTTCCAACCATGGGGGCCATGGTGGGTGGGCGAGGGACTCCTGAACTTTCCTGGGGACTGGAGCAGAGACAGGCTCTGTTCATACAGAGACCTCAGTGGGTATCTGGCTCCACAGGAGCCTGGGAGGTAGTTTTTCTTTTAGTATTCTTTCATGTATGTATGTATGTATGTATGTATGTATGTATGTATGTATGGGTGTGTGTATGTGTTATGCATTATTAATTCATGAGAATCCATGTTGAGACTGCCTTGAGCTATGACCTTGGAAAGTGATGGGACCCCTGAATGAAGCTCTGCCTGGCCCAGGGTCAGTCAGAACATCCCAAATGTTTTCTTGATGAATCACAGTCCTGACTATGAACACTTTTATTCCCATGAGGTGCTCTGGAGTGTCTCAGCAGCTCCTCTCTACTCTGGCTCAGCACCTATGTGATGTGAGTGGCATCTTCCCAGTAACTGTGGAAAGGGACTTGGTGATAGTGGGGTGAATCACTCCTCGGAACGCTCCCTGTGGGACCAGGCAAGGTCTGCTCAGGATGGGGTCCACTTGTGGGCAACCCTGTGCAGGCAGTGAAAGTGGCCAGGTCTTTGCATGGGCTTTTTGAGCAGTGGTGACCAGGACTTGGCAGTCAGTGGGGACATCACAGGTGTTTGAGAACTCAGTATCAGTTTTGGAGAATCCCAATGCTGTGATGCCCAGACATTCTCAAGAGAGATCCATCTTACCTCTCTTGATGGATAAATCTAATTAATCTTATCAATAAAACCAGGAATCTGATATTGGGATAAAAACTTGAAAGATCAGAGAAGCAAGGGGCAGCTACCAGTGACTTCCTACCCCCTCTCCACAGTCCTCCAAACCTCTATGGTTAACTAGTGGCCAGCTCCACCCTCTGACTCCACCTTCAAACTTCATTTTATCAGAATACAAACAAAATATCACACAACACTCTCTGGCTGCACAACTCTTAGGTGACCTGGTCAGCCCTTGGCCATGGTCTCCCTGGAGGAGGCCTGCCCCACATTGACTATGTAAACAGAGACTTGGACCACTTGACTGTCTCTTGGCACAACAACCAGATGGGTCTACAACTAGAGGGGTCTCTTGTTTCTTGGGTCTCTCCTTCCTTGACAAAGTCTAGTTTCTCATATGTTTCAACCTTCTGGAGCAAGGACCTTAAGGTGTCTGTGGCTCTGTGCCTCCTTGAGGTCTCCCTCCAAGGCTTGAGAGCATACAATGGATCAGAGCATAGCTTTTGGTTGATATGCTGGTTAGTAGTTTGTAAACTTGACACAAGCTTGGGTCATCTGGTAAGAGGGAATCTGGATTGAGAAACTTCCTCCATCAGATTGGCCTATGGGCAAGACTTTGGAAGGCATTTTCTTGATTAAGGATTGCTGTGGGAGGATGCAGTAAGCAGCATTCCTCCATGGCTTCTGCTTCAGCTCCCAACTCCAGGTTCCCACACTGAATTCCTGTGATCACAATGTGTAAGCACAATAAACCTTTCCTTCTCAAGTTGATTTTTCTGTCATGGTGGGTTTTTTTTGTGTGTTTGTTTTTTGTTTGTTTGTTTTTTGTTTTTCAGAGCAATGAAAAGCAAACAAAGCCAGAAACTGGTCCCAGAGGGTGGGCTCACAGACTTGACAATGTTTGTGGAAGGAGTGTGAAAGTGTGTGGAACTCTGAGCTAGAAAAGCCATTGAGCGTTCAAAGCTTGATGTGGGTTGTCCTGTGGGAGCTGGGAGGTTAGGGTGTTGAAAGAAATGCAGACAATGGAGGCCTGGCCTGTCAAGTTTCAGAGGAACACTTGAAAGTCCCTCAGAGACTCTATCAAGGCAGTTTGTATAACAGAGTTGAATTGAAAATCTCTGGTTTCTGATTAACTGGGTCTAGAGAATCAGCTTCAGTTAACAAGGCACCATCACCACTGATGTGAAACCTTTGCTGGGACAATGGATGTTGCTTAGCTGGGCCTGCAAAATCAGCTGTGATTAAGAAGAAATGAACAGCAGGGCATTGGTGACGCATGCCTTTAGTCCCAGCACTTCAGAGGCAGCGGCAGGAGGATCTCTGTGAGTTCGAGGCTAGCCTGGTCTACAGAGTGAGTTCCAGGACAGGCTCCAAGCTACACAGAGAAACCCTGTCTTGAAAGAAGGAGAAGGAGGGGGAGGGAGGAGGGGGAGGAGGAGGGGGAGGAGGAGGGGGAGGGAGGAGGAGGGGGAGGGAGGAGGGGGAGGGGGAGGGGGAGGAGGAGGGGGAGGAGGGGGAGGAGGGGGAGGGGGAGAAATGAGCATCATTGAGGTGAAATCTCCTGGGAAATATTTATTCCCTTGGGGTCAGCATACAGAAGTTATAGTTCAGGAGGGCCGAGGCTGTACCTTGTGTAAGATATTTACTCACTAGATATGTGTAAGAGTCTTCCCTCAGGTATTGGTTTTGGCAGAACAGAGACTGCAGAATGGAAGGATGGTATGTGAAAAGCTGAAACTTGATACCGTGAGGCAGGGTCTTGTCAAGGCCAGGGGTCCTCGGGAGGGCAGGCATGGACAAAGCGCAGTGTGGCAAGGACAGAAGTTTCAGCATCCCAGAATGGAGCTGGGCATGTGTAAAGGGTGCTCACTGGCATCCAGGACCTAGTTCTCAGGACACCACGACTTAGAACAGGAAGTCAGGCCTGAACTGAGGTATGGTACCCTTTCTGCCTTGACATCACTTCCATGATCTATTGTGTTTGTGATGGCCTGGGACAGGGAAGGGATGGCCCATCCAGCTAAGTGTCATCTCCTTTTTTCTCCTGTCCCTGAGCCCTGAGTGTAGGAATCAGGATATCAGGTAGATATTCAGCCAGCAAGCCAAGTTAGGATGCTATCTCAGGAATCTGAGATATGATTCACAGGCTGACCTCTGTGGCTAGCATCACACCCAGGGTCCTTATACCTGCCTTGGTTTATTTCTCTGTTGCTGTAATAAACATTGGCCAAACCAACTTGGGGATAAAAAAGGTTTGTTTCGTTTACATATTACAGTCCATCACTGAGGGAGGACAAAGCAGGCGCTCAAGTCAGGAACCTGAAGACAAGATCTGAAAAGACCACCAAGAAATGCTGCTTAGTGGCTTGTTCCCTCTGGTTTGCTCAGCTGCCTTCCTTCTATAGCTGAGGACTACCTGCCCATGATTGGCACTGCCCCGAGTGGATTTGGCTCGCCTACATCATTTAGCAATTAAAAAAATGACCCCACAGACATGCCCACAGGCCAATCCCATAGAAGCCATTCCTCAGTTGAGGTTCATTTTTTCCAGGTGTGACAAGTTGACAATTGAAGCTAACCATGGCATGTCAATCAGTTCAAGGACACTTGGGGAAAACCCACGAGGCATCTTTGCGATGGTCTACCAGTTTCCCAGATTTCCAAACCTAGGCCAGAGTTTCCTAGGTGAGTGACTGAAAAGGCCCTGTGACTGGAGCAGCATTGTGACTGGAGCAGTGCGGTGGGAACATGGGGCAGCCAGAGCAGCAGGAGAGTGTGGTGATATTGTGTTCCCCACAATATTGTGCACCCTAATAAACTTATCTGGGGTCAGAGAACAGAACAGCCGCTAGATACAGAGGCCAGAAAATCGTGGCACTCACACCTTTAATCCTAGCATTCCTAAGGTGGAGATCCGGCTGGATCTCTGTGAGTTCAAGGCCACAGTGGAAAATGCTAGGCATGGTAACACATGCCTTTAATCCCAGGAAGTGATGACAGGAAGCAGAAAGGTATATGAGGCTCGAGGACCAAGAACTAGAAGCTTTTGGCTGGTTAAGCTTTCAGGCTTTGGAGCAGCAGTTCAGCTGAGATTCATTCCAGATGAAGACTCAGAGGCTTCTAGTCTGAGGAAACAGGATCAGCTGAGGAACTGGCAAGGTGAGGTAGCTGTGGCTTGTTTTGCTTCTCTAATTTTTCAGCACTCACCCCAACACCTGGCTCTGGGTTTGGTTTTATTAATAAGACCTTTTAAGATTTGTGCTACAGGAGAGTGTTGTAGAATATTATTTTAAGATGTGTTACATTTGTTTACTCTGTGGAACACTTGTTTAATGATGCAAAGATGTGTTGCATTCTTTTATGTTACATTTGTTAACTCTGTAAAGCTGTGTTACTTTTCCTGTCTAAACACCTGATTGGTCTAATAAAGAGCTGAATGGCCCATAGCAAGGCAGGAGAAAGGATAGGTGGGGCTGGTAGGCAGAGAGAATAGATAGAAGGAGAACTCTGGGAGGAAAAGGAGAGCGAGCAAGAGAACAAGGAGAGGAGGAGGCTAGGGGCCAGCCACCCAGCCAGTCATGGAGTAAGAGAGAAAGTAAGATACACAGAAGTAAGAAAAGGAAAAAGCCCAGAGGCGAAAGATAGACGGGATAATTTAAAGTTAAGAAAAGTTGGCGAAAAACAAGCCAAGCTAAGGCCAGCCATTCATAAGTAATAATAAGCATCTGTGTGGTTTACTTGGGACCTAGGCGGTGGGCCCCCAAAGAGCCAAAGAGTAAGAGTCAAAATAACCAACTACAGGAGAGCCCTGAGAGCCCAAGCGTAGAGTCCTCATGATCTGTGAGGACAATCTTGGATGACCTGAGTTGGCTGGGGTGACATCGCTCAGTAAGCGTGCAGGGTTTCCACGGACTAGTATGCAGGTGTCAGGTCCAGGGATCTGGATTAGTCTGGGGATCCCAACTTGGGCTCACCCCTCCCTGAGAGTGTTTCTCCGTGTAAATTAGATCGTTCCTCTGAAAGCATTATTCATAATTCATTGTCTCAAGTGACATGATGTATAGGGGTACTCAGTCTGATGAGTGTGGGACAGTCCTGTCTCCATTCCCATGCTGAGGCAGCACCATATCTCCGCAATCCTCAGTCCCCCCTCCCCTATCACTCCCCCTACACCTCCATCCTCATCCCTAGTTGTACAAACAGCACCTTAGCACACACTTTGCGTGAATTTGCTCTGTGCTGGCGCCCTCTGCTGGCCCAGTCGTGTGGTGCTGCTAGCAGTTTCCTGAGTTAGCTTGTTCAGCCCAAAGTCACAGGACTCTGTCTGTACTCCTCACTCCCTGCTCAGCTCTATGAACCATGCCCAAGCCAAGGAGGGTCAGAGCTGGAATGGTGTTCTCTCGGCCAGGAACACAGGCTGCTCACCAGCAAGTAAGCACTGTCCCTGTGGCCGAAGGTGTCTGCTCAGGCTCTCACCAACAGGAAGGAGCCCTGCGGAGGAGGAACATGCTCTCTTGAGTAACGCTGCTGGAGGTGAGACTGCCTGCCAAGTTGTTACTTTCCTGCATACTCCCTGTGGTTGGCCCAAGTTGTTGCTCTCCTCTGACCTGGCTCCTGGGTGACTCAAGGTGAGAGGTTCTGGTAAGCAGCCCCCCAGGCCTCCACACGGGCTACCCCAGACCCCTTCTGTACTGCAGTGGGGCCACCTGCTCTCTCATTTCTGCCAGGCTCTGCCCAAAGTTCCACTGGCCTGAGCATGCCAGCAGCAGGGAGGCAGCCTGAAGCTTCCTTTTTCGTTTAGGGACCTCCAGTTAACTTTTTATTTTTATTGTTGTTTTGTTTTTTTGAGACAGGGTCTCTGTATTCCTGGCACTCACTCTGTAGACCAGGCTGGCCTTGAAATCTCAGAGCTCTGCCTGCCTCTGCTTCTTAAGTGCTGGGATTAAAGGCGGGTGCCACCATTCCTGGCTCCTTTTCCTTGTTTTCAGCTTGTTCTCTTCTCTTGATACTGGAAAGAGCTGGGCATGCTTTCTCTCACTCACTGGTACCCTGGGCTTACTTGCTCTCTCTCATCCCCACTTACGGTGCAGCTTGTCTGCCATGTGGCTGCTTGCTGGCTTTTTCTCATCCTCTTCTCCATCCCTTGTCCAGGAAGCGGTGGAGACAGGATATCACTGTGTGCTCCTGACTGGCCTGGAACTTGCTATGAAGACCAGGCAGGTCTCACAGAGGTCTGCCTGCCTCTGCCTCCCTAGTGCTTGGATTAAAAGCTCAAGTTATCACACAGGTAAGAGCCTCCTTTTGGTGAGTGAGAAAAGGAAAAATCTGATGGATAATAGAAAATATGGCTGTACCTTGGAATCAAGAAATTTATGAAAAGAAATGCTTGTCCCATTCACAAGGTTTAGTTTAATTTGTCTAGAAGGGAATTCAAGCATTAGTAATTTTTAAACTTCAGATGATGTTAATGGTAGTTGTGATTTGAGTCCTGCTGATTTGAGAGAATCTAGAATCATCCAGGAGACAAACCTCCAGGCACACCTTTGAAGGCTTCTGTAAATAATGTTAGCTTCTGAGGATATCTGTAAGGGCTTATCTTCATTATGTTAATTGACATGGCAAGACTCAGCTTTGTGGGCAAGAGATCCTGGAACGTCTAAGATGGAGAAAGTGTGCAGAGTGCCTCTCTGCTTTCTGACTGTGAATGGGATGTGACCAGATGGCATTTTGACTTGCCCACCATGAGGGACTGTATCCTTGAGCCAGAATAAACAATTTTTGTAACTCAGTTGCCTTCTCAGTACTTATCACAGGGAAGGAAACCAAGACATGAGTAAATGTAAATTCATTACGCTGTTTGTTCTGTTTAGAACTGCTTGAAGTTTTCCAAACAATTTTAATTCTTCCTGTCTAGAAGCTGACAAAAAAAAAAAAAAAAGCTAGACATTCCATCAAGCCCAATAATAGGCTAGGCCAGCTTCAATGACAGTCGGTGCCTTTGATAAGCAGAAAGAGTAGACATTGCTAAGGGGTCCCCCTTTGACCAGAACCTTCACATAGAGCATCATCAGGGCCAAAGGGCAGCCTGGCCTTGTATTCACTATGTAGTTCAAGCTGGACTCGGGCTAACGTTTGTGGATTTTATGCAGTGTTTGATTTCTTGAATTAGTTGGGTAGTTTGTATTGGTTGAGGGTGGGTTGTTTTTTGGTGTTTGTTTTTTTGTTTTTTTTTTTTTTTTTTGTGTGTGTGTGTGTGTGTGTGTATGTGTGTGTGTGCATGCGTGCATGTGCACCTGCATGTTCATTGGTTTTTGCTTGTTGTTTGGTTATTTTCCAGACATGGTCTTACTATATAGGCCTAGCTTGGAACTAGCTATGTAGATCATGAGGCCCTGAACTCACAGACATCCACCTGCTTCTGTATCCGGAGTCCTTGCTTTAAGGGCTTGTTCCATCTCCCCAGGCTTCATCTTTTTGGCTTTTTTAAAAGACCAGGTCTCATCTCATCTTGTAGGCCAGCTTCTTGAATTTGTTGCACAGTGGAGTCTGGCCTTGAACTTGCGAGACTTCCCCTTCCACCTTCCCAGTGGTAGAATCCCATGTTTGTGATACCATACCCAGTCAGCGTTTTGTGTTGTTGTTGTTGTTGGTTTTATTAGGTAGCTGGAGTTGGCCTGGAATATATGAGCCTAAGGCTCCCAATTGCTGGAACGACAGATGCTAACACAGTGCTTGAATTTAACATTTTTTGGGGAGTATTAGTTATATTTTTAAATAAGCTTCAATTTAAACTTACCTAATATGTTCATGACAAAGCTCAAGATCTGCATTTTTCACCAGATGCTACAGAGGTGACCTGTGCACAGAGGTGACGAGTCTCCTCAGTCCAGTGCCTTAGGAGACCCAGGGTGTTGATGCCTCTCACTGTGGGTAGTGGTAACTTAGAGGGAAGGAGGCTCTTAGGCTCTACCAGAAGAATTAGAATCTATGATTAAATAATAAAGGTGGGGTGCTGGAATCATGGCTCATGGTTTTAGGACACTTACTGCTCTTGCATAAGACCAGAGTTTGATTCCCAGGACTCACCTCAGGCATCTTTCTACTGCCTGTAATGCCAGCTCCAGGAAGGCATAACACCTCCGGCATATGTGGGCACATAAGCATCTGTGTTGATATTACATGAAGGAAGGAGAACAGAGACTTCCTCTTGGGGTAGTTTAGACCAAGATGGAGCCCAGATTTGAATTTTTCATGTCCCTCCCTGTACCTTCGGTCTGTTCATAGTCTGTGTCATCTGTGGTCTGTCCCTAGTTTGTCTTTTGTCCGAGTTTGACCCTAAAATATGCCTTTGACCTATATTTATTGAACGTCACAGAAACCTGATGTGGGAAATGAATGAGGAGCACTTAAAAAAAAAAAAAAAGAAGTCTGTAACAGAATTTTACAAGAGAAGTTTCTTTACTGACCCAGAAAGCACTCAAAACCTCACACAGATGTTATAACCTATATCCACATGTTGTTTTCAACACTTATATGGTATTTGTTGCCTTTAAGGTTGATTTCAACCTGTTGACTGCTTTTAGCAAATGACCACACACACACACACACACACACACACACACACACACACACACACACACTCTGAGTCCATGCACGAAAGAGTACATTATTTAAGAGTAAAGCTATGCATTCAGTTTTGGTTGTAAAAGCTGATTACATGGGCAGTCTAAGGCGTAGTAAAGTTGGTTACATTGTTTTCTTGAAGACATGTTAAGTTTAAATTGATTGAGTACATAGTAAGGCAGCAGATAGATACACAATATTAAATTATCTCAAGGTCTATTATCAACTTGGTTGCAAGGTCTAAAAAATGTTTAGTCTCCTCAAAGGAAAAAGGTATTTTCAGAAAAACAAATTACTACACAGACACAGACAGACATACATTCACACAATTTTAAAAAGTAGTAATAATACATCTTTTAAAAAATTTGAAAAGCTAGTAACTTGGGAAGTCTGCAAGCACATTTGTCAAGCATTTCTCTAAAGAGTCTTCCAGTTCCAACTGTAAACATTTCTAACTTACCTCTGGTCTATATGACCTAATGGGAATCAATCTGCTCACTTCGTTTGTGACTCTTCCTTAGTTTTAACATCCTGTCTGATTTGCTCAGGTCCAGGCAGTTCTTAGGAAACAAGAGTGTAGCCATGCTGCCATCTTGTGTCCATGATTGGAAACTCACTTAAGTCAACTAGAAAAGGAGTAGGAGGGAGGTCTGGTGGGAGACTGAAGCCAAGCCACAGATGTGATAACCACGCCATGCACCTTAACTACAAGTGGCTGTTGGATATCTCAGCCTGCACCACAGAGCAATCTCCAGGACGCACAAGGTGGGAGGAGAGAATACATGTAATAAAAAGTGAAGTTTAAATTATTTATTTAGAGAGTGTGTGTGTGTGTGTGTGTGTGTGTGTGTGTGTGTGTGCATAATATGATATATAATATATATGGTAATTGTGGTAATTTGCATGTAGTTGGCCCCATAAGCTCACAGGGAAGGGTACTATTAGGAGGTGTGGCCTTGTTGGAGGAATTGTGTCACTGTGTGTTTGGGCATTGAGGTCTCCTTTGCTCAAGCTATGCTCAGTTCATTTCCTGTTGCCTGCAGATCAAGATGTAGAACTCTTAGCTCCTTCTCCAGCATCATGTCTGTGTGCATGCCAACATGTCTCACCATGATGATAATAGACTAAACCTCTAAAACTGTAAGCCACCCCATTTAAATGTTTTCCTCTATTAGAGTCCATGGTCATGGTGTCTCTTCATAGCAATAGAAACCCTAAGACAGATATATCTATATATGTACATCACACACACACACACACACACACACACACACACACACACACACACACAACCAACTTGACACAAACTAAGTTATTTATGAAGAAGCAATCTTAATTGACAAATGCCTCCATCAGATTGGCCTACAAGCAAGTCTGTGGAGCATTTTCTTGATTAATGGTCGATATGGAAGAGCCCAGTTTGTTGTGGGTAGTGCTGCCCCTGGGATATATAAGAAAGCAGACTTAGCAGGCCATGAAGAAAAAGCCAGTAAGTAGTGTTCCTCAATGACCTCTGCTTCAATTCCTGCCCCAAAGTCCCTGCCTTGGCTTCCCCTGATGAGATGCTATAACCTATAGCCAACTAAACCTTTTCCTCCCTATGATGGTTCATCTTGATTGTCAACTTGACTGTATCAATTAAAACCCAAGCAGCTAGGGCATACCTGTGGAGGAGCTTTTTGATTGGATCAAGACTAAAAGCCATTCTAAATCTGCCTTCTGGTGGCAGCCCACATAAAAGGATATAAAAGAAGAAGCACTTGCCTGCTTGCCCTCACTCTCGCTGGCAAATTCATCCATCCTCCTGCTGAGGCATCTTTAGCTACCTTTGCCTACCTTGGAATAGTCCCAACTGCTCTCACCCTTCAATTGGATGTTCCCAGATTCTAGATCCATCACTTTTACCCGTTACACTCAACTCATAATCCTCCACATATCAATTTCTCTGGTAACTATTCCAAATGTAAAAGAAACGGTAGGTAGGGTCCCTTATGCAGCCTCATGGTAGCAGGAGGGACCTAATCAGGGGAGTCCTTACAGGACTAGGGATTGTAAGACAATTACAATGGGTGCTAGAAAGTTTGGAAACTCAAACAAGAAATTTAGAAAACTATAATGGCCCTAGAGACCAGGGCCTCACTATTTCAGGGAAGGTAGGGAATGAGATTCAGATGAAGATGCTGAAAGCCAACTCCTGATTTTCATTATCTATCTTTCGAGAGTGGTCTTCCTGACAGCATTCTGAACTGGAGCCCCTGGAGTCTAGGAGAAACATCTCTTGTCAATCAAACCCACAATGTAGAGGATTGAGTGGGGCCTGGAGAAATGTGTTTCTCAGACCCTTCTATGTACAAACTGGTACATTGTTCCCTGGGGCAAGCAAACCTTGTGGAAGACAGATTCCCAACCCTTGACCTGCAGAAGTGACTTGAGCCTTAAGTGCCCACTTTACTTCAAGTGGTTTGAAATCTGGCCCATTGCATGTACATCCCTTCATTCTTTTCTTTGCCCCAACCCTATTCCCTCTAATGCCTAAAGAGTCAAACTAAAAAAACTCAAGCTGGAAGGCCACTTGATGTTCTTCTTGGGCTGATGTGTCTCATGGGCTGATGGCTTGGGCCACAATGCTTAGCCCCTTGACTTTTCCCTCTCTTCTAGAACCACTCACTGGAGTTTGAGGACAGAGACAGTTCCAGAAAGGGTTCACTAGCCACTTCCAGGACTTTCTGGGACCCAGTGCTATATTCAAAGGTCATACAACTAACAACTCTGTGTTTCTGAGGTGCCTGAGGTTGGGCATAGCTATGTGGGCTGGGGGTGATGCCTTGTTCATAGGCTGTGCTCCCACAGAGCTTGACAAGAGTTTGTATTTGTGGATCATGTTCTTCAACTTGCATATAAGATTGGATTTTGGTGATATTTCATCTCTTGATCTTCCCACAGGTTCCATAAACCACACATAGTTCACAGGACCACTATGCCACTTACAGAGGCCTGTATTACTCCTAAGGTGGGCTCAGGCCACATGCATCACACTTGGCTGTCAGAACCCTGATAATGCTCACACTTACTTGAGATCCTAGCTAGGGTGCTTCCCCTACTGTCTCTCTCTTTGTATGCAGTCCTAGGACTCTCCAGGATACAGGATAGGTGGAAAGACAGGCAAGATGACCCTGGTCTTCTCTGAAGATGTCTGTGTAGTGTCCTGTGTGCAGCAAAAGAGTCTACACCACAGTTCTCAAGGGCTTCTCCCTCATTCAGGACTCAGGAGAAGGGCCCAGCACTTGTGTTGGTGACTTCCTACCAGCCAGGCCCTGGTTGTACACTTCCAGGTACTCTGGCCCTGAGAACCTGTATGCCTGGCTGGAATTCCATGAGGGTTTACACTGGCACCCTCAAACCCTGCATCAGATGTGAAGTACAAGGGAGTGAAGATACTTGGTACATGTGATTGTTTCTTCTATTTCTAAAATATCTGAAAATTCTATATACTCCTCTTGTTGCTTTTATTCAAATGTCTAAAGTTGAACTTTGTTGTTTTATGTGTAGAAAGGGGAGTTGTTTTTAAAGACAGATGTTTCTGTGTATGTGCAGAGTTAGAATCAGTAAGAAAATGTTACACTTCCAGCAAGAGTAATGATTTCACAAACCTGTTTGTGCCAAGACCTGCCACCAGCTTCCTTGAATTCTGTTAAGAGCACACTCTATCCCCATGATGTCTCCCTCTGTCAAGGTATCTCTTTCATTGCTCTCTCACTCCATCCTTCCCCAGGCTCAATCATCCCATTCCTTTATGTTCTCATCCCCCATCTCTTACCCTCTATTGCCCTCCCTCACCCCTGGTTTACTCATGGAGATCTCATCTATTTCCCCATCCTAGGGTGATCCATGCATTCCTCCTAGGGTCTTCCTTGTTAGCTAGCCTTCCTGGAGCTGTGGGTTACAGTCTAGTTATCCTTTGCTTACATCTAGTATTTGCTTATGTGTGAATATATGCCATGTTTGTCTTTCTGAGTCTGGGTTAACTCACCCAGGATGATATTTTCTAGTTCCATCCATTTGCCTGTAAATTTCTTGATGTCATTGTTTTTCACTGCTGAGTAGCACTCCATTGTGTATTTGTACCACATTTTCTTTATCCAATCTTTGGTTTACAGGCATCAAGGTTGTTTCCAGGTTCTAGCTATTATGAATAATGCTGCTATGAACATAGTTGAGCAAGTGTCCTTGTGGTATGCTTGAGCATTCCTTGGGTATATGCCCAAGAGTGATACTGCTGGGTCTTGAGGTAGATTGACTGCCAATTTTCTGAGAAACCACCACTCTGATTTCCATAGTGGTTGTACAAGTTTGCACTCCCACCAACAGTGGAGGAGTGTTCCACTTGTTCCACAACCTCTCCAATATAAGCTGTCATCAATGTTTTTGATTGTAGCCATTCTGACAAATGTAAGATGGTATCTCAGAGTTGTTTTGATTTGCATTTCCTTGATGACTAGGGATGTTGAGCAATTCCTTAAATGTCTTTCAGCCATTTGAGGTTCTTCTATTCAGAATTTTGTTTCCTCAACATAAATCCAGTTACACTGAACCTGATAGAAGAGAAAGTAGGAAGTAGCCTTGAACGCATTGTCACAGGAGACCACTTCCTAAATATAACACCAGTAGCACGGACACTGAGAGCAACAATTAAAAATGGGACCTCTTGAAACTGAGAAGCTTCTATAAGGCAAGGGACATGGTAAACAAGACAAAATGACCACCTACAGATTGGGAAAAGATCTTCAACAACCCCACATCTGACAGAGGGCTGATCTCTGTAATATATAAAGAACTCAAGAAACTAGACATCAAAATACCAAACAATCCAATTTAAAAAATGGGCAAGCTGGGCAGTGGTGGCACATACCTTTAATCCCAGCACTCAGGAGGCAGAGGCAGGAGGAGCTCAGTGAGTTTGAGGCCAGCCTGGGCTACAGAGTGAGTTCCAGGACAAACAGGACTGTTATACAGAGAAACCCTGTCTCAACACCCCTCCCCCAAAGGCTACAGAGCTCATCAGGTCCTTTTCAAAGAGGTGAATTTGTCCTTTGGTACTTTAGGTGAAGTAGTTCTGAACCATGACCACTGGAGGGAGTCAAGTGGAAGCCGCCTTCTTGGCAGCATCACACTGTACATGCCAGGGTTTGTAGCCTTTCAGGAAGTGTTGCTGTTTTCCTGAGCTGGGCACTGAGGAATACAGTGACTAATGAACCACGTGGAGTAAAGCTTTACCCAAGGCCAAGGTAAGCTAGAAGGGACACAGTAGAGTGGATGGAAGATGGGAGTGACCCAGGCAAAGTCCTAGGAACAACAGGCCACGCCTGCTGTAAATGAGGAGGGGATAAGAGGAAAGAAAGAAGGGAAGGGAAAAGATAGTGGAGAAGAGGAGGGAAAAGAACGGGGAGGAGGAATATGGAGAAGCTAGGGTAAAGGAAGAGAGGGATCTGGTTCTCCTTTCAAGTGGTCCTCAAGGAGTGAAGTGTCATATGCTTACCAGGGTAAATGGTCTTGGTCATTGAAACCCTTCAATGAAAATTCCACCAGAACTCCCCTGCCACTAGGACGGCAAGCCCTTCCTCTGGCTTCTGGTGACCTTAGCACCTGCCAGTCTTCACTCAGCACCTGTCTCTTTCTTCAAAGCTCTAACATGACTCACTGCCCCCCGCCCCTCCAATAACCCCTCACTCAGCTTTGTCCTCTGAACCCTGGCTACCAATCTCAAGACCACACCTTGTCCTAGACAGTTCCAAGCAGAACTCTGATAGACACTGCCACTCTACCCTCCCTCCCCCTCTTCCCTCTCCTCACTTTTTCCACTTGAGTCTTCTGCCTGGTTTCCCAAGCTCTGTCTTATTCTCCCGTGGGTCTTGGCCATTGCAACTAGGTATCTCCATGAGATCCCTAGTACTTTGTTCTTCCCCTTGGTCCCACAGGGCTCTCCTATGGCAGTCAACCCTCTTCTAGAAACACAGGATGTTGTCTCCAAGCCCAGTTTGCATCTCAGTTGAGACAGTGAGTCCTCCTTCCTGCTCAGCTGGGCTCTGCTGGTTTCTCTAGTTTCCTGTCAACAGCTCCACCTCCATCACCATGCCTAGTCCCTGGGTCCTTCCTCTCTGTCACTGCCTGCTCTTTCTGCCTTCCTGAGTTCTGCAGTTTCTGATTACACCTGATTTCTTCACCTGAGAATTCATGTGAGCACCCTTCTTCACCACCCTACCTGAGAGTGTTTCTCTCTTCTATAGTCTAAACTCTAGAGCATAGGACAATCCTGTTGGGACCCTGCATACAGAGGTCCTCAGGAAGTACTTGTCCTAGGATATAAGGGCCAGGCCTTAATAACTTCAACCAAGCTTGCTGTCAGAACCCCAGGGAACAGAGGTCTAGCTTTCTTTTCTTCAGAAACTTCCTGGACATAAGCCATTCTCCACCCAAGCATCAACAGACTGTTTCAAAAGCTTTCCGACATAATCTAGGAATAAGCCCTGGTGACATAAAAAGTCTCTGGTCTCCCCAACTCTAGCTACCTAGGAAAATCCCTTTTCTGTGCTCTAGCCTCAGTGGAAACCTTACAAGGTTCCCAGGGGCAGAACCCCCCTCAGGCATAGCCCTGCACTCCCATGGGAAAGGACTCAGTGCCCCAGACTTGCTCCCACAGCTGGCTATCTGTAATATGTGGGAAGGCTCTTGAGTGTGATGCAATAGGAACTTACAGAAGCTCACCTTTGTTCAGCCTTACACTGCTTATAAGAGAAAAGCAAAGGGGAGTTTCCTGTTAAATCTGTGTTGGCCCTGGAGCCTCACAGTTTATGAACCAGAGAGAACTCTGAAAATTTTGGTTGTGTTGATTTATGGCAAACTCAGATTCCAGTGAGATCTACTGTAGAGGGTGGAGTGCTGTGTAGGAAGATTGGGCACATCCAAAGGCATTTCTGAAGACTGGTTACTTACAAGCTGTGAATACTGTTTCTGAGATGCCCTCTTCCTTGTGTATTCTTCTAGCTACTTCCATTAGAAAACACAGCTGCATGCAGCCTCATTTTGTCTGCAGAAAGATTAGTAAGCCACCGAGAAGGGCCAAGCCCAATGTCTTTTTAATAGCGGTTCCTTTTTACACAAGAAGTCAATTACACTGCAATTACACAGGACCAGAGCTATAATTACTTGGAAGCCAACTCCCAGGTCAGGCCAAGATCTCAATGCTGACATGCAGGACTCTTGGATTCACAAATACAGCCAACTAGAGATCCGTGGGCAGGCCAGCCTGGGGATGCACGAGGAGCTGGTACTCTCTGGAAAATCACAGGCACACTATGGAATTGAGCGAGTATTTGAAGATGGAAAGGCACAAGGGGTAAAGGATGGGATTAGCCATAAACATAAATAATGCTGGGAGAGCAAGGAGACCCAGAAGATAACCCAGGATGTTTGGGATCATGGCTCAGATCACCAGGAACAGTGTGTCTGCCCTGAGAACAGAAGCCAGGAGGATTTAGGGAACACAACTGACTCTAGGACAATTGCTCCAGGACTTCAGGGCCACAAATCAAGGTAGGTGCAGGGGTTTAGGCCCTAACTTTACATTGACTTTTCTCATAGACATCTGCAATGCATGGATCCATCTTGGAAAAGTACTAACCAGAGAGCATGCCCAGAAGACAGGTCCTCAGTTGATGGTTAATCCCGCACGGGCCATTTATCTAAAGACCATTTGAAAGTTTCTAAACACGGCTTGAACAGAAGCCAAGAGATAACTCAGAGTAGGGTGGAGTCATGTAATGACCTGGGTACCACCCTTGTCCTGTTCCTAGGCCAGAACACTGAGAGGGTGGGATTCTAGCTCCTATCATGGCTCCATTTCCCTGTTCAGTCTCTGGGGTCAGTGGACAGATGAAGGACTCCTTTCCCCTGAGGTAAGCAGCCATAGAATCTTAGTCATCTCCCTGAACAGCTCTTGGCCCCAGCCTTGGTCTTTACTCCACACTTCTTCCCCAAGGACATTTGACTCTTGTGCTGGACCTTCAACCCCTGGGATTTCTCAGAGTTCAGCCCCAGCTTTTACCTTCACACTAGGCTCTCTGCTGCAGGGCCTTTTGGAGTTGTCTTGGCAATGGATCTTGGAGGGGTGGGGATCTTCCGAAATTCTCTGGTTAGAAACAATAGGGTTTCCTCCCTTCTCTTCCTCCCTAAAACACTCAGTCTTCCCTATGGGTTGGACTAGTCTCCAGGGAAACATCTGACACAGGTTGATAGTTGCCAAGGAACCCCTGAAGGTCACTCACCTGGGCCTTAGAGTAGGGACATGTTGCTCTGGAGACAAGGGAAGGCTCACTCCAGAGTCTGCCTACACAGCTCCCATCCTCCCTGCCCAGTGCCTCAGCCTAGGGGCCTGGGATACATGGGCCCATGGAGGCTGTTATGGGACTGTGCCTTTCAGTTATGACATGCAAAGGCTCAAGGGGGCAATGCTTAAACAGAGCAATTTGCCATCGAGAACCTATAGAAGTCAGTGAATATGGAAAATGTCAAGCTACCCAGAAGTTAAAAAGACACAAACCAATTCCATAAGATATGATTTTCTATTTCTTGAATTGGGCATATTGAAGTAATACCTGATCAGTGCTTCCAGAGGATTGAGGGTCCCTTCCTGGAAGTATCTTTCATCTCTGTTAACCAGCAGCCACCACTTTTTGAGAAGTGCTATGTGCAAAGAATAGGGAAGACTTCTGAACAAAGATGTTTGTTGCAGCTGTGTTCGTAATAGCTAAGGATGGCAGTGATGTCCTGGCCACTAGCAGCAGAGTGGCAGATGACTCTGGGACTGAGGCTGTGGATGTGCTCAGGGAGGCATGCGTCATTCTGGCTCCCCTTCTTGTCTGCACAATGTCAAGGGTCAGCTGTCACTATAACTCAAAGACAAAATCAAGCCATATCCTGGATTGTTTCTTCCAAGATCCCCAGTAAACAACACCTGGCTGGCAGTAATCACTTACAAGTTGAATGCTGCCTTGCCAGGCCCGAGGGCGAGGTGCCAGGCAGCTGCATCCCAGGTTCCATCTGAGACAGGGATATGGGGAAGCCCCCTCCTAGTAGCCAGAGCTCATGGCCCCACAGTACATTTCTGATGCTTTTAGCACCAAGGGATACCCTCTCCCCTTGTTTCTCTCCCCCATTTCTGTTTCCCCCTCGTCTCTCCATCTCATCTCTGCACACACACCCCATCTTCCTGCCATAGAGAGGTCTCAGGGAAGACAAAGTCAGAAGGACACAAACAAACAGAGTGCAGAGATGACTTTAAGGGGCGAGGTGCAGGCTCAGAGTCAATACTGGGGCTTAGCAGAGGCTCCTGCATCCGGAGTCTCTCGTGACTTCTGAGGCTGCTGCTCAGCAACTCTGGCCTCCAAACACAGCTCCCCTGTAAACAAACTGCTCCAGACAAAGGTTAATGAGTGCCCATCACGAGCCTTTGCCTGATGGCTTTCCTCCATGGCCTTCCTCCAACTAGCCCTTCCTGGAGGCCCACACAGGAGGGCTCAGGAGAGCCAGCAGAGTGGATTCTCCTTTATGCCTCACTGGCTGGACACCAGGGTTTTTCGAACATCACTGCTCAGTCTTTCAGGTGGGCACCCTACTCCAGCTCCTCACCTAATTCCTGTCTCTGCTCTCATAAGAAAGGCACAAGGTGGACATTGATGAGAACATTATGGCTGGGCTTCAAACTCCTCCCTCTGCTCTCCCCTCAATGCAGTTAAGAATGACCCAGATTCCAGCCATTCACTTTGGTCAATGCACACCTGGGTGGCTCCTCTGACTCAGTCTGTCAGCCACAGAAGATGGGGTGTTACTGTCAATGACTGTTCTTCAACAATGTGAGTGTTGGCCCTCCCTCTGTAGGACACTAGAGCACGCCAAATGCCCTCCCACAATTAGGCCTGCTGTTCATATTCGGGTAGAGGCTGCAGAATGCCGTGTCCAGTCCTTTAGGGACATTTAGCCTCAGGTTGGTAGCCTTGAGACCTGCTTTGGTGGAGCATGGGTAGTGAGTGGCACAGGGACCAATGGCCAAGCTTGGCTTTTGTGACATTCTCCTCTCTCCGAAAGAGCTACCTCTCTGCAGTTGTCCCTACCCAATAGGGAAGTCATTTTTTTCTGGGAGGAGGGTAAAGAAGAGGGCAGGTGAGAAGAAACCCTCAGACACAGGCAAGGTCAGGGGCAGGCAGCCTCACCAATGGTTCATTTGCCTCCTAGCACCCTGGTAGCAACCAGAGTGATTCCCAAGGTAGGATTTGACACACAAGTGACTCTGACGGCCAGGAATGTTCATGCTGTTGACCACTTGGGGACCAGCTCTTGGTTCTGGTGATGCTGAAATACTGTCCATTGGTGAGAACTAGGCAAAATGGCTGACCACTTTTCAGGCTATAGTAACCAAGCAGTTGTTACAGACTTCAGGTTCCTGAGACAGAGCAGGGTGGACATGCAGTCTGAAAGTCTGAAAGGGCATCATCCCTTGGACACAGAAGCTGCTTGCTCTGTCAGGATGCTAGGAACAAGGTGGGTATGGTTGCTCTGCACAGCAGAACAAACTTCAAGGACTGTGGCTGAAAGCATAGGGTTGGGAAATCACATTGTGTCTGATCAACCATCATCCACTCTGGCAATTGTGAGTACCTGGCCTCACTATTCCCATCCCCCACTGGGACTTCATGGGCCTGCCCTCCTCACCCCTTAAAAGAGCTGGTAGATAATGTGATTCCTTTGGTCAGCAGAATGGCTCATCCCTGCCCTTTCTCCTCAGTCATGGATGCCAAGGTAGATATGGAGATACAGCTGTCCCAGGGTCACCTCAGCCTGCAGGACACTTTTGGTGACTCATGAATACTTGTTGTCCTGCATAGTTGGGAGTGTTTGTAACTGCAGTAGGGCCTGGCTGATGCTGAATAAATGGCCGTTTTTTTCTTCATGCGGTTGTTTACAGTACTGCTGGGTAAAGGAGCCATGCTGGCTAGCTCTCTCCATTCCTGTGCCAAACACCTGAGATGATCGGCTTACAGGAGGAGAGATTTCAGAAGTCTCACTTAATGGTCACTAGACTGTAGGCCTGTGGTGAGGCAGTATTCATGGTGGGAGCATGTGGGGGAGCAGAGTTACTCACCTCATGGCAGCCAAGATGTGTGTGTTGGGGACAGGGTTCCATATCCCTTCCAGGGCCTTCCCCTAGTGACCTTACTTTTCCCTGTAGTGAGTTTTTGTTGTTGCTTGTTTTGTTTTGTTGTTCTGTGAGACAGGGGTTTTCTGTGTAGCCTTGGCTGTCCTGAAACACTCTCTGTAGACCAGGCTAACCTGAAACTCACAGAGATCCACCTGTCTTTGCCTCCTGAGTGCTAGGATTAAAGGCAAGTGCCACCACCACCTGGCTCCCTGTAGTGGCTTTAATGAGAGTGTCCTCCCTAGGCTCAGATGTTTGAATACTTGGTATCCAGTGGGTGTAATTGTTTGGGTAGGATTAGGAGGTGTGGCCTTGCTGGAGGAAGTACGTCACTAGAGGCAGGCTTCAAGTTTTCAAAAGACTCACAGCATTCTTAGTGCACTCTCTTGGTGTCCTATTTCAGTTTAAGATGCTTGCTGCTCCAGTCACCATGCCTGCCAGCTGCCACACTTCCCTATCATGGTGGTATTGGACTTTTATCCCTCTGGAACTGCAAGTCCAAATAAGCCGTTCTTTCTATGAGTTGGCTTAATCATTTTTTTTTTTAAATTACAACAATAGGAAAGCATGCGTGTACACACACACACACACACACACACCCACACACCCCCACACACCCACACACCACTAACCAATATGGATTTGTGGTGGTCGGAGGACAACTTGTGGGAGTCAGTTATTGCCTCCCGCCATGCAGGTTCCAAGGATTGAACTCAGGTCATCAGGCTTGGTTGCAGGTATATTTACCTGATGAGCCATCTTGTTGGCCTTAAACTGTACTCTTTTTTTTTTTTTAATTCATTTATTTTTATTTTATGCACATGGTATTTTTTGCCATGTGTGTTGGGTCCCCTGGAACTGGAATTACAGACAGTTGTGAGCTGCCATGTGGGTGCTGGGAATTGAACCGGGTCCTCTGGAAGAGCAACCATTGCTCTTAACCCCTGAGCCATCTCTCCAGCCCTAAACTGTACTTTTTAAACTGAAGAAATTAGTAAGATTTGAGATATAGCTCACAAAGGAAGCAAGGGATGGAGAGAGAGAGACAGCCAGCCAGCCAGACAGACAGACATAGAGACTCAGAGACACACAGAGTGAGGGGAGGGAGGAAGAAGGAGAGATTAGCAAAGATATTAAAGTAATGTCTTTGTTAATGAAGGTCCAAGGAGCATGTTTACTCCAGTGGAGGAGGGAAAGCCAGATTTTTGCAGCAATATAGTAACAGATAGAACTGTAGAGATATTTGACTTTAAGGAGTAACCTAGAAGCCCCTCATGGCAACCACTCTAACTCCCCAGAATTGTGGATAGTGTGGATGGTGGCAGCTCAGAGATGTAAAAATGGATTTGTTATGAGCTCATCTAACTCAGGGGAATAAAAGCTACATCCCTGGACCAGTTGGGATTATCCCAGGAATGGAAAAACACTGAATGAACTGTGTAATCACTACATTAACAGAATAATGGACAATCTACTTATTTCCAAAATGTAGAGAAGCACCTTATGAGTTCTGCTGTCATCTCATTAATGAGAACAGGACTCTTGAGGAGCTGGAGTGATGGTTGAGGGTTGGAGACCAGTGGGGAAAAATGCTCCTAATGGTTTAAGTGGTGATGGAGTGGTAAGAATGTGACCACAGGACCTGAATCATCAGACATCAAAGTTCTTGATGAAGCTGTAGGGTGCAGCCAGTATAAAGCCAAGGAAAAGTTCAGGGGCCAGAGTGAAGAACCGACCACCTACACAGGAGCAGCCTCTCAGCAAGGCAGAATGCAAGAAAGGAAGGGCCCAAGATAGCTCAGCACCTTGAAGAGACAAAGTTTTTCCTAGAGGGTAGGTGGTAGACCTCATACTAAGAGCATCTGTCCATCAGAAGTGGAGGGGCAACAGCTGAGTGCATTAAATTATTTGTAAAGCACCAACATCCAAAAAAAAATATTGAACCCCAAGAATTCATGAAAAGGGGGTCACTCTTCCTTAGAAAGTGGTCTGGGCAGTGTTTTAGGTGATGAGAGCCAAGTCCCAAGGTCAAAATGAGGTTCAATGTCATAGGCTAGCAGAGAAACACCAATGGAATCCATGATTATTATTGGTTTCCTGTGATGAAAATGTAAGAGGTGCAGAAAGGTGTAGAGCATGAGGGGACCAATGTAGCTCTGAGGTGTCTGGGGAATGACCTCTTGTTCTTATAAATGTTTTGGCAGCACTTTTTTAGACAGGGTCTCAATATGTAGCCCAGGCTAGCTTTAAACTCCTAATCCTCCAGCTTTGCCTCCTAGGTGCTGGGATTATAGGCACATACCACCATGCTGGACTTAACAACTTTTTCCTCTTCCTCCTGCTCCTCCTCTTCTTCCTCCTCCTCCTCTTCTCCTCCTCCTTCCTCTTCATCATCATCATCATCATCATCATCATCATCATCATCATCATCACTAGAAATCAAAGCCAGGGCTCTATGCATCCTTCTGAGCTGCTCTGAGCCCTGGCAGCACCTTACAAGTTATCTGAGAATTGGGAAGCAGTGTTAATCTCATGGATGTGTGGCTGAAGAAAAACAGACATGTATGTGCCAAGAAGCAATGGTGGCTTTGGTATAATGAAGAAAACCACCGGACCCTAGCTACACAGCAACAGAATGGTGTACAGTTTGAAGCATGTCCTTCAGGAGCACTGCAGCCAGGATGGATGTGAACAGTGGTTACTGACTTCATGATAGTGTGAAGTGACAAGCTAAGAGTTGAAAGCACAGACTGCATGGGGGCTTCAAGATGCTCAAGAGTCTACGAAACAAATGTGCAGTCTCAGAAGCAGGGGTCAAATGCCTGGGTTAGAAGAGGGGCTTTGGAATTATGGAATGTTCTGGGTCTTGACCTGTGTGATAATTACATAAATCTATTAACATCATGAAGAGTCATTCACCTGGAAAAAAAATGAACCAACCAGCTTTCTGTCACTGTAACAAATTCCTCAGATGATCCACTTATAAGGAGGAAATGCTTGTTTAGGATCACAGTTTTGGAGGCTTTAGTCCATGGGTAGTCTGTTGCTCTTGAGCCAAGGCATCATATTATGACAAACTCATATGGTGGAGCAAAACCTCCAACTTCATGGCCAATAATGTAAAGAAACAAATAGACCAGGCTCCTACCTTCCCCTCTGAGGCCGTGTTCCCAGTGACCTAAGGCCTCCTTGAGCTCCATCTCCAAAGGTCCTATCACTTCCAACACTGCCACCCAAGGACCAAGCTACAGCATATGGCCCATAGGGGGTGCTATGGACACAAACTATAGCAACAGGCATTTTGACATGACACTATAGACTATGGACACAGGGGAGGCTGAAATCAAGTGGGCTGTACTCAGGAAGTTTCAGTAAAGAATTATGGGGACCCAGTACACTAAGAGCTCACTGTGTCACAAAGCAGAAATGGTACTTGGAGGAAAAACTGAATAAAAATGTAATTTTAAGCTATCTAAGAAGTAAAAGTTATTTAAACTGTTTGAAAAATTCATGAAAGGACAATTGTCAAGATACAGTGTTAAGTGAAAATCAGGTATAGATATTGGGACTTAGGAGGGAAGCAGGGATGGAGGGAGGGACAGAGTGACCTGTACACTCAATAGTGAACTAAGGGACAAAGAGGAATCGCTGTGTCTTTTCCAGTCTGGAGTTGGAAACGCTCTTCTTCTCAATAGAGTAGGCATTGTGTTTATAGAAAAAAGTGTCACTGAGAACATTAACTAGCAACCTGCTCCCAATTGCTGGCACAGGGCCACTGGGGGGCTGTTTGATGGAGGCCATTCTGCAGGACCCTTGGCAGGGCCCTGTCCCATTTGCCCCAGATCACCTCCTCAGCTCAGGTGCTGAGGGAAACTTCCACCTTTTCTGGACATTGAGATTTGAAGACTGCGGTGACAATATTTTCTGCAGGTTTTAATCTTTTTTTTTACTTTCAAATGCTGCTCTAGTAAAAGCAAAAAGGCTCACATGGCCACCCCACCCTCTCATTTGCAGTCCTGAACTGTCCCAGATTCTGGAAAGGAACTTGCTTGTCTGGAAGGCCCTGTGCAGCCAGTCTCCTGCAGTCCTGCTGAGCTGGCCCCGTGGACATGCTAAGAAAGAGGCAAAAACTGGAGAAGTTACTTGGGGCTGGATATTTGGAAAGGGACCCACAGATCTGGATTCACCAGCCTTGGGCACCAGCTCGGGACTCTGGCACACTGTATGTGATCAGTTTGCTTAGAACCTGTAAGCTGTATAGCCTGGGAAAGAAACAGCATTGTGCAAAAAGAGAGACCTGGGGGGGGGGGGGGGGGGTCAAGGGGATGAGGCCTGAGAACAAGCTACAGAGCTGACTGAGAGTCAGGCAGGTAGCCCCTTGCTGACTACCTGGAGGCTGGTGGTCTCTGCTGATAGTGACGATGGAGAATTCTGAGCAGGAAGCAAGATCCTGTATCAATATTTGGGCAATGCAAATGCTGTTCTGGGCTGTTCTACACCTGAGGAGCTGAGGTCATGGAAGGCTGCTTCTGGACTGTGCAAAAAAGCAGGGGTACCATGAGACCCTTAATAGTGACATCACAGATGGCAGCATCTGCCTAAGTCTCACTCCATGCCCAGCCAAAAGGCCAGATTCCCCAGTCTGTAAAAGCTTGGCTCTGACCCCAGACAGCTGCTCCCGATCTCACTAGGGTTGTAAGGCAGGAGGGACACCTGGCATCACACCTTCAGTGGATAAGGCACACACAGGGTTGAGGAGGTGTTCAGAAAACAGGTGGTAATGAGAGGGTCCCATAAGGCTCGTAGGAAAATCCCCATCTGGACCAGTCCTGGCACAGAGCTTTGCCTGTCCACTCAGCCTGGGCACCAGCCTTGCAGCCAGAGTCATTTCCGCCATTTTCTCGGGAAATGACTGGCATTAGCTTGTGTACAACTCACTCACAGGATGTAAGGCCTCTGCACTGATCACGTAGGCTGTTGCCCAGGTGACATGACTCCATATCCCAGTTCCTCTATCTTATTTCTTTTGTGGAAGCGTCTAGAAGACTTGAGGAAAGGAAAAAGTCTGGTCTGTTCAGAGAGGCTTGTATGGACAAAGTCCTTCCTGCCTCTTCCATAGACCTCACACTGCGTATCCAGAGCAGGCCTGGGACCTCACTGTAGGCTCCTTGCTGGTCTTCTGGGCCAGGCTACCTCCCTTTCCCTCTACACGCTGTCTCTCATTTCCTGTCCCCAGATCTCACCACCTGACCTGGGTGTCCCATCCTCTATGTCTTTGTATTGCTGTTTCTATCTCTGTCTCTCTATTTCTCTGTATCTCTGTGTCTGTCTCTTTGTCTTTATTTCTGCCTCTTTCTATCTCTATCCCTCTGTGTGTCTGCCACCATCTCTTTGTTTCTGTCTCTGTCTTTCTATGTCTGTCTTTGAATCCCTCTGTGCCCCTCTGTCTCTGTATCTCTGTCTTGGGTGTCTTCATTTTTCTCCCTGTGTATCTCTCTTGGTCTCCATCTGTCCCACTCTATCTCTGTCTCTGCAGGTCTCTTTTGGTCTCTGCCCATTTGTGTGTCTGTCTCTGTTCCTTTGTCTTTATCTCTGTCATGTCTCTTTGTCTTTCAGACTCTTCCTTCATATCTCTGTCTCTATCTTTGTCTCTCTGGATCTGTTCCTGTCTCTAGCTTTGTGTCTCTTGCTCTCCATCTCCATCTCTGGCCCTTTCTTCACCCTCTCCTTCTGTAGGCAGGATATTCCAAATGCAAACTTTGTCTCCTCTCTGGCCTCCACCCTATCAGAGTTTTCCAGTGTGTTCGGCCAAAGGTCAGACCCCTGAACTTGCTCCGCCCTGAGTGATACCCCTTTCCATCTCTGTTATTCAGGAACATCAGTGGGAGCTAATGTAGGGGAAGCAGAGAAAGCTGGGCTTTGGGGCTTTATCATCTAGTGGTATGGTCACTGATGAAATAAATAAGCAGAGGGAGAATTTAAAAGTCCTATTGTTTATTTTTAGAAGGAGAACAATTTAAAGGAAGAAAGATGACAGAAAATAAAAAGTCCTGTGAGTTCTAGGAAGGTCATGGGTGGCAAGGACATGATGTGGGGGAGGGTGGATAGCAGAGTCTGGGGAAGGCCCCCCTGGAGAGCTGACCCTTGAGGCTGGACCAAGGTAGGTGGGAGGGGCATAGAGAGGACTGAAGGGGGCATAGGGTAGCATTATCCTTTGCCCTCAGGAAGTTCAGAATAGTTCCCAGGGGTGGACAAGTCATGGGGTAGGCAGGAGAGGCAGAGGGGAGGTATTCAGAACAGAGGGCATGCCCCACCCAAATCCTACCCTGCAAAGCTTGCATGACATGAACCCTATCTCTGCTTCTGGTCTTAGTTTAGACATAACCCCTGGGAACTTTTCCTTGGCTTTCTAGCGCATTACCCTCAACCTTTCCTGGCACCTGGTAGCTGTCCTTGATGCGATACTGGCTTCTCTGCTGGGGACAGGGCCTCGTCGTCATCGTTGCCTGGCATCAACACAAGCAATCTCCTCATCCGCTAAGTGCTCCCTGGAAGAACGGAAATCCTGCAGGGCTCCAGATGCTGGGGTTAGCCATGGGTCCTCTGAGGAGCATTTGGAACCAAGAGCTGTGCCAGGAGGAACCCAAGCCATATTGTGGCACTTCATGTGAGCAGCAACTATGGAACAGGCCTTCAACCACCTTCAGAAAAAATTATGGGGTGGGCAAGCCCCTGCTCTGTTTTCTATAGGAGGAACAGGTTTCTGGGAGCTCTGGTGGTCTGGGGAGAACCAGCAACCTGCTGGTCAGCACAGGACAGCAACAGACACCATCTATTTGATTTTTTTGGTAGGGGTCCTTCTTTCTTTCCTGGGGAGTGGGTCTGGCACTGCCCCCCTCCACACCTCACCCTGGTCTACGTTGGGGTTTGTATAGGGGGAGGGGTGATCAGACCTTCCACAGGACCTCCTGTCAGTGTTTGGAGGGGGTGGCTTAGCTGGTTGGGCTGGGTGCCTCTGCAGATAAGGCATTAACAGCACTGTGGACGCACCCTGTGGATCTGCTGACGCCTCCTTTCAGCCCAGGTGCTTGGGGTGAGGTGCCAAAGGTTCTCTATAAAGAGCCAGGACTCCTGGCCACCACCACTTGCCCTCTGGCTGCTGAACTGCCTGTGTGTGCCAGGCCCAACCCAGCGACCACCATGGTGAGGCTTGTGCTACCCAACCCTGGCCTAGAGGACCGGATTCCATCTCTGGATGAATTAGAGGTCATTGAAAAAGAAGAGGCTGACTCCCGGCCCAAATGGGACAACAAGGCCCAGTACATGCTCACTTGTGTGGGTTTCTGCGTGGGGCTGGGCAACGTGTGGCGCTTTCCCTACCTATGCCAGAGCCATGGAGGAGGTAGGAGCTGGGACTCAGGTTGGGGCATGGGTGTGGTATGGGTTGAGGCTAATGTAGGAGCCCAAGACTAACAACATGGACCAAGGATACAGGATGGACATTTCCCCAGGATTCAGCACCTAAAAGGGTTATAGATAAGGAAGGAAGAGGTAGGCCAGTGGTCTCACATTGTTAGTGAGAGACATATGCGCCTCCCTCACCATGTGAATTGGTGGTTTATGTGGGGCTGCAAACAGTCTCCCCCTGGAGATGAGGATGGTATAGCTAGTTCCTTGAGTTGAAACCCCTCCCTGAGGGTAGAACACTCACCCACTTTGCAGGAGGTTACTGTATGGTCCAGTTGGAAGAGGGAGAGTTGGGATCCAAAGGATGACATGACCCTCAGAGGATAGAGGGTGTGAATGGAGCCTGTCTTGTTGGACTCCTGGCTGGTCCTGGACCAGCATGCACCAAGCATAGCTGCCTTACTCAGTGACTCACAAGCCTTGTGTGGCAGTCTTTAAAAGAACATTGGCTTCCCCAGCCAGGTCCCATGATTTCCCAGCTGCATCTCCCTTTCAGAGAGACCCAGACTCTGACCCTTGTTCCACTGAAGGTGGTCCACAGCACACTTCCAGGTGACTCAGGAGGGCACAGCTGGGGCACAGAGACGACAGGTATAGCTGCCCCATAGGCTCCTACATCACGGAAACTTCTGCCAGTTGGTACTCCAGCTTTTTAAATCCCCAGCCCCACAAGGGCTGCTGCACCTAGGAAACACACACACACACACACACACACACACACACACACACACACACACACACACCACAAATTCACAAACATCCGTGAGCTTTCCAAGGAACTTCTGCCTCCTCACCTGGAGCCCAGGCTCTGCCTTCCTAATGTGGTGCTGTCAGTGGTGCTATGGACAGGTCTGGCTGCTGTAGAAACTGGCTCTGCTGGGCCTGGGGTGTGCCACAGGTGGGGTTCCAGACATTCTCCTCTTAAGAGGGATTCTCTGACTCAGGAGCTTTCTTTACTTCCAGTTTGTGTAGACATACACTGGCATTGTGATGACAAGTTGTCACAGCTACTGTGCTGCTGTGTAGATGTGTAGGCTGGCCGTTTATGACTCTGCCAGGACCTTTCACTGAGGCCAGGCTCCACAGCAAATGAGAGAGCAGACAGTCCCAGGTTTTGCTATCCAGTTGACCTAAACAAAACTGGCCCAAGGCTTTCCAACCTCCTGTCCTTGGATCCCCTCTACTTTCCCAGGACCTAATTTGGATGTAGAGACCCCCACAGCAAGCAGTTTCAGGTCAGAAAAACAGACCCTGGCCTTCCTCCAACTTCCACCCAGGCAGGGTACCCTCAGGCTCCCCTACATTCCCCGGCTCTGCTTTGTCACTTCTGTGCCTAGGAGAGAAGGGCTGGGCTGAGCCTGCCCACCAGGAATTGTTCAGGATTTCCACAAAAGAGCTGTGTCTAAGGTCCAGGCTTCTGTGGGAATCTCATGGGGATTCCCAACACCTGAGATCATCTCGTCTCTGAGCTAACAATGTCCTGGGGACCTTGGGGCTGTGGTGCTGCCACTGGCTGTAGGTGTGTGGTGCAGTGGTCTGTGGACCAGGCAGGATTATAGACTTCTGTGCCAACCCTGGGAAGACAGGAGGGAATGTGCTGAGAAGGCTCTGGCCATAGCCTCGGTTCCTGGGTCACACTGTCCTGAGCTTTGACTTCCTGAGAGGGCCTGGGCTTAGGTTTCAGAGAGGCAGCTCAGGTAAAGTGGGGAGAACACCTCTTGGAGGAGCCATGTGTCTTTGGGCCATTCTGGCCTGTGTTTCCCACATCCTCCATAGGCCAGACAGTCACCCAGAAGAAAGGGAAGTGTGTGTTTGGGCTAGGTGGACTCAGAAGAGCAGGACCCAGAGGTGGCCCTCCTGATCTGAGGCCTGGCTTCTTGTTCCTATGACTTCTTACAAGCAGTACTACTACATGGTAGATTTTTTTTTCTTACCTGAAACTCTGGACCCTGGCAGAGAAGGGCTGTAGTTGAGGCTAGCCTCATCTAGCCTCCAGAGGAAACTTAAATAGACTTAGAGAACTAAGGGTCTCCCACAAGCTCTTGGGGGACAAGAGACTATGACAGGTATTAGTAGCAAGGGGACAATGGACCTGGGTGGTGTCCCTGGGGATCCAACACTCTAGACTGTATACTCCGATATCCTGCCTCCTGATAGTTCTCAGGTTTGTCAGCTACTTCCAGCTCAGCATGGACCACTGAAGCTGAGCAGACACAGAAGCAGGCAGCCCTGGCTCCCCTGCAGCTTTACTCTTGGGAACTTGGACTGTCCACCAAAAATTATACAGACAGTCACCAACTTTCACAGTGAACCTGGGTGAGATGGACTGCTTTGGGCCCTTTTCCTGAGGACTGTGTACTCAAGGTAGTGTAGACATACAGCAGTCCAGGATCAGACCACTGGCACTGCAACTTTTGTTTTTTTAAATGTAAATACTTGTGTTTTGTTGGTCTTTTTTTTTTTTTTTTTAAAGATTTATTTATTATATACACAGTGGTCTGTCTGCGTGTCTTCCTGCAGGCCAGAAGAGGGCACCAGATCTCATTACAGATGGTTATTAGCCACCATATGGTTGCTGGGAATTGAACTCAGGACCTCTAGAAGAACAGTCAGTGCTCTTAACCTCTGAGCCATCTCTCCAGCCCCATGGCACTGCATCTTGGTCCTAGTGTTCACATGTGTGAAATGGAAAGAACGTGATGGGGGATAATAAGGCTGTCTCCAACACTGAGCCTACTTGGGGGCTGTACTTGGTAAACCCAAGGAGCTCATTGGGCCGGTCACATGCAGAAGAGTGGGCTAGCCTTGGTCAGCTGGGCCCTAATACTACATTTTGCACATGGAAGTTACTATATCTACCCAGGATACCCTGGGCATGGTTGTCCATCTATGTCCTGGCCCTGGCTACAAGCCTTGGGCTACTGGGGAACCCACCACTCTTGTTCTGTGTCCATGTTGGGTGACATGGGTGCTGGCCCAGATGCTGCCTTCCTTCCAAGGACCAGGTTGGCCCCCACAGAATGTTCCCAGCCTTTTCCATACATCCTCCAGTGATTCTCCACCGTGAACCCATGACTCCCCCCCCCCAGTCTAGTCCTGATGACCTTGTGTACTACCATGTGCAAGTATGTGCAGCACACACTGCTGCTGGAAAAAGGAAAATGGGGTGGACTCCACCTGCAGCACTTGCCTTCCCCCTTCTAGCCCCTCCTCCCCTCTCCCCTCTCCCCTACTTTCCACTCATGACTAAAGACAGAACTGGACCTTCCTTCTTCAAGCTGCACTTTCCGTTTCCGCTCAGCCCCACTTTGCTATGATCTCTACTGGTGTTTCTCTCTGTGTAAACAGCAAATGCCAAGGACTCTGGGCAGCACAAAAGGCCTTATCTCTGGAGACCTTTGGACATTAGTCTCTGGTGCTCCATCCTGGAGCCCCAGCTTCCTCCTGTCCAATACCTGTCCCCTCTTCCTCTGCCCCCATACCTGTGGAGAGGTGGCACATTAGCTCAGAGATGAAGATCCTATCCAGGACTGGGACTCTGTCACCGTCCACAGAAGCCCAGGTCTTGTATCAAACTTGCTGCTCTGAGCTGGGGACACCATTTGGGCCCCACCCCAGGAACCTCCAGACTATGGTCATCTGACCCACCCCCACATGACTGACTCCCCTGTGTGGGGCACAGAGAAAGCAAGGCTGGCTTACCATCCTTGGTTCACTTACTTGGTCAACCCTAGGGCTTATAGAGAAAGGAGAACATCTCCCTCTCTCTTTCTCCATCCCTCTCTGTCTCTTCCTGTATCTGCTTCTCCTGTCTCTGCCTCATCTTGTCTCTCATCTGTCTCTGATTCTCTGTGTCTCTCTGTCTCTCATCTCTCTCTCCTTGTTTCCTTCTGTCTTTCCTTGCCCCTCTATCTGCTCTAGTCTCTTTGTTTCTGGCCCTTCTCATGTACTTCCTTCCCCCTGTCCCTCTCTGCCCCTTTCTGCCTTTTTCCTTGACTTTCTATGTCTCTGTCTCTTCCTGTCTCTGTCAGGTGGGATGATTGAAGCATAATCCTAATTAGTCTTAACAATAAAAACCCAGAGTCAAATATTGAGGGTGAAAGCTGAAAGATCAGAGCAGCAGAGCAGCCAGCCATTAGAGATTTCTTACCCCTAATCTCAAACTGAATAGGGGGATCCTGTCTCTACAAATCTTCAGACTGAATGGGGGCAGATCCTGTTTCTACCCACCTTATATTTTTGTCTCCCCACGTGCTGGGATCAAAGGTTTGAGCCACCACCACCTGGCTCTATTTCTTTTAGACTATTTCAATCTCGTGTAGCCCAGGCTGGCCTTGAACTCCTGATCTTCCTGTTTCCTCATCCCAAGTGCTAGGTGATGGGTGTGTGCCACCACTGCCTGACCTCTATGGTTAACTAGTGGCTAGCTCTGCCCTCTGATCTCCAGGCAAGCTTTATTTGTGAGAACACAAAGTATCATACAACAGATGATGGTGCCCTGGCCTGGCAGAGATAAGGCTGCATCCTGTGTGGTGTTGGGATGTTGTGATGTCTTCGTGTTCTTCTGTGACAGGCCCAGGAGTCTGTGCCAGAGACACCTGGGCACGAAGGGATATGACATGTATGGGACCATGGTGGGCTCACAGCTTTTTTCTCTGGACCTTTCCCCAGGGACTGCCATGAGTTCTAGCAGGACAGAATCACAGGTCAGTGGCTAGAGGCTCTTAAGTGTTGAGGGGAATCCAGGCTGCTCTCGAATCTGGGTTCTTAGGCCATGGCTTCAGCTTGAGCTTTGTCCTCACAGAGCCTCACCGAGAACTTCGATTGAAGCAGTGGCAATTCTCAGCCTCAGTTCTCTCCCTATGTTCTTCTAAAAAGAAGGAATATGATGATGTTGGGAGTAAATGCATATGAAAATCCTCCTAAGCCTTGTGATTTCTCCAAAGCTCCTGCTACCTCTTCCTCATCATCAGCAGTCTGGTGCTGGCTTTCCTACAAGATACATACAAAGATGAAACCTGGCCTTCACGGACACAGCACTTTCTGTAGGGCAGCACCCGTCTATCCTTATTTTAAAACAGTCCCCAAGTACTTAACTGTTTAGTCTGTCCATTGTCATGAGGCATGTTCTGGGATAGGTCATCTTCTGTCTGGTTCGGCCCAACACTGGCCTACCACTGTTTCTAAATGCCCACACAGCAGCATACTTCCAAGGATAATTCTTAACAACTCAAAATCTGAGGTCAAATGTGATAGCTAAAGTGTCCCCTCAAGTGCAAGGGGATTGTGATGGGAAGATTGCCACTGTAGGTACAGAGAGGCTTCATGTTTTCTGCTCTCAGCTCTCCTGTGTGAGAAAAACATGTTTCTTAAAATGTACCTCTTTGCCATTTTTAAATGTCTTGTTCAGTGGCTTTAAGTACATCTACGTGTGCAGTATCACTACTGTCTATCTCTGGAACTCTTATCCTCTCCAACTGAAAATGTCCTTGTTATCACCACCCCATACTGCTTCCTACCCCTGTAATCTCTGTTCTATGGTTTCTGTGAACATGTCATCTCCAGGGACCTAATGGTAGACCATTTGGGCTTTTGGTGACTGGCTTTTGCCTAACTTAACAAATCCCTCATCTTCATCCCTGTGTCGAAATCTCACCGTATGGGTGGGTCATGATGTGTTTATCCACTCAGCCACTGAATGGTGCTGATGTAAATACAGGCATTGAACATCTCGTTGGGGTTCTGCTTTCTCTTGGGTACCTAGAAATGGAATTGCTGGGTCATGTTGTGGTTCTATGTCTAATTTTTTCCCCAGGAATGACCCTATTGCTTTCCATGATGGTTGCACTGTTCTGCCTTCTCAACAACAGTACTGAGGGCTCTAGTCTCCCCCTCTGTGTGAGCTTATAATTTTCTTTTCTGCTTTTGTGGTGTGAGGTAGTATCATAATTTGTACTTAACATTCTCTGCATGCTCAGTGATGTGAGCATCTTCTCAAGTGTTACTAGAATCTGTGTGTCTTTTCTGGGTCAACATCTCTTGGGTGTCTGTGACCGTTTTTAAGTTGGATTTTGCTTGAATTTTGTCCTCTAAATATTCTGAGAAATTTAATACCTCAATGGACTAATAGTTTGCAATTTCTTTTTCCTGCTCCACAGGTTGGCTTCTCACTCCGTTGATGGTGGTGGTGGTTTTCATTCTTTTTCTTTCTTTCTCTCCCTCCCCCTTCATTCCCTTTCTCTTTCCCTCTCTCTTTTGAGGCAAGGTCTCTACACAGTCCTGGCTGTTTTGGAAGTCACTACATAGACCAGGCTAGCCCAGAACTCACAGAGATCCACCTGTTAGGATTAAAGGCATGTGCCACCATGCTCAGCTTTTTTCTCTTTTCAGATTTACTCAGTTGCTATGTGTGTATATGAGCATTCTGCCTACATTATGTACACATGTCATGTGCATGCCTGATGCCCATGGAGGTCAGAAGAAAGCGTCAGATCCCCTGGAACCGGAGTTACAGGTGGTTGTGAGCCACCATGTGGGTGCTGGGACTGAAGAAACCTGTTGCAAGAGCAGCCAGTGCTCGGTCTCCTTTGAGCACCTCTCTAGGCTCAGTACTACTATTTGGTATACATTATGTAAACTTTTCTTACTAACATAGTTCTTATAGAAATATAACTAATACACGGGATACCACTGAAGATTCTTAAAGCGCAGGAGAGACACACTTCCTAACATTAGAGCTGGTAGGTCTATAGCACAGATGAGGGCAATGTCGCCAGTAATTTGAGACCATCATTGTACTGATTACACTTTGAAGTAAAGAACACACGCCAGAAACGGGGCTGCTCTAAGCCGAAGAGTGCTTGCTTCTCCTCCTGGTCGTCTACCATCACCAGCAAAGACATCCCTTCCCTGTTGCTGACAGCTGATTTAGCATTAGTTGACCGTGCAGTGACACGCCATCCCCACAGCAGCTGCTCTCAGAGGTTGTAACGCTGTTCCTCTGTTCCTGAGGCTCTGGTCAGTGAGGGGCCTGGGGCCGACTCATCCTCAGCCAGTAGACGCCCTGTGCGTGTTTCTGGGTTACTGTCAGTGAGCAGGGTGGCACTGTCACATGCTTTGCTTAATGCTCTTCAAACCAGCAAGGCATGTTAACACATGTGAGGAGATAGTGGAGACTGTTCAGCTAAGGGATCCTTCCAGGCTGTGAAGTCTGCTGCGGCTCCACTCACATGGCTAACCACTGCATACCAGCTCTGTTCAAGTGCCATAGGGGTGTCGGTGGCAACTAATTGTTAGAACAAAGGTTTTGAAGTGCCTGTCCCCAGGTGTTGTCCTTACCTGTAATAACATGTCCTACTTCTTCCCATCCAGGAGCCTTCATGATCCCGTTTCTCATCCTTCTGGTACTGGAGGGGATTCCCTTGCTGCACCTGGAGTTTGCCATTGGCCAGCGGCTACGCAAGAGCAGTGTGGGTGTGTGGAGCTCCATCCACCCAGCTCTGAAGGGTGTAGGTGTGTATTAATGCTTCCAGCTGGCCTGGGGTTTACAGGGCCAGTCTAGTTCCTCCTTGGCTTTCACAATCAGTTCTAAGCTCTTTTTCTAACAGAGACCCTCAGGAATCCTTCACTAGAATCCATGGGAGTCTGGGTTGCAGCATCTAGGCCAGGCTACTCATGGTCATCAGGGAACAGACAGACCAGCAGAGGTCGCCTGAGTTCCCACAGCCCAGAACACAAGGAAGATCTAGATGCTAGGTGAGAGCAGTTAATCCCACTTTCCTAGAGCCTCCAGGGCCAGAAGGTGGAGCTGGTTTCCTGCTCTGTCCACTCCTACACACTCAGCAAGGACACCCACTACTGCCCCCAATCCAGATGTGGTCACTCATTTACAAACTCTGGCTTGGAGACAGTCTCATTAAGAGGACATGGCTCACTGAGAGCTCAGAATGCAGCTCAGTGGTGTGGGCTCTCCAGCCAGGGAAGAGAAGGGCAGGGTCCATGGACAGAGAGTTCAGATGTGTTTATACCAGAAGCCCAGTGCTGGACAGCCCATAGCACACAGAGGCCGCTGATGTCAGGCCCTTCCTGCCCCTCGCATTCCACCCACACCCCTAGTCTCTGGCTCTTACACTTTCTCTCCTCCTCTTCCTTCTTTTTCTCCTTCTTTTCACACATACTTGGATTTTAGTTTCACAATCCAGAAAGCAAGTTCATGAACTGCTTAGAGGTCAGCCCGTTGTCCCAGATGCTGAGTCATCACCTGCTACGATCTCTGCTTGCCTCTCTCACTCATTCTTGGCAGAGATTTTCCCGAGTCTACCCACCTAACTTTGGCTTGGGACTTGCCAAGTGGGCCTCCCGAGTCAGATCCACCCCCACTGAAACCGTCAAAAAGCTGTTTGCAAGGGCTCTATGACTGCTTGCCTGGATACATCTTTAGGGGCCACAGGCAGAGCAGGCAAGGGCGCAGAGTGCTGGCAACTCTGAGAGAGTCAGGTGATCATTCAAGCGCTGTCACACTTCTAGGTCCTGACTGGGCTGGATCTGCTCTGCAGGCTGGGAAGCAGCCCCCTCCCTGGGTCCTACTGTGTCCCTGGGGTGGGACAGCATAGATGGGTATCCATGCACTCACCTGCTAGAGATACCTGTACATCCTCCACAGTGACATCCCTCCCACAGGCATCGCCTCCATGTTCACATCCTTCATGGTGGGCCTGTACTACAACACCATCATCGCCTGGGTCATGTGGTATTTCTTCAACTCCTTTCAAGAGCCTCTACCATGGAGTGAGTGTCCACTCAACGACAACCGGACAGGTGAGCCCTTGGCCCTAGACAGTGGAATGCAATTGCAATCCCCCTGTCTCTGTCCCATCTTGTCTCAAACTGTTGCAGCATGGTGTGTGGGTTCATGTGGATCTGTGGAAAGAAAACTCAGAGGCATCTTAAGAATGAGTTTAGCCTTTTGAGGATGCAGGGGGATCCAGTTTCTAAAAACTGAAACACTTTCCCTTTGCCCAGGGCTATTTTATTTTTCTCTATATTAACACTTTAGCCAGTTGATTTCCATATGTTCAAAACAATCTGAAAGAAGCTCCCAAAAATACAATGCTAAGTACAAATTCCCTGATTCATCAGGTACCACAATTTTCTGGGTTTCCTAAACCAAGTTTTGCATAGGCCTTTGTATACTTGGGAGACTCTGAGACAAGATTCACAGAGGGCAACAAGAGAAACAAAGGGTGTCTGCTAAACAAAAAGATGGATTAGGGCTTGGTGCTACTCTCTGGAGCCCAGGCCAGGTGCAGCCCAGTGGGAGTACAGCCACAACATCTGACATGCTATAGCTTGTAGAATGGAAGAAATCATACCAGATGTCCTTTCATTTTGTAAGAACTGAATGTTTAGAGACCAGAGTTAGCAAAAACCAGAGCACTCTAAGGCATAAAAATTCATGTTGCAGGGGCTAGGCAGATAGTGTAGTCAGTTTAAAGTATTTACCATAAAAGCATGAGGACCTGAGTTCAATACCAAGAACCCATATAAAAAGTCAAGCACATGTCACTGTAATACCAGTGAGCTGGAAAGCAGAGACAGGAGGATTCTAAGGCTTTGCTGGCCATCCAGTCTAGCCTACTTAGTGAGCCCAGGTCTCAAAAATAAGATGTTTCAAAAAAATAAGATGGATAGTTCCTGAGCAATGATACTCAAAACTGATCTCTGAATCAATTTTGTGTGTTCAAGGTATGTAAACCTTCACACACCTGAACCTGCACACACATGAACACACATCCACAGACATACCTATTACCTCAACATTTGGCAGGCTGAGGTAAAAGGATTGCTACAGCTTGAGGTCAGCATGACATATACTGTGAATTCCAGGCTAGTATGGGCTTCATTATGAGACCCTCTCACAACAAAACAGAACTGAAATCCACAGTCCAAGAAGAAAGCCTTAGACATGATGATGTACTGTGTTTCACACTGCTCACATGTCTGAGACCATCAGGAGAAGAGCCATGCATGGAACGTGTGCAGGTGGTTCCAAGTCACCAGCCAGGGTACAGGGCCTTGGTAGGAGACTTTTTGCTTCCCTTCAGCATGTTCCCTGGGTCTCTGCACAAAGAGGCCACTCTGCCACAAGTGTCCTTTGCCACCCCTACCTTCTCAGGCCCCTGTCCTCTGGATACAAATAGGCATAGATCTTGGCCCGTGACCTATAGGACATGTTTGGCTCACAGAGACACACACAGCTGCAGAGGGACATGAGTAGCCTGTTTGGTAACCATTGTCCTGACTGCCACAGAGTAGTTCTGAGTATTCATAGGAACCCTCAAAATGGGCTCCTTTGGTCAAAGGACAAGCCCTCCCTAGGATCTTGGTTGGTCTCTTACAGTAGGAGAGCCCTAGCTGGTTCTTTGAGGAAGAGGTGCCCATCGTAATGTGAGATAACATGGAGTTAGATTTGATGTGCATGGCCATGGCCACAGAGTCCCAAAGACCATCTGCTGCTTCAGAGGTGATAGGGGTCTTCTTCCAGGAGTCAGGGAGGAGCTAGTGCTCAGAGGCCTGGGTCCACACCAGAGTCCAACAGCATCTCTTAGCAGACTTCACATAGATGGGCACCCATGTACAAACAGGTGTGTATATGCACATATATGAGAGTGTGTGGTATGTGGATACAGGTGTGTGGGTGTGAGTATGTTCATGAGTTTCCATGTGTGTATGTGAGGCTATATTCATGTGCACAAGTGTGTTCCTGTTGTGAATGCTTCAGACACCGGCTAGGTGTCTGCCACTTAATGTTTCCTGCAGCCGTTTCCTTTGGTTTATTCCTGGCTTGTCCCCGCGTTTGACCCACAGTTTGATGTGTGTGCTCATCTGCTTCTGCAGGCTATGTGGAAGAGTGTGCCAAGAGCTCTCCCGTGGACTACTTCTGGTACCGAGAGACTCTCAACATCTCCACTTCCATCAGTGATTCAGGCTCCATCCAGTGGTGGATCCTGCTCTGCCTGACATGTGCCTGGAGTGTGCTGTACGTGTGCACTATTCGTGGTATCGAGACCACTGGAAAGGTACAGTAGACAGACGAGCATGCAGCTTCTCGTCACCAATCTTGAGGGTCATCTCTCCTTACACACATGAGACCTAGGTTGGAGGCCAGTTGATTTTGTGCTGTCTGAGATGCCTTTCAAGCACACACTATAAAATCTAAGATTAATCCAAGATCTCTCTCCAATTGAATCAGATAATAAGAGAAAATTGGAAAATGGAAGAGTGAGGCCCAATCTCCCCTGCACTGAGTTGGGGTGACCTTGGCAGAGGGAAGGTCTGCCCTGTTTTCCTTGTCTGACCTCTGACCTATATCCCACATGGTGTCTCCCTACTCTACTGTTCCTCATAGGCTGTGTACATCACCTCCACTCTGCCCTACATTGTGCTGACCATCTTTCTCATCCGAGGCTTGACTCTGAAGGGTGCCACCAATGGCATTGTCTTCCTCTTCACACCCAATGTGAGTCTCTGCCATCTACCAGCAGACTACCCCAGGGCTTCAGAACCCACGGAAGAAGTTCACGCTGGATTCTCTTGGCTTTAAGACCAGCTTCTTTCTATATGGTGACAGCCAACTGTCTGATGCCCAGGCCAGTGCCATGGCCAAGAAGGGCCTGGCAAGGGGTCAGCCTACTCTTGGGCCATTAACTTATGTACCCTGGATGAGGATTGTTGGGTGGCTTGACTTTTTCCCTCTGTGTAGAATGACATCCACTGCTGGGGAAGGAGCTAGCTTCTTCCTTAGTGGAGGGTGTGGCCTGGTCCCTGTAGTCACAGCTAAGTCCCTGTATGCAGATTACAGAGCTGGCCAACCCAAACACGTGGCTGGATGCAGGTGCCCAGGTCTTCTACTCCTTCTCACTGGCCTTTGGAGGCCTCATCTCCTTCTCCAGCTACAACCCTGTGCAGTGAGTATGGAGTTGGAGGGAGGGCCCTCAGGGATAGGGGTTGTGGGGCCCCTAGGAGCACCTTGGTGCTGGAATCTCAGTTTCCCCGTCAGACCCTGAGAAATTCTCCTGTGCACTTAAGAAGGAAAAGAGGGAAGGTGCCTTCCAAAGCCCAGCACCCAGTACTGGTGTTGGCCAGTATCACTCAGCAGTTGTCCTCTGACCAGTCCTGTCTAAGTGCAGAACAGGGCTGACAGGAAAAGTAGGCACAGGCTTTGAGAGGCTCTCCCTTGCTGGGTCCCTGGATGATCTCTGCTGCTTGGTCTAGTATGCTCCCTCCTCCACTCCCAACTTGATGCCTACATTGTTCCCAGCCTGCCTCAGGACTCCAGGCCCCAGATATATCGGTGCCCTCAAAGCCTACCCTGAACCCAGGTCAGATCCTGAAGGCCATGACCCTGCCAGCTTCCAACATGCATCCCTTCCTGACACCTTCTGGAAAGGTCCTAAGCTATGAAGACCCCCCAACATCCATGGAGGATGTAGGTGGTGTTTATTGTCTTCCACAAAGGCTTAGTGAGCACCAGCCAGGCTTGGTGCAACCAGACCTGTCCTCTGTGACCAGCAGTGGGTCAGGGAAAGCAGTGGAATCAGATGCTTTGGGGTGATAAGCCCAAGAGAGAACCACCAGAGCTGGGCAGGGAGTGGGTGGAGGATCCTGGTAGATCAAACAGAACTTCATAGGCTCAGGGCAGGCAAGCCCAAGGAGAGACTTGGGCATCAGACAGAGGTAGAGCAGAGACAGGGCCTGACAGTAAGGGCAGGTCTGCAACAGGGATGGCACTGGGAGAGTCTCTTCTTGGAAGGCATGGTCTATGGTCTCTGTGGTCTGGGAGCACAGGCCCTTTAGAGGATATGCTGGATCTGGGTGGATGGGAAGGTGCTCCATCTGGACCATGCCCTTTAGTCACTGACTGATGGGTCCCAGGCTTCAGAAGGCCTCCTCTGGTTCCATGGAGAATGTTCTAGAAGGCAACCCTGAAAGCGCCAGTGCAGGTGGAGCCCGAGTGGATCTGTGGGTGAATTATTTTTATGACACTTTTTTTTTTTATAGTCCTGACAGTTTGTAACAGCCAGGCTCAAAATGTCAACTGTTAACTCATCACAGAGACCAAGAGGGCTGTTCCTTCTCACATGTGTGTAGACAATCAGTCAATAGACTGTTATAGGTCACATGAAATACAGAACACTGGGCTGCAAACAGATACTACACATGTGTACACTTAAATTCTGGCCAGACAGCACTGGAGAATTCTTCACTCTGAAACCACATACTCTATTAGACAGGTTGTTGTTGTTGTTGTTCTCCTCCTCCTCCTCCTCCTCCTCCTCCTCCTCCTTCTCCTTCTTTTTTAATTAACATTTTTTTCCTTTATTTTACATACCAACCACAGTTTCCCCTCCCTCCTCTCTTCCCATTCCCTCACCCCCTCCCGATTCACCCACTCCTCCTCCGGATCCATTCAGAAAGGGGCAGGCCTCCCATGGGCTTAAACAAAGCATGGCATATCAAGTTGAGGCAGGACTAAGCTCCTCCCCCTGCATCAAGGCTGGGCAAAGTAATCCAGCATGGGGAACAGGTTCCCAAAAGCCAGCTAAGCGCCAGGGACAGGTCCTGATCTCACTGCTAGGAGCCTTACAGACCAAGTCATACAACTGTCATACACATGCAGAGGGCCTAGGTTGGTTCCTTATGACATTTTTATTCTATTTGTATTTCATGCATGCGTTCACTCACCTGAGTCCAATGGCCTTAGTACATTCACACAGTTGTGGAGTCATCACTGTTATTCCTTCTAGAGCGTTTTCATGAGCAGACACTCCACTAGTAGCAATTCCGTTTCCGCCTCTGCTTTGTCTGAGTGTTTCCTGTAGGTAGAACTGGTGGCATGGAATGGGTTTCCTGTTTCTCACTGTCCCGATGCTTCCCTGACGTAGAATGTGTTAGTGCCATGGTCCTATGTGGCTGGTTGACCACAGCCAAACTATGCTTACGCATCCACCTGCAGGGACTTGGCTTCCACTTTTATAATTGTGATGGTGCTTGTGCCGCATGTGCTGTTGCTGTGTTTGGTGAATGCCTCGGAGGAGACATGCCAATCTGCCACTCTCATGGCTCTTCCTGACCAGCCATCGCAGGACCCACCAGGCTGATCTCCACAGCACTGCACCACTACAAGCTCCCCCCAGTTGTGCAGGGTGGCCTCAATTTCCCTTCCTTGCCAACTTCTGTGTTTGGGGGGCAGTCTTCCTTTCAGGTGGGGTGTCATGCTGCAGTTTGACATACACGTTTCTGGTGGCTTATGTACTCTGCTTTTGATACACCATGGGCAGCAAGATGACAGCTGTATTGGGGGTTGGGGTGGGAAGACTGGAGTAAGATCAGGGTATATTCAGGATGTGCTGAGTGTCTCCATTTGGGACTCCAGAGGATCCAATCAGGAAGTCAGTGTGGGGTAGAACAGTGCTGAAGGTAAGGGCCAAAGCCTCAGGTCAGCCCCCAAGCTGTGGCCACATCTTCCATGACCCTGAGAGTCAGGAATGCACAACTCTGTGCTGCGTCAGTGCATAAACCCGGGACTCTCAGAAATACATCTGGAACCTGACCCTAGAACATTTCACCCTGTGCTGTGGATAAGCATCCATCCTTCTGAGGCTCACAGACTTTGCAAGGCCAGATGGCTAGGGTGGCTCTATTCTGCCCCAAATGCCAGCCAGAATGGTCAAGTCCCATCTGGAAAATTCTAGGATCTCTTTTCCTCCTTTTTATCTCAGGCAGGTAGCCCACCCAGCCCTGGATTCTCCCAGCCTTGGGACTATAGACTGAATTGCTTTCATAAATACTAATTCATAATCGCTCTTATAAACAAAACCTCATCATTAAAGAGGCCTGGGTTAGGAGATAAGTTTCAAGCAGTAGAGAACCTGACTTGGCCTCCTTCTCTAGCCCAAGGGGACTCTGCACCTGGCAGTGAGAGGTCAGGACCTGTCCCTTCTGTGAGGCTAATTACTTGCCTCAGGCCTAAGGTGGGATTTGATTCTAGAAATCTCCAACTCTTGTTATCCTGGGCTTTCAGAGGGTCTCCATAACCGTGCTCTATGTGGGTGGGAAGATTAGAACACAGTAAAGAAGACAGCAGCTTGGTTCAGGGTCAGGACACAGCCCTCTGGTCACTTTGAGTTCTCAGTGCCCACATGTGCCCAGGTGACAGGACCTGGGTTCTCCTATATCACAGTAGCCTTTCACTCATTGGTGAGCACCCAGGAACCCAGTCTTAGCCCTGGACACACTGGTTCTGCTGTGCTGCGTACTGACACCCAGCCAGGGGACATATGTCCTCATCTGTGAATCAGCTATGTTGTCCTGTGGTGACACCACTCTTGTCCCCAGCAATAACTGTGAGAGGGACTCTGTGATCGTGTCCATCATCAATGGCTTCACATCTGTGTATGCAGCCACCGTGGTCTATTCCATCATTGGCTTCCGAGCCACTGAGCGCTTTGATGACTGTGTCAACACGTGAGTTGCCACCCTAGCACCTTGGGCTGTACCAGAGGGCGTGCACATAGACCCCAATCCTCTTGCCCAATCCTTGCTGGTTCAGCCTTTGGGAAGCTCCCACTGAGGACATGCAACAGCCCTTTTCATCACTCCCAGGAACATCCTGACTCTCATCAATGCGTTTGACCTGCCCGAGGGCAATGTGACCGCAGAGAACTTTGAGGCCTTTCAACAATGGTGCAACGCCACCAACCCTGAGGCTTATGCACAGCTGAAGTTCCAGACCTGTAACATGAACTCCTTCCTTTCTGAGGTAGGTGTGGGTAAGGGGAGGGATTCTCTTTGGTCTTTGTGAGTCATACACAGGGATTACTCAGTTAGCATCTTACCCCCAGAAGTGGCAGAAGTTAAAACTCAGGCAGGAGGAAGGAGCCACTATCAATCAATCATGACCCTCCTGGCACTGGTAGGACTTGACTCCTCCAGCCTCTCAAATCAATTATATAAAACACCCCCTGCTCTCCCTTCTACCCCTCTCATGCCCCCCCATTCTTTCTCAGATTCATGGCCTCCTTTTCTTTGATTGTTTTATATACATGTATATATAGCTTATCTGTATTATATATATGTGTGCATATAATAGATACATACACATATATATCAACACAACCTGCTTTGTCCATTTACTGTTGCTTGTATGTATATTACTTCAGGGATGATCAGGTTGATCCAACGCTCTTGGTATTGGATAAGTATCTAGGGGGCTTATCTTTGGGGAATTCTAATTCTCCTGCTCTCAGCATGTCTTAGTTGCCTGTAATTCTTTGTTTAGGGGTGTCTGCCTCCTTTCCTTCTCCTCTCAAGTGAGATTTAGATTTCCCCTATCTCAATAGCATGTCTATTGGTGGTGTTCTTGTTTGGATCTCATGTAGGCAGGTGTCATGGGGGCTGCTTCCTTGTCATAAAAGGCAATACCACAGCTGATTTCCTGGTCCCCCAGCTCTTACATCTTTCGGCCCCCTCTTTCATAATGTTCCCTGAACCTTGGGTACAGAGTTGTGTTGTAAATGCATCTACTGGAGATGGGTACTCAAGATCCGTCGTTCTCTGCATTTCGGTCAATTGTTTTCTGTAGTGGTCTCTATCTGATGCAAAGGGAAGTTCTGAGTGAAGAGAGGTGAAGTTATCTGTGGGTATAAGGATAGATACTCAGCATGTAGTTAGGAAGTATGCCAGTTTAGTAAAGTAGCGTAAGTTCTTCTTTTAGATCCAGGACCTCACTAGTCTGAGGGATTTGGCTTAGTCCAGTGCCAGGCATGATTTCCATCCTTTTGAATGGGCCTTCAGTCCAGTTCAACAGTTGGTGGTTAATGTCAAGAGATGAATGCCACTGTTGAGCCTGTAGGGAACATTGCTGTGGTTCACAAGCTGAGGAGGACCACTGTTTGCTTTCCTCCCTTGGCAGCTTGCTCAGTAACTTCGGTGCTATGAAAGCTGGTCCTTGGGGAGGAGGTTTTCAGGTCATATCCAGCTGGACTCCTCTGAGTCCTGTGTCCAAAGTGCATGGTGTCCTCAACAATAGGGACTTATCTTCAGCCTCTGGGAAGCAGTCAAGGGAGAGGAAGGAGAGGGACAGAGAGCTCAGATGACCTTGTGTGTTGCTGCAGGGTGTGGAGGGCACAGGCCTGGCCTTCATTGTCTTCACGGAAGCCATCACAAAGATGCCAGTGTCCCCGCTCTGGTCAGTGCTCTTCTTTATCATGCTCTTCTGTCTGGGCCTCTCGTCAATGTTTGGGAACATGGAGGGTGTGACTGTACCCCTTCAGGACCTCAATCTCATCCCTAAAAAGTGCCCCAAAGAACTGATGACAGGTATGTATGATGCCTACTGTCTAAGGGAGACCTGCTTACGTTCCTCATGGCGGTGGTGGGTTCAGGCCTGGGTTGAGCAGCCTTGAAGCCACAGCTCTGCTCCCTGTCTGGCCACAGGCCTTATCTGCTTGGGGACGTATCTCATCGCCTTCATTTTCACACTGAATTCGGGACAGTACTGGCTCTCCCTCCTGGACAGCTATGCTGGATCCATCCCTCTGTTAATCATCGCCTTTTGTGAGATGTTTGCTGTCGTCTACCTGTATGGAGTGGACAGGTAGGAGGGGCAGCTCTGTGGCAAAGGCCATCTTCAGCAGGAGAGCTGAGTTGCAGAATCCTTGCTAAACTGGGCCAGCCAAGTTGGGATAAGGGAGGTGGGCATGCCATGGCACAAAGCCTTCACTATTGTGCAAGTGAATGTAGTCTTCCTTCATAGGAGTGGGCTGGCATTGGCTTAGTCCTGGAACTTGGTTCAAGAGGTGGAGAGAGGCAAGAGGATGAAGGGTTGGCCTTGCTGAAGCGATGCCTCCTTTCTTACTAAAAGTGATCTAAATAGTACCTCTAACTCCCAATAGTCCCTGATACCTATCCAAAGACAGGAATTTGTAGGTGTACTAGAAACTGACTTGTAGTAACTTTAGGTGTGGAGAAGAGAATGCAAAAGAAAATTCAGACACATCTGGTTATACAACTTTATATATATATACGTAAAAAATCTAACTCTAAATATAACCTTCAGCCTGGGCCCCAAGAGCAGCAGCACTGGGACCAGAACAAAGGTAAGGGAGAAGGTGGGAAGTGAGGGAGGAGAGGGGATACGTGCAAGGAAGCAGGACTCAGGCTCTGTAGGATATGGACTTCACATGTCCTGAGGCAAGATGGAGCTCAGTGTTATTCATCCACTTGGGGTCTACATCAGGGGTACCTCTGGAATTGTGAATAGGCCCTTCTAAGGGGGAAGGTGGGCTCAGCAGCTATCTAAAACTCAGGCTTGACCCAACATCTCAGGACATCATTACCATTGCTGGGCAGGGATTCAGGAAGCTACATCTTCAGGAGAAGCTGTATTGCAACCACTCTAGAATGATCTGTCAGTATCTGTTAAAATTAAGTTGATGTAAGCTGGAGATCCTGTTTTGGAAAACCCATTTCAAGTCACTGAAAAATGAAAGTCCATATGGGACACGGACAAGGTTACATCAGCACGAGGGGAGACCAGATTCTAATAGGCTGAGAAAGCAATGTGGAGGCTGAGGTGCACAGGGCCAGCCATGTGACTTTTGTGATGTTTGGGGGCATCAACAAGGAATGTGTCAACTGAAACGTGGTTGTGGATAGCACATGTGCAGTGGTTTGAATTCCACAGCACTGTGAGTAGCATGGGGAGGTGATTGCCCAAGAATGTGAAGAAAGGCCATCAACATATGTCTCATTCTGATCACAACAAATCCCTGTCTGCTGAAGGGAGTTCTGCCACAGAGCAGGCTTTGAGCAGGTCTTGTGGGCGTCACCTAACTTCAGGATGCTGCTGCCCACACAAGGGCTGCTGAGGAGGGAGCAAAGTCTGATGACCCACTGTCCTCATTGTCCATGACACGAAATGCGTGATAGGAGATCTCTGAGGATGAATTCATGTCAGAGTGCTGTGGGGAGTCCAAGAAGCTTGGGTGGCAGCTGCTGACAACCTAGGACCCCTCTACTCAGGCACATCTTTGCCTGCAAAGTTAGGGGACCTTAGTCAAGAAAAGGGAAGGCACAATATCCTAAGATGACAACCATTGTCCAAGACAGAGAAAACTGGCCAGCCACCTGCCTTCATGCCACCAGTGACCCTGCCCTCTGACCTCTGCTACAGGTTCAACAAGGACATCGAGTTCATGATCGGCCACAAGCCCAACATTTTCTGGCAAGTGACATGGAGAGTGGTCAGCCCACTGATCATGCTGGTCATCTTCCTCTTCTTTTTTGTAGTTGAGGTCAACAAAAAGCTCATGTATAGCATTTGGGACCCTGACTATGTAAGTGCCCAGGCAGTGGCTGGGTGGAGAGGGAGGGGACCTGAGGAGGAAGAAGGCAGGCAGTGGGGTATATGGGCAGTGGAAGGTGAGATCATGGGGATTTGCAGACCCTTTCCCCATCTGTTCCTGTGCATTTCTCCCCAGGAGGAGTTTCCAAAACTGCAGAAGGTCGCATACCCCAACTGGGTGTATGCAGTGGTGGTCATTGTGGCTGGGGTGCCCAGCCTCGCCATTCCCTGCTTTGCCATCTACAAGCTCATCAGAAACCGTTGCCAGAAGTCTGGGGACCAACACGGGCTGGTCAATACGCTGTCCACAGCCTCTGTGAATGGGGACCTGAAGTACTGAGTGGGCCTAGTCTGTATAAGGCAGAAGATGGTGTGTGGAGGAGGGCAAGAGGCAGGACCCTTGGGGGAAGTGGGCTGGAATGTGTGTGAATGTGTGAGTATACATACATGCATTCATATGTCACATAGATGTGTACACAAGTGTTACACAAACATGTGGGGTACATAGGCATGTTTATGTGTATATAGCAGTTGCACACATGTATATATAGATGTGTATGTACATTTGTGGTACATATGCACAAATGTGTATATGTGTAAGTATGAGTTTGTGTATGTATGTTGTGCATATACACTGGAAGGTGCCTATATATTTGTGTATACACGTGTATATGCACATGGGTGTTATCTGTATGTTTATATATATGCTCATGTGTTAATGCATATGTGTGCACACATGTATATATATTCACACATATACATCTATAGATATGTGTATATAAATATATAAACATGCTCTCATAAACCTATGTGCATACATGTATGTGTGTATCTTCACATGTGAATTTTATGTATTGTATATGTACATGCATGTACATGTATATACACTTATGTTTGTGCATTGCATACAGATATGTGCACATGCCTATGCTATCTTTGTACAGATGGCACACGTGTAAAAATGTTTTTACATGTTAATGATGGAAGTGCCTACCACTCTGAGTTGCCCTCAGCTTGCCCTCACTGTAGGGCTTAGACTACCATCTGGGGACAGACAAGGCTCAGGACCCACCTTGTGCTGCAAATTCCTGGCAGAGAGCCAAAAGGGAAGCTGTGGAGGCCCCAGGCTGGTCTCCTTCCCTCTGAGTGGGAGGTAGGAGGTAAGGCTATGCTGCTGGCCTGGCTCCTGGGCACATTGTCCCTGCCCACTCCCAGCTGATCCCCTGCTCCTCACTGTGAGTGCTGGACAAGGCCCCTGAATTGGAAGTCTGGGCCCTTGTGCTCCTTAAGAAGAAGTACAGGAAGTTGATGGACTGGCAAGGCTGGGAATTGTCTCAGTCAGACCCAGCACACCCTAATCCGAATGCCTGCTTAATCATTGTTTACTGAACAGGCTGCTGAAGTGGGAGCCACCCTGTGCACTTCTGAAGAGGGCACGAGCCTGTAAATCTTTAGCCAAATATTGGGAAAGGAGAATTACAGGGTAACTCAGCTGTGGCCACTGTGTCGAGGACTCTAAGGGTCCTGGGAACCCAGGTGACTGTGAAGCCAAGAAGTCCTCAGTTTTACAGTAGTCTGTAAAGCCACAGAGGGTCATGCCTGTCCCTTTCCGCAACAGGTTGGTGGTTTCTGGGCTCACATCCTCTCTTAGTCACAGGTACTTAGGACTTGGAATGTCTATTGCACCAAGCTACTGCCATCCTCTTTCCATGGAAAAGACCAAATTTAAATAGAACTGGACTTCCTGAGAATTCTCACAAACAAGGTTGAGAAACTGTGGTGGGCCCAGATATCATGTGTGTTCTTCCTACTTGGTGACACCAGTCACATTTCACCCCCCACAAGATGCAGCTTCTATAGTTGAAACATGGAGTCCTCTAACCTGGTACCCTTCTACACACACTGATCACCTAGATGCCATGACCTGAAGAACCATGCAGGGGCATAGGAAGGTGGTTGGCCCTGAGGGAAATATGAAGGGTCTCACACTGGTAGTTTCAGTGGGTCCCACCTCTGGGCCTCTGAAGCCTCATCTGGAAAAATACTGATTGGTGCCCATCAATACATGCCCTGTGGTGTGCATACTGAGGGTTCCCATGTGGCTCTGTGTGGCCTGGATGGAGGCCAACCAAATTGTCCACTATCTCTGGTCCATGCCTTATGTTTAGGTCTTGTGTCTCTGTAAGTGTGACAGAAATCAAGGTTGGTTAATGGGTCTAAAATATATCTTTCTCAATAAAGCACTCCAGTTTTGTTCTTGGGTTAAGAGTCATTATCAGGCATAGAAGTCACTCAGACACAAAAGGGTGAGCAAGGCCCATGGCAGGCACCAAGAACTTGCAGGAATGATGTGGTCAGTAGGTACAGCCCTACCTCTCAGACAGTTCTGGATTGGAGGATTTCTCTAAGAAGGCTCCTACAGCCCAGAGGGACAGACGAAGCCAGCACTGTGGCAGTGTAGTCTTACACACTCTATTGCCTACTGGCAGGTGACCAGAAGATCTTTGGACTTGGGACATGGGGGCTGCATGGGAATGAGGTCAGCTGGAAACAGGTGGTAACGTAGGAGGAGTAGGAGGAGAGAAAAATCACAGAAACATGCTCAGCACGGGGAGGGGTGACTTCAAGGGGGTGCATCCCCTACCCGAGACCCCCTCCATACCCTCTACATCCTCTGGTTCTTGTCTCTTCTCAACCTTTTACTCACTTTGCCACCATGCTCAAAATACAATCTCCCATAAACGCAGTTCCTAGAACCGAGGCTTCTGCAGCCTACACATTTGCAACTGTAGTTGCATGATTGACAGAACAGTATCCAGGAAGATAAAGATTACAGGTCCCAAGGGCCAAACATGCCTTTAGCCCACCCCCAGGGAAAAGCATTGTGAGGGGGAATCTCAGAATCTGAAGAGCATCACAAGCATGTATGGTAGCATTATTCAGTCATGCTCAGCTACCCCAGACAACATAGGGGCCACTTGTACAGAGGATAGAGGTGAGAAGAAGTCATCTTTCAAACCCCCTGCACATGAAGAAGAAGCATCCTGTGCCCACACCTCAAAACTCTTGTTCATAGAGAGCTGTGGACTATACTCAGCCAGGGTCATCTATGCTGTGCCAAGGGTCTGGAGCAGGTGCAGCTTGGGGGTGCAGCTGGAGTTTTTCCTTGACAAACTCAAAACACGGAGGTTTAGAATGAGCTAAAAATCGCAGACACCTGAAAAATAGGTGTACTTGAAGAGTAAGCACTTGGTAGGCCCCTCCTGGCTTCACGTCCCAGGGAAATAAAGACCATGTCCAACACCCACACAAGGCCAAGGTCAGCTCCTCACAGCAGCTGCCCTGGGACAGCCCAATAGGACTGGTGCAGTGGATGTGTAGTTTGGAGAGTGGTGTTCTTTCTGGGAAGCACATACTGCTTAGTAAGAGAACCCAGAGAACTTCAGGATGTACTGAAGAAAAGCAGCAGGTGTAGGCTGTGAGCGCCAAGTCCACTCACAGATGCTTCATGAGAGAAGACTATGGGCAGCTTGGGCTTCTGAGGCCACTGGGATGAGCATCATAGAGAGAGTAGCAATCAGCCTCCTGGCACATTGTTTTGGACCAAAACACTCCTGTCCACATACTGCCATAAACTTCAAGGTGTCACCCTGGAGGAAGAGGAGAACACTTTGAGGTCTGCTCTGCTGTATCTTAGGAAAATGAGCATGTATTTCTTATACCTCAGGCTTAGTTACAGAATAAATAGGTTTAATGTCTAACTGAACTTGACATTCTGGGAGTCCTGCAGGTCCTATGAAGCATTTGGCCTAACCTCAGGTAGGCTGGTAGATGCGGGTATTGAAGATGGACTCTGCAGTAGGCAGGAACTTGATGCCAGTTAGCAATTAACTGGGCTTCTTTAAATACATGGAGAAGTGCCTGGAGGAGAGGCTACCAGCTCCAGCTTCCTCAGTCCAGCAGAGATTCCAGAGGGCCTACTGGATTAGTGTGCTGCAAGGTGCCCACTGTATACCCCCACCTCCCAGCCTTACACAGCGTGACTGCTCGGCATGGCACAGGCCTCAGGGATGGACCCACTTGTGGACATGGAAGAAGAAAGGCCCAAGTGGGATAACAAGCTCCAGTACCTCCTGAGCTGCATCGGCTTTGCTGTGGGGCTGGGTAACATATGGAGGTTCCCCTACCTGTGCCAGACCTACGGGGGAGGTAAGCCGCTGCTCACACCACGCCCTCACTCCAGCTTGTTCTGCCCTTGAGTGGCAACTATCTCTTCTTGGAAATTATATTTTGCCATTATCCAAATAATAGCCTAGTGTCTCTGAGTCAGTCCTGGTATCCAACCTTCTGGGGTCTTGAATAAGGGTAGAATGTGGCACCATTGCTGCGGATCGCATCATGCCTTTGTCCTGGATGCAAGCAGCAGACTCTGGGTTCCCATCACCACCTTGGACTCAGGGTTGATTTCTTCCTGGTTCTTTGCATAATATTATAGCAAGTTGCTTGACTTTACCAATGATTCACCCTCAAAGCAGCAGGCCCTTTGCACAGCACAGGTCTGCAGGACACCTAGGACTGTGAACACTATTTTATTGATCATTAAACTACCTACGAGTGTCTATTACTTAGTAAAGGAGCCAAGTTGTATACCCCCCCACATACACACACACAGAGCCTCCCTCCCTCAGACAGCCATTTCCTTTCATATAGCTACAACTTCAGGGCAGTCACACTGATATCTCTATACTAGGAGTGCAGGAGGATGCAGACAGGCTTGAGAGCTAACATGGAACGTCTCCCAGTAGGACAATTGTGACTTTGTGGGATCAGGCTGACCTGTTTCCCCAAATTTTCTTAGCTCTGTGTGTGTGTGTGTGTGTGTGTGTGTGTGTGTGTGTGTGCCAGAGGACAACATCAGCTGTTGTTTCTCAGGTGCTGTCTATCTTGCTTTTTGATACATGATCTCTCACTGACCTGGAATTTGCCAAGTAGGCTTTGGTGGGCTGTCCAGCAAGCTATGGAGATCTATCTCTGTCTCTGTCTCTGTCTGTCTGTCTGTTTCTCTATCTCTGTCTCCAGAGCTGAGATTACAAGTGTGCACAACCATGTCCAGCTCTTTACATAGATTCTGGAATTTGAACTCAGATCCTCAAGCTCGCAAGGCAAACATTTTAACCACTAGGCTATATCCTCAGCCTACAAGATACTACCATGAAAAATAAGTAACAAAGGCTGTAAGGTCTGGTGGGATCTCCATGTCACTCTGCCGCCCCCCTCTCTGGTGGGATTACCCAAATGCATGCTGGGAACAAAACTTGCACTTAGACTGTTGTGCGCACTGCGTAAATGTCGTCATTTGTTAACCACACTGGTCAGCTGCAGGCATCTGGGGCTATCCGCTCCCTCGTCCTTGCAGGGGCCTTCCTCATTCCTTATTTCATCGCTCTGGTCTTTGAGGGGATCCCACTTTTCTACATCGAGCTTGCCATCGGCCAGCGCCTACGAAGGGGCAGCATTGGAGTGTGGAAGACCATTTCCCCCTACCTTGGTGGTGTAGGTATGCTCCCTTCCCAGCCCATGCCGCCGCTCAGGCTCCTTGAGGACCTCTTCATTGGGGGGTGGGGCACACTTATGCTGAGGGACATGGTGGGCATAGGAAAACAGGGCAACGATTGTTAGAAAGATGCAGAAGCTGCTGTGGCAGGTCACGTTTAAGGGGAGGGTTCCATTTTATTCTCTGCCTGGCCTTGGGTGAATTACTGTGTTTGCAGGCCTGGGCTGTTTCTCAGTGTCCTTCCTAGTCAGCCTGTACTACAACACCGTTCTTCTGTGGGTCCTATGGTTCTTCCTCAACTCCTTCCAATACCCTCTGCCCTGGAGCACATGCCCATTGGATCTCAACAGAACAGGTGAGAACCCAGGGGAACTTGGAGGTTCCATGTGTGGCACTGGACAGATGCAGGTGGAGATGCAGAGTGTATACCTCAGGTTTCTCTCCTGAAGGGCATGTTTGAAAGCCAGTCCTTCAGCTCCAGTCTTGGCCTCTGACTACCTGATCAGCCAAGAGCCATCTGGACAGATTTGTTCAGAGAGAGGCCCTGGCCTCTTGCAGAGTTCTTCATCTTAGCTTTGGTACCAAGGGAAGGTTCCTGGGACTGAGGAGATAAATAGTTGATAAAGTGCTTCCCTTACAAGCATGAGGATCTGAGTGTGATCCCCAGAACTCATGTTGCATGTGGTGGTGCGTGCTTACAATCCCAGTGCTGGGAAGACAGAGAAAGAAATATCCCTGGGGCTCACTGACTAGTCAGCCTAGCCTAATTGATGAATGTCAGGCCAATGAAGGATCCTGTCTCACAGAAGATGGATGGCATTTCTAATAACGATACCCAAAGTTATCCTTTGCCCTCTATGCACACATGTACACACACCACATCCACACATATATACACATACGTACATACATGGACACACACACACACACACACACACACACACACACACACACACACACGCGCGCGCGCGAGCCTCCTGAGCCCAAAAGGGAGGCAGTATAAACAGCCCAAGTAGCCCTTTCGAGAGCAGCTTGAGTGACAGGCCAGCTGTGGAGGGCCTGCCATGCTGGCACCTACAGTTCATGGATAATGCTTAGGGCGTGACATGGACTGTCTCCCACTTCTGTGACTAGCCAGTAACAGTGCTCTTGGCTCCAGGTTTTGTGCAGGAGTGCCAGAGCAGTGGCACTGTGAGCTACTTCTGGTACCGGCAGACTCTGAACATTACATCTGACATCAACAACACAGGCACTATCCAGTGGAAGCTGTTCCTCTGCCTGATAGCCTGCTGGGCAACTGTGTACCTGTGTGTCATCAGAGGCATCGAGAGCACAGGGAAGGTGAGCTGCACTGCCTGCACACTGTGTGTGAGGAGCTTGTGTGCCAGAGATGCTCTCTAGAACTGACCCCTCCTGGTTACTGCTTCCTTCTCCTGGTCCTGCCTGCCCTGGAACTGACCTATATCTAATGGGGACTGACTTTCTTCTGTGTGTTCACACAGCGTGTCCGCCCTCCTCTGTGTGTGTATGTTGAATGTGTGCTCTTATTGACAGCATCCTACTGGGTCTCTGTCATCTCACCCTGACCACTTTTGCCTTACTGGGGTGTTTAGACTATTCACACCTAATGTCTGTGACTGGTAGTTTTCTGTGGGTCCTGTCAACCTCTGTTCCCATTGCTCTTTCTCTGGGAAGTTACATCCCACATGCCCTCCTTGGATTGCTACAGAGCTGCCAAGAGCACCAACTGATCCACCCCCATCCCGCCCCTACTCAAGGGCTACTGACCCCATATAACCCGTGTCTTTAAGACCCTCTTTCTGTTTCTCTCCCCCTTCTCCCTCCCTGGCCTGGCACTGCTTTTGCTTCTAAAGTATTAATAGCACAAGCATTGTCTGGCTCTGCTATGAACAGGTGATTGTCTTTCAGAGACAGAGAAACCCCCCCCCCACACACACACACATACCGGTCGTCATGTACAGGTTGTGTTTAGGTGGTCATTTAGACCCTCACGCCCTGGTCCTGCCTCTGAATGCTGGCTGCAAAGCTTCTGCACAGAATCCACACAGCCTGTCATGTTCTCAGCAAGCTCTTGAAAATGTACCAGCAGGTCCTATGGTCTGTCTCATAGGGCTTAGGCACACACAGAAACTATTGTCCCTTGCAGATCCCTTCCACATGGACACTTACTGAGCAGAAGCTTGAAATACCAGCTGAGGACCAGTGCTGGCCCAGAGGAGGAGGGGAGAGTGTAGACAGGGCCTAGCCCTGTGGCCAGCTGGAGTATCAGGGGAAAGAGGATGGTACAGAGAGGACACTGGCCACATACCAACGAGCCTAGAAAGAGGAATTGGAGGGAATTTGAAGAGGGGCTCAGAAGGATACAAGTCAGAAACAAGGCCGCCCAAGGAAGATGGAGGAACCCATAGCCATTGCAGAAGGGAGGCATAGCAGGAGGAGGCGGGAAGGCAGCTGTGGAGGGAGCGGCTGTGGGCTGTGGAAGAGGAGGGGATTGAAGGCAGGAGTCTGGGACCTAAGAAGGAGGAGGTTGGGGGATGTGAACAAAGGCTGGAAATGGGTGAGGAGAGGAGGAGGCTGAGGGGTGGGGAAGGGAAGAAAAAGCCTGAGGAGGGGACCTCTTTGTGGGAACTAATCCTTGTTTTTGAGAGAGACCTGTATGTCCTAGGACCTCAATGCTTACCTCAGTTGACTCCACGGGGCACAAATGTAAAAATGGAGCTACACATGATGTTGGTCCTGAGTCCAAATCATGAGCCTGAACTTGCCTTGACCCTACATCCCCAAGTAACCACTGCTGGCCCCAGAGTACTGGGCGATGAGTCCCGGGCGTCTACTCAGCTGCTCTTACAAAGGCTTTTTTGTGACACATGCCAGTCCACATTTCATTCTATGTTGTCCTCAGGCAATCTACTTTACAGCCTTGTTCCCTTACCTGGTGCTAACCATCTTCCTCATCAGAGGTCTGACTCTGCCTGGAGCAACAGAGGGCTTGGCCTACCTGTTTACTCCTAATGTGAGTAGGACCTTATGCACCTAGGTATCTTGGCCAGGGAATGTTGTAAGTAAGGCTTGCCAAGGCAATGCAGAGTTAAGGCACCCACAGGGATCAGGGGGAGGGGAGCTTCATAGCTAGATGAAGCATGCAAATCTTCCATCTGGGACAAGCAGATAACTGAGTGGGGAGCCACATGACAGAAGTTGAGGTTCAATTGATTGTAGTGCTGGGGGAGGCTGACTGGGGACCAGGTGCCCCACACCTGGATCAGGTACTGACTGCTGCCCTGCTCCCCATAACAGGGAGATACAAGACTCAGGAGGCCTGTACCTAGAGCCTGTGACCTTTCTAGATAACCCTAAGATCCTGGGAATTTTCCAACACACTTCTCCTAGTGTGAGCATCAGACAAAGAGTGTATATAGATAGTTCCTACCCCTCAGAGCACCTCCAGGTACCCCAGTGCCAGGCCTAGGAGGGTAAAGACTCAAAGCCCTGGGTCTGCAAGTTCTTGAGTCAGGGCCTTGTCAGAGTCATGTCAGAACTGGGTCGGGTGCTACTCCCAGGCCTGCTCACTTCTGAGATGTGAGAACAAATGACACCCTCCTGCTTATGAGTGTACCAAATGTTATAGAATAGTCAGATGGACAAGCTGGAATTGTCTGCCCACTGCATTAACAAGGCCACCCCCGTTCATTCCAGATGAAGATTCTTCAGAACCCACGGGTGTGGCTGGATGCAGCCACACAGATTTTTTTCTCCCTGTCCCTGGCCTTTGGAGGACATATTGCTTTTGCAAGCTACAACTCGCCCAGGTATGCAGCCTATTTGGGGTGTGGATGCCTTTATAGCCTCAGTATTGAGCCAGCAATTCTGAGACAGACACAGCAAATTGGAATCACACTGTTGGATAAGGGGAACCTCCTGTGAACTCCAAGTGGGAAGTTCATTCTGAATAGAGGCTTTTTAAAGACTTCCTGGATAACTATTACTGTATTACTGAAGATAATGCAGGATATCCTCTAAAGGATGCCATATTGGTCCTTGATGGCAGTGTCTAGACTCTACTAAGTACTCAGGTCACCCAAGGCTGAACAGGAATGTAAGTGGCACACTACAAAAGCAATTGAAGATACTTCAAGAATTTGGCACCCATTTTGAAACATCAAGCACTGCAATGGGAAGTCATGTGCCATGTGCCACAGCAGACCACGGTCAGGTCCCAAAGAATATGAGGATTTCACAAGTTATCTCGACACAGTGGCCAATAGCCTGAAGTTGATCAGGAAGTATTTTTGGGTGGACTTTATGTGAGGCTGGGGTTCAGGAGAATCCCTGCCATAGTGACTATCAGGGAATTGTGCATGAGTTCCCTTCTGTCATGATCTCCAGTTTTGCTTTTGGTTATGGCTGACATGGATGGGCAGCTTCACTTTCTTCATGACTTATTTTAAATTACTTTTTATTTTTATTAACTTATTTTTACATGTGTGGGTGTTTTGCCTATTGTACATACATGGGTGCCTGGTGCCTGAAGAGGTCAGAAGAGGCCAGATCTCCTGAAACTGATGTTACAGATGTTTGTAGGTGCTGAGAACTTAAGTTCAGTCCTCTGCTAGAACAACACGTATTCTTAGCCACTGAGCTATCTCCCCAGGTCCAGCAACTTCAATTTTGGTGACAGCATTCATATGTCTTTCACACTGGTCAGGATGCTGGCCAAAATGTGCAAAACATATACATGGACCATAAACACATATATGTAGTATTAAACTTGCTGGTCTGGTGATGACACACACATAGAAGCTGCTGCCAGATACCCAGTCTACACATAGCATCCAGGGTGCAGTGCTACTAAGCTAAGCCACTGGGGCACACTATGACAGACTCTAACAAACCAATTTATGTGGTCGTCTACCTTTCTGTAGGACAGAGGAGGTCTTTGAGTGTTTGTAATAGCTTACTGGCCTGAATTCACTCGAAGTGCATTCTCCTTGGAGGGTAGTCTCAAAACCCTGCATTCATACCCACCACCCCATTAATGCCCAGACCCTTGGTGGTTCCGAGCTGGGTTGTAGTGGAGGAGTGTGGAGAAAGGCTGAAGTCATCCTGGGAGCATGAGCTCACCCCACCCCCACCCCATATCCTCCAGGTTCAGAGTGAGCATGCCTCAGGCTATGGAGGTGCTAAGGAGGGAATCGTTCCCATTTCCTCCCATAGGAAGCCTGGTTCTGACCTAGAAAGTCCCATGATGGCCATGTGCTTGTGTCCAGGAACAATTGTGAGAAGGATGCCGTGACCATTGCCCTGGTCAACAGCATGACCTCCCTGTATGCATCCATCACCATCTTCTCCATCATGGGATTCAAGGCGACCAATGACTATGGGAGGTGCCTGGACAGGTGAGCATAGGTGCTGTACTGGGGCTTTACAGGGCAAAGTCATCAGACAGATGCCCACACTGGAATCCACATACACACAGAATGTGTGGACATGTCCTACTTCCTCAGGATCATGAGATGAACAGTGTCCTCTGAAAGTTCCTGTCCACTGGCAACCTCAGAATGTGGCTTTAATAGAAAGCAATTGTTGATGGAAGTAAGATAGGAATTGAGATAAGGTAATCCTGGAGTAGGGTGATCCTAAAGCAATGATAGATGTCCTTATGAGCCAGAAATAGACACAGAAGAGACAGCTGTGACATAGAGGGTAGAGGCTACAATGCTACTGAGCAATGCCTATGGCCACTGAGTTCTAGAAGAGGCATACATTGCTTTTCTCATCACTGTGTCAAAAATACCTGACAGAAATAACTTACAAAAAGAGTTTATTTTGCTCATGATTTTAGATTCTAACATTTAGAAAGTTCAGTCCATGTTCTTTTGGCCTCATATTCTTGAGTTGAAAGAACATCAGAATAGTAAGAGTGTGTGTTTAGATTCCTCAACTCATTTTGAATAGGCATCAAATTAATAAAAAGGGATCCAGAGATAAGTTTTCCCAAGGATACACTTCCAGTGACTTACTTCCTCCTTAAGTTTCTAGAACCTTCAAAACAGCACTGACAGCATGGGATCAGGCTTTCACATACAACTATATGTGGGATGCTTTCTATTTCAACCATTACATTCCACCTCTGCCCCCAAAGACACATTGCTATTTCACAATGAAAAATACATTCAGTCTATCTCCAAGCATCCTCAAAGTCTCAACAGTTGTAACGTTGCTTGAAAGTTGAAGTTCAAAGTCTCTTCTGAAAATGACACAAACTCCTAGCTGTAAGCAACTGTAACATCAGCCAAAGCAAGACCAAAAACTAGAAAAGACAAAAAAGTGAAATCCTGCATCTCTGTGTCTGGTACACAGCACACGTGGTAGTGGGAAATCCTGCATCTGTGTCTGGTACAGAGGACATGTGGTAGTGGGAAATCCTGCATCTGTGTCTGGTACACAGCACACATGGTAGTGGGAAATCCTGCATCTCTGTCTGGTACACAGGACATGTGGTAGTGGGAAATCCTGCATCTGTGTCTGGCACACAGCACACATGGTAGTGGGAAATCCTGCATCTGTGTCTGGCACACAGCACACATGGTAGTGGGAAATCCTGCATCTGTGTCTGGCACACAGCACAAATGGTAGTGGGAAATCCTGCATCTGTGTCTGGTACACAGGGCATGTAGTAGTGGGAAATCCTGCATCTGTGTCTGGTACATAGCACACGTGGTAGTGGGAAATCCTGCATCTGTGTCTGGCACATAGCACACGTGGTAGTGGGAAATCCTGCATCTGTGTCTGGCACACAGCACACATGGTAGTGGGAAATCCTGCATCTGTGTCTGGTACAGAGGACACATGGTAGTGGGAAATCCTGCATCTGTGTCTGGAACACAGCACACATGGTAGGAATGAGCTCCAAGAGGCTTTGGCAGCCCTGCTTCCACGGCCTTGCTAGTTGTAGCTCGTACGACCTTTTCTTGTTCTAGTTCTACTTGTAGTCTGCAGCTTTCCTTAGCAGAAACGCCACATTCTTGGTATCTCCAACATCTTGAGGTTCCCACGGCAACTTAGGCTTCACCTTCCCACCTTCCCACCTTCCCACCTTCCCACTTCCCACCTTCTTCCCACCTTCCCACCTTCCCACCTTCCCACCTTCTTCCCACCTTCCCACCTTCCCACACTGTCTCCTCAGCAGCTGCCTGCAGGAACTGTTACCTCATTTCATTGCCTGGATCCCCAGACTTCCCTTAGAATTCTGGGCAGAAGTCTTAACTGCGCTATAACTCCTATATTTTATATGTCTGTAAAGCGGCATCAAGTGTCTGATGCCAAAGTCTGCTACCTCCTTACTGCCAGATCCTTCACTGATGAGGCGGGAATCTGACTCTTCCTCATTCGTGCCCACAGAAGAGGTGCCCCTAGTCTCGGTCCATAGGTGCAAACAGCCTCCCTTGTCCAAAGCTGGCCAGACACAGGCATCCATGGGACATCAAAGTGTCTAGAAAGAATGGAGTTCTCGTCTGGGTGCTGCTATTTGTTCCGGAACTTCCCTGGAACGTTGGAACACTTGTTGGCCATTGTAGAGCTCTCAGCCCCATCCTCACCAGACTTTTTCTGCTCCTGCAGAAACATCTTGAGCCTCATCAATGAGTTCGACTTTCCAGAGCTTAGCATCTCCAGAGATGAGTACCCAGCTGTCCTCATGTACCTAAATGCCACTCAGGCTGAGAGATTGGCCCAACTCCCCCTGAAGACCTGCCATCTGGAAGACTTTCTGGATAAGGTATCCACAGGGATAGGACAGGAGGGCTGTCACTAGGAAACCAGGGCCACATAGGGAGAATGCTGAGCAGCAAAAGGCTAGGGACCACAGACAAGCACCTCAGTCCATCTGCATCTGGCAGACAGGACAACTTTAGTATGACAACATTGTTGGGACACAGAACATGGAGGAAGTAGCCACAGCCTTGTCATAGATGCCATGGATGCTGGGGATCCATAGGCACCAGCCTAGGGATGACCACTCAGGGGGAAGATTCTCAGGGCAGTAGTTCCTGGCCCCTGACCCCAAGGCCATAGAGTCCCTGCTTAACTGCTCAATATTTCTTATTCAAGAAGAAAAGCTCCCTTCCCTCAGAAGTGTGTCTGTGGCCTGTTTTCCCAGAAAGGCAGGGTAGCACTTCTGACACCAGAAGGCAGGTGTGTATATAGGTCATGGTGTGGAGTGTGTACATGTCACAGTATGGGACACACAAGTTATGGTGGGTGTGGAGTTGCACATATGTGATGCTGTGGGGCATGCACATGTCACAGTAGAGGGTATGCCTATGTCATGGTGTGAGGCATGCATGTATCATAGTGTAGAGTACACATGTGTCATAGTGAGCATATATATGCGTCATGGTGTGGGTGCATGTGTTACAGTGTAGGTATATATGTATCACAATGAAGGTATGCATGTGTTACAGTGTGAAGCACAGGCATGCCACCATGTAGGGCACATGTGTCATGGTATGCATTGTGTATATGTTATGGTGAGCACACACGTCAGTGTGTATGCACACGTGTCACTGTGTGAGATGTGTACATGGTACAGTGGAGCATATTCAGGCAAAGGTATGGATGGAAGCACATGTGTGTGTGTATGTGTTATGATATAAGTTGTGTGCTGTGTACATGACCCCAGCATAGCCTCTGTGTTGCAGAGTGCCTCAGGGCCAGGCCTGGCATTCATCGTTTTCACAGAAGCTGTCCTGCACATGCCAGGTGCTTCTGTGTGGTCTGTGCTCTTCTTTGGGATGCTGTTCACACTGGGTCTGTCCTCCATGTTTGGGAACATGGAGAGTGTTATCACACCAGTATTTGACTTGGGGATCTTACCCAGAGGTATCCCTAAAGAAGCCATAACTGGTAAGTAGATGGGTGGAGGGCCTGTCCCCACTGTCCACCCTGGCCTTTTGTCCATCCTGTGCACTGTTCAATTATCCATTTGGAAACAGAGCTCTGGGGCCCATGTCTTGTGGAAGGCTGGGCCAGGCTGACCTCTAGAGGTTGGGAAACCCCAATGGCCCTGGGTTGGGGAACAGTGAGAAGGAAAGATTGGGGGAAGGAAGATAGGAGTGGGAGAAGAGGGGAGAAGGAAGAGCTGGATTTTCCCTCCCCCATCGCTAGCAGGTCTGCTGCCTGGTAAAGTACTGAGAGGGATGGGGGAGAAAGGAACCAAGGTATGGAATCAAGGAAACATGAAAAGCCTGCTGCCTGGGGCCTCCTGGCCTCCACCACACTCTCACCCTGCCTTTGTCCCCAGGGATGGTCTGCCTTGTCTGTTTCCTCTCGGCCATCTGCTTCACACTGCAGTCTGGGAACTATTGGTTGGAGATCTTTGACAGTTTTGCAGCTTCTTTGAATTTGATCATTTTTGCCTTCATGGAGGTGGTTGGGGTCATTTACGTTTATGGGATGAAGCGGTAAGCCAATCCCATGCCCTATCTCAGGGCAGAGCAGGAAATGGAGTTGGTGGTGCAGCTGTACTCACAGTTGTCCAGATCCTGGGGAAAACTCTGAGATGGTACTCTAAGATCTAGGGTGGGCTCAGGGTGCCCACTGTTGTTGATTTTAAAGGATGGGCTGTCCAATGAGGCCACACAAGGGAGCCTGAGCCAGTGTCTTCTGCAGGTTCTGTGATGACATTGAGTGGATGACTGGGCGGCGGCCCAGCCTCTACTGGCAGGTGACATGGAGGGTGGTGAGCCCTACCCTGCTGTTCAGCATCTTCCTGTCCTACATCATTCTTCTGTCCCAGAGACCACCCAGCTACAAAGCCTGGAACCCACAATATGTAGGTCCTTCCCATGAGGCTGTGGGGATTCCTCAGGCTTGACCTAGCATCCATGGTTCTACCCTTGGCTTAGATGATCTACACCTGGTAGTGTAGTCTGACCACTCTGGTAACTGGGGGTCTAGGTATGTAGATAGATGGTTATCTATAAGGCCTGAGGATGCTGGCATTCTAAGGCAGGGGCTTTGGTAAGCAGAATGTAGATCTCAGTGGTGTCTAGACTCTAGGGCAGTGGTTCTCAACCTGTGGGTCACAATCTTTTGGGGTAAAATGACATTACTATTCATAAAAGTAACAAAATTATAGTTATGAAGTAGCAATGAAAAAATTTATGGTTGGGGGTCACCACAACATGCAATTAAAGGATCACAGCATTAGGAAGATTGAGAACCATTGCTTTAGGCACATCATAGGTCCCACTAGACTCTTTCTTAGAGACATGGCCTCATTTCACTGTCTGGGTGCTTCAGGGCAAGCATCCAGAAAACTGCTCAGTTTCTACCTATGTCAAGATAAATGATGGACAGAGGGTGTCTTATGACTATTAATATGGCCCTAGGCTTTTCACAGTCTCCCAAGGTGGGCTAGTCCCTTCTAGCTGTAACTCTTAGCCTTTACTCAACTACCTGGCCCTTAGAGGCACACATACATAGTTCCAAACTTCACCTGCATCTGTGTCTTTCATCATGAGAGCAATCCTCTCTAAGTCCATGCTAAAGAGAGACCCCAGCAGAGCAGCAGGGACCTGTAAAGGAGGCTGTACACTTGGAAAGTTTCCATGAGAACTGTCCTATTAGATGTACCTTCTACTTGCTCATGAAAACATACAGGGAGCATCTGAAAGTTGGGTGGGTGGTGTTGCCATATCCTAGAGGAGGAAGATGGGGACCCAGAGCGACAGTTGTACAAAGCTGGCATTTTGATGGTTCCCACCCTCAGGAGGGGCTGGGGTAAAGGAAGTCCTGGCCAAGCGTCTTTCATTTTCCCCAGAATCTGTGTGCTCACTGTGGTTTCAGGAAGTGGGGAGCAAAGTTGCCACTTCACTTAACTTGGTGGTGGTCAAGGATCAGCCTGGTTCCACTTGGAAATGGGTGGTGTAGGCCCTGCTGGGACATATATCTGACCATGCCCTTCTGTCCCCACAGGAACATTTCCCCTCAAGAGAGGAGAAGCTCTACCCTGGCTGGGTGCAGATCACCTGTGTGCTCTTGTCCTTCCTGCCCTCACTGTGGGTCCCAGCAGTTGCTCTGGCTCATCTATTGTACCAGCGCAGGCAGAGGTGGAAGGATACACATCTGGAAAGTGGTCTCAAGCCACAGGAGAGCAGAGGCTGCTGAAGGGCAGAGCCAGGGTAGACCAGGGTGGGGAGGTAGACTTGTGCTACTCAGACCTAGCCTCATTACACTCTGTCTCCGACTGAGACCACGTGATTATTGCTTTCCCAGTTTTCAGTATGGTGGAAGATTCATAGGTTCAGGGTAGCTTCATGTCCAATGGGCATCTGTGTGATGCTGTTCCTCCAAATCTAGGTTCCACAGAGTGCAATCTGTGTGGACATCACTTCCCCCTGAAATCCATGCTGAGTGGGGAAGCCCTGAGTGTACTTAGTTGGCAGTGGCAGGACTGTGGAATCCACTTTCTATGAGTGGTCTCTACATTACTAATTCCAGAAGCCCAGGCCTACTGCTGGTCTTCAAAGGAGAGCTGAGCTCAGTGGGAGGAAACGGACAGGCAGGAGACCTCTTCCTCCTCCCTATCAGCCTGAAGTTACCACATCTGTGAAGAGACCCACAAGTGCAGATTAGAAACCACTAGAGAACTCTCATCACATGTCTACAACCCGTGTCACAGGGGTGGGGGGAGACGGTCACAAGCCATACCTATTGTTTTGTTTTGGTTTTGGTTTTGGGTTTTGGTTTTTTGAGGCAGGGTTTCTCTGTGTAGTTTTGGGCCTTTCCTGGAATTTGCTTTGGAGACCAGGCTGGCCTCAAACTCACAGAGATCCGCCTGGCTCTGCCTCCCGAGTGCTGGGATTACAGGTGTGTGCCACCACCGCCTGGTGATTATTTTTGTTTTTTAAGCATCTAATTTTTGCTTGTCAAGAAAGAGCAGAAAGGCTACTGGTCAGTCAGATTCTACTCTCTCGTGAGAGTGATAATCATTTTTTCACTCACATCTGTTCATTCACTGTGACACTTCACTGCCCAGTCCTCTGCAGCCTTCAGGCAAAGCCATGGCTTCAGATTCACAGAAGGGCTCTTTTCTCAGTCCCTCAGTGCCCAGAGACTCCCTCCTTTCTCCCTCCTCTTGTTTTCTGCCCCTTATATCAATACTGTGAAATCAGGGTCATCTTTGAAGCCTGGAGCCCTGGACAAAGATGTCCACTTCTGATTAGTCCCCAGAGAGCTATCTACACCAACTGGTGGCTTTGTGATGTCAGTAACTGCCCAGACACAACAGACCATGGTGTCTTGAAGGAGATCGCGCCAGATATGCTGTTCATGATGCTGACATTTTAAGTAAGAAAGGTTTATGTGTGAAAATCTGTCTTAATGGAAGCCATCTTTGTCTGGCCAGCTCAGATCAAAGTAAACACAGAGGTTTCTGGGGCTCTTCACCTGCAGATCCGCTAAGCACTACACATGGAATGAATCCCAGGGTGCCCAACCCAAAGGGCTCAAGCGGACCAAGAGTTAAATCCTGACCTTGGTCCAGCATCCTGGACTGTGACAACTGTCCATGCCCACCCATTCTGCCATTGATAAATGCTCTTGAGAAGCAGGGATGTTAAGAGTCACCTATCTTTACACAAGGCAAATTTTATGTCCATATTGTGTTTTAAAAATACGTAGGGTGTTGTAGGGGCCTATTGTTAGGGGAAAATTTTTGGTGTAGAACATCACAAAAGTGGCATGGGCTCTGCCAGTACCTTGGAAGAATATGCTTTCTGCCAGGAGCTGAAATGAAAGCATATGTAACCTGGATCCTGGAGCCCAGAACATGGAGTCCTGCTTAGTTACAGAGAACAAGGGTTTGAGTGCTCATGTCTTTAGAGCAATCCATCTTGCACACATTCTTGATGCAGCTATGAGAATATCTGCACAGAAGGGATGATGGCAAGAGGCATGTCCAATGAGTGGTTGGTAGGTGGACATACAGACAGATGGGCAGTCCAAAACAGCAGAGGCACACCAGCCTCTGTCAAACAGACTGGTTGTTGGGAGCCTCTGGTGAGTGCTTTGGAAATTGGGATGGCTACCAAAGCACTATCCAAGAAGAAGTGAACAGGGGCCCAGACGGCAGAGCAAAGGTGAGTGGTCTGAGCCTGCATGGCCATACCTACATGCAACGTACCCTCAAGTTGATCCTGCCCTTGAGAAAAACATAGGCTAGGCCTGCCCAGTAAGACTGGACCACAAGACCTACAACTTGCAGGAACACACCACTTCTCAGGGCAACAGTGTCAGCTTGGAAATTAAGCTGCTATGAATAGCCTGTCAACTCTGAGATGGACATAGTGTCCGTGTCTTCCTCAGCCACAGAAGCCCTCCCTTCTCTCAGTATTTTTCTTGCACCTAGCTCTATCCTACAACTAAGGTTAGGAGTATACTTGGAGAGGTGTTCCTCTACACTCTAGGGTGAAAGCTTATTCTGTAGTACAGGTGATCCTGAGAATACATGCTCAGTCAAGCCAACTTGCTTTATGAGAAGCAGCCCCTCTTACAATAGGTGGAACTGGAACTCATTGTGAAAGGCACCACCACTGTGGCTAGGGAGTGAGTTTTCCCAGGGGACTATCTGAAGTAGATGCAATCTCAGGCTGTTGTGTCTTATCACAGAGAACAAGTTTCACTTGGGTCCTTTCTGTCATGCTTGTGTGAAGCAAGGACCTGGCCCTGCTGCATTTCAACTGCAGGAGAAGAGACTGCGGGAGTCACCTTCCTTACAGCATCATTGCAGGGGATATATCCCAGCCATGCAGGGATACATAACATAAACTCTACCAACCCCGGATGTGCCTCCAATTCCTGCATCCTTGGTGAACAGAGTTTAGCCTAAAGAGGTGCATCCCACCCCTCAGTTTGAGGACACCCCCCCCCCCCAGCAGCCTGGGCCACCTGGGAGTTTGTGAGCTGCAGTCACCTCATCACCCTCATCACCCTGTCAGTGTCTGTATCCTGCTGAGGTTAGGGGGTGGCATTTAGGAAGGGTAAGAGGGCCTGTCCGACTTTGTGGGCCCCTGCTCTGGCTGGGCTACAGAACTGGGGTTCCCTTTGGGTTCTCAGTCTCATTAGTAAAATAATTAAAAATAGACTCAGAAGGCAGCTTGAGGACATTTTTTATTCAAGTTTGAGAGGAAAAACAATACAAGCAAGAAGAAATTCCCAGCAGCTGCCAGAGGAGGGGAGATGGTGAAGTTATGCCTTTTCTTTTCTTTTCTTTCTTTTTTTTTTTGAGCTGAGGATTGAACCCAGGGCCTTGAGCTTGCTAGGCAAGCGCTCTACCACTGAGCTAAATCCCCAACCTGAAGTTATGTCTTTTAAACTAGGCATGGATGTAGAGAAACAGGAAAAGCCCAGACTATCAGGGAAAGCACGTTTAGAAGTGCCAAGCTGCAGATCTGAATTTGTGGGTATTTGATTCTAGGATTGCTTCAGGAATATGTGCCTGGAAATAGAGAGACAGCTTGCTATGAAAGGGAGAGCACTCCTAAGAACGAGACTATGCCAGTGAGCTTGGAAAAGAGCACTTGAGCAAGTGGCCCATGACTCTCTATTGGACATTTCTGTAACACACAGCTCTCCCAAGTTTGTGTATCACTGAACATGATCCATTCCTGAGAAAAAGTTCAAGTGAAGGACTCCAGTCTTCCTCTGCAAAATAGCTTCTTTCCCATGTTAATCTTAATGTTTCAATCCTGTCCCTGTCTCTTGCCACAGGTCCTCACACTGGTCCCCAGATCCTGAGAACAAGCCCTGAGTTTGTCTTCTCACGTGTTGCCATAACAAATTCCTGAAAATCAGAAGCTATTCCTAAACATACCTGTACTCTTACTGCCGCAGAGGCCCAGAGTGTGAATCAGGTCTCACTGGGCCATGGCTGAGGTGTGCTGGGCAGCACCTGTCCTTAGTTAGTCTGGTTGATAGTGCCTTCATTATTGGGTTCGGCCCTTTCCTCCAGCTCAAAGACTACAGTGGCTGGTTTAGTCTTTCTATAACCCAATTCTACTCAGCATTCCCTCTTACTAACTCCTGTGATGATCTCAGACCCACCCAGAAAAACAGAGTGATTCATATCTTCAGGTCAGCAGATCTTCACTCCATCTGTAACCATAGCCGCATTTCATGATCAGGCAGCATAGTCAGTTTCTGGGGACCAACACATCTTTGTTGTCATTTTCCTGCTCACCATAAGTGTGCTTGGCTTATGTCAACTTGACACAAGTGAAAATCATTCGAGGGAAGGTAACCTCAATTAAGAAAATTCATCCAGCTGGCTGCTGGTGACACACACCTTTAATCCCAGCACTTTAATCTCAGGCAGAGGCAGGTAGATCTCTATGAGTCCAAGGCCAGCATGGTCTACAGAGAGTTCTAGAATAGCCATGGCTACACAGAGAAACCCTGCCTTGAAAAACTGAAAAAAAGAAAAGAAAATTCATCCATACAACTGGGCTGTAGGCAAGCCTGTAGGGCATTTTCTTAATTAGTGATTGATGTGGGAGGGCCCAGTCCATTGTGGGTGGGGACACCCCTGGGCTGGTGTCTTAGTTCTATAAGAAAACAGACTGAGTAAGCTGTCAGAAGCGAGCCAGTAAGCAGCACTCTTCACGGCCTCTGCATCAGCTCCTGCCTCTAGGTTCCTGAAGTCCATCCAGTGAACTCCCTTTAGTTCTATGGTATCCTTCGCAAGTGAACATCTAGGTACGAGTATTGAGCCCAGTGTGTGGGTGTCCAAAGAAAGGCAAGAAGGAGCCCTTATCCTGCAGGAAGCTTATGACTGGTTCCATTGACATTGCTTTCTCATGCTCAAATCCTCATTCCTGTTCTTCTCTGATTCTGTGTGCATGCTTGCAGAGGTCACAGAACAATCTTAATTGTCCATTCTCAGAAGCCATCCCCATTTAAAAAGTTATTTTTAATTTGATTTTTAGATAGGGTCTCTCACTGGCCTAGAACTCACCAAGCAGGTTAGGCATCTAGGGAGCCCCAAGGATTCATTTGTTTCTACCTTGACAGTTCTGGGATTACAAGCATGCACCACCACACCTGACTTCCTCACAGGGGTTCTACACTTGCAAGGGAACACACACCACCACTACCACCACACCAATAAGTTTCAGCTCAGATCTAGGAGAACCCCCAAATTATATTCCCCATTGCCTTTTTTATTTCCCCCGGGGCAGATCTGGCAGTCTCCACAGTAACTGAAGAAAGAACTCAGCAACTCATGAGTTGGGGCCCATTAGGACGTGAACCTTTATCGAGGACTTAACAATTTGGTAGGAATACAAGTGGTCTTGAGGATGGCTGGAACTAGATGAACATGGCTAGAGATAAGATGCTGGCACCTAGTGGATTGGCTGATGACATGATATTACTGGCACACCAGAGAGGCCTGAGTGTGCCCAGCCCAGGTGGAAGATTTCTAGTCTCCTGCTGAGCTGTGACCTTGGATCCTGGGATTTCCCAACCCTATTTTGATCTCTTTACTGAGTGTCCTCTGCCCTGGGACTGGGTTGGTTCCAGCAGGCTGGCTGTCAAGATCCCCAAACATACACCCTCCATATGGAAGTTCCAGGAGCCTGGGTGCATTTATGATCCACTCCCTGGACTTAGCTCTGCTGTAAAAGCCTTCGGCTTAGTCACTTGGATGCACTAAAAGGCAGCAGGATGAACAAGGCACTGTCATAAGGCCAGCTGGGGCCAATTAGGCTGCATCAGCGCTGGGGCTGAGATCCCTGTCCAAGGTACAGTTTCTGTGGTCCCACCAGTGATATCCCAGAAGCTTCCAGAACTACTCAAAGCTAATTGGTTGTGACTAAGAGCTCAGTGAATCCAGCTCAGTCAGTCCATTTGGAAGCTGGGAGCAGGAAAGTGGGGAGATGTTCTTACACCTCTTTGCCCTTTATGCTGGTCTTCCTGCTCCCTATGTTAGCCTCAGGCTGTCTGTTGAACAACCTTTGTCTAGCTCTACTGAGAGCAGCCTTCTCTCTGGAGGGATCTGCTGTGCTGGTCTGCAGGGACAGGTTCAACAGAGTAGACAGGAGGGCCCTAGCTGCCTGTCTGAGGACAAACCCACCCTAGGTGTTCCTATAAACTCCTTACTATAGGGGCCCATGGCACAAAAGCAGGGGTGAGGCCCAGGCTAGATTCACCAGAGGCTCCCAGAGATTGCTACCCTTCAGCCCCATATCTTTGCTCATACCTTGGATTATACTGCTATGGCCTTATCCTGTATTTTCCCCACCCACCTACACATTCCAACTTGACTCTGAACAGAGCTTGAGGCTGTCTGCTCTACCCTGGAGCCAGAGCAAGGAAGAACTGTGTACATTGTTGTTTTTGGTCAGTTCTTTGTTTAGGTAGCCTTATGTTGACATATCATGGGTATAGCCACCCTGCCATTTCTAGGAGACAAAAGTCTCCGTTTACCTGGTCCTCTGGCTCTTACAGTCTTCCTGGCTCTTACCCCGCGAGGAACACGTCCCGAACACGACAAATCCACAGAAGAGTTTTTATTAAAGAGGATAGAGAAGATGTGACAGGCCTGTGTGAAGCACACACGTGAGTGAGGAGAGGAGAGAAGAGGAGGAGAGGAGAGAGAGGAGAAGAGAGAAGAGAAGAGACCTGTGCAACATGACGCCGGCTTTTTAAAGAGTGAGCCGTGCATGCATACAGGACCGCATGTGGCTACTCCACACATGTGCGTAGATTACATGGCCCCGTGCGCCCGCTTTACGCAACCATGTAAAGCCACAGAGTCCTAGTCACACAAGATGTTCTGACCTGGAAATGGCTATTTTGAACCGGAAATAACTAGGCGGTCCTCCAGGCAAGCCCAACTGTGTGGACATGTTGTGATTTCCTATCACTGTCCCCTCATTCATTATGTTCCCTAAGACTTAGGTTACAACAGGGGTTGTGTTGTAGAGGAATACACTGGGGCTGGGTACTCCATGATCACTTGTTTTCAGCATTCATCTAGTTGTGGATTTCTGTAATGTTACCTATCTGCTGCAAACATTCTTTGATGAGGGGTGAGCACTACACTTATCTTTGGGTATAAGGATACATATTTAGCATGCAGTTAGAAATTATGCTGGTTTAGCAAAATGGCCAAATTAAGTTCTTAGATCCATAGTCTCACTAACCCCAGAGAGTTGGCTAAATTTCCAGTACTAGGCATGATTTCCCTCCTATTGAGTGGGCTTTAAAACAAATAAGATAGCTCCTGGTTACTGCCAAGATATGCATGTCCCTGTTGCATCTTTATGGAAAATGCTGTCTTTTCTCCAGTGTATATTTTTGGTACCTTTGCTAAATATCAGATGGCTGTATTTCATGCACTCATACTTGGATTTTCTATTTTGTTTTGTTGATCTACATGTCTGTTTTTGTGCTACTTTACTATAGCTCTGTAATATAGCTTGAAATCTAGAATGGTAATCTCCCCAGCATTGTTTTTTTGCTCGGGATTGTTTTGGCTATCTGGGGTCTTTTGTGGTTCCACATGAATTTTAGCATTTTTTCTATTTCTCTGAATAATGTTGTGGGTTTTTTTTACTGAGCTTGTATTGATTGCATCTGTAAACTGCCTTTAGAATGGTTATATTTTCACAATATTAATTTTACTAATTGGTTAACATGGGAAGTTTTTCTGTCTTCTAATGTCTTCCTTAATCTATTTCTTCAGAGATTTAAAATTTTCATTGTAGGGGTCTTTCATCTCCTTTGTTAGGTTGTCATGATCTGAACGGCCTTTATACGTTCATATATTTGAATGTTGGGTCCCTAGTTGGTGGAACTGTTTGAAAGGGTTAGGAGATAAGGCTTTGTTGGAGAAGGTGTGTCACTAGGGGTGGGCTTTGAGATTTTAAAAGCTCATACCAGACCTAGTCTCCTCTTTTCTCTCCAGTCTCTTTGTCTGGTACTTGTGGATCCGGATGTGAGCCCTCAGCTACTACTCCAGCGCCATGCCTGTCTCCCAGCTGTCATGCTCCCTGCCATGATGTTCATGGACTTACCCTCTGAAACTGTAAACAAGACTCCAAATAAATGCCTTTCTTTATAAGTTGCTTTGATCATGGTGTTTCTTCACAGCAATAGAACAGTAATTAAGACAGAAGTTGGTACCAGGGACTGGGGTATTGCTGTGACAGGCCTGACCATGCCGTTGTCTGGAGAAAAATGAAAGACTTTGGGACTTCGGACTAGAAAATCAGTTAAATACTGTAAGTGGAGCTTAATGGGATGTCCTAGTCGGAGCACGGTGCTGAGACATGTATTGTTGAGAGCAATATGGATTGTGGAGGCCCAGATCAAGAGGTTCTAGAGAGGGACAAGAACAGTAGCCAGGCTACAGACCATTCTTAGGGTATTTTATCAAACAATGTGGCTACTTTTTGTCCCTGTCCTAAAAATCTGCCTGAGGCTAAATTGAAGAGTTTTGAAATAATGTCACTGGTAGAGGAGATTTCAAGATAATCTAATATTGACTGGGTCACATGGTTATTAGTGACCATTCTTACGTAGAACTACAATGAAAAAGAAGAGGGGTTAAAAAAACATACAAACACAGTTTGAGGGGACAAGGAACACCAAGAAATGCAACGCTGGAGCCAAGCCTTGTGCTCAGAGATGAGAAGTTAAAAGAAAGGCCTGATAATAAACGGAGTAAAGGGCGTGGTATCTTCAGGGAAAAACTCCACCTAGCTAACCCGTAATCTCTGAAAGGCAAAGGCTGAAGGCCATCTGAAAACAAAAACCATCAACAGGTCCACGCTTGTGCACATGTAAGTCATGGAGGGGCCCAGGTTTCAGCCCAAGAAAGCAGAAGAACTTGGCAGCACCAGCCATGACATTAACAAGGAAAATGCAAGTGGAAAGGGGTTGTGGGATCTTCCTCTGCAGTTAAGAAAAGCAGCTGAGGCCAAGCATGTGGCAGGGGAGTCCCTGCATGGAGGCCCCGAGAGGCCATTACATGAAGGTGAAATCTGAATTGCACTGGAGACCCCAAGATGTTGGAAATGTCACAGCCATGGGATACCTGCAAGGAGAGCTGCAGACAGGGTGTGGAACCAGCCCAAAGGAAAGAAGTTGCTGCAGTCAACAAAGCTGAAAGGAGTTGGAGGTATGAAGAGACATCTAATAAGCGTCTTGACATTGGGCACAGAGATACAGAATTTTCCCTGTGGGGTTTGGTTTTGCTTTGGTCCAGTATTTCCTTACTATGTCCCATTTCCTCTATTTTTGGAATGGAAAAATATATTCTATGCCATTGTGTTGGAAATATGTAATTTGTTTTTTGGTTTTATAAGGGGCTACTGCCTTGAGTCTCAGAAGAGACTTTGGCTTTTAGACTGTGGAGGACTATTGGGACTTTTGAGTTGGACTGAATGCTTCTGTGGGATGTTTTGTATGCCATGAATGTGTTGCTCTGATTGGTTGATAGATAGTCAATAGCCAGGCAGGAAGTATAGGTGGGGTAAACAGACAAGGAGAATTCTGGGAACAGGAAGGCTGAGTAAGCAGACACCAGCCTGCAGTCCAGGGAGCAGCATGTAATGGCACACAGGTAAAACCACGGAACATGTGGCAACATATAGATGAACAGAAATGGGTTGAGTTTAAATATAAGAGCTAGTCAGTGGAAAGCCTGAGCTAATGGCCAAACAGTTATAATTAATATAAGCCTCTGTGTGTTTATTTGTGGGACACAAGTGGGAGAGATGTGTCCTGACTGCTAGCAGGCCAGGACACGGAAGAGCTCTTACTACAGAATGCATTTTGCATTGTGATATGGCTACAAGCCTATGTGGGCCCAGGAGTGGAATGTGGTGCTGTTGGTATGAACGAGAATGCCCCATAGGCTCATTTATCTGAATGTTTGGTTCCCAGTTGGTAGAACTGGATCAGGAGGTGTGGCCTCATTGGAGGAGGTGTGTCACTGGGAGCAGACTTTGAGGTTTTATAAGACTCCTACCAGTGCAAACTTGTACAGCCACTATGGTAATCAACATGGCAGTTCCTCAGAAAGTTGGGAATTGATCTACCTCGAGATCCAGCTATACTGCTTTTAGGCATATACCCAAAGGATGCTTCAAGGACACTTGCTCAATCATTTTCATTACTGCTCTATTCATAATAGCCAGAAACTAGAAACAACCTAGATGTCTCTAGAAGAAGGATAGGCCTTTAACACACTTTCTGCCTCCTCTTCATCAGGGTTCCCTGAGGTTTGAGGGGAGGGATTTGATGAAGACATCCCATTTAGGTCTGTGTTCCAAGGACTTTCTCTCTGCATAATGTCTGGCTGCAGAAGAACGGATAAACAAAACATGGTGCATTTACACAATGGAGTATTATTCAGCCATGTTTTAAATAGACATCATGGAATTCTTAGGTAAATGGACAGAACTAGAAAAAAAAAAGACAAATACGGTATGTATTCACTTATGTGTTGGTATTAGCTATGAAGTCAATGATAATCAGCTCCAATCTGTAGGACCACAGACGTTAGGTGTAGAGGAAGGGGTACACATGGGTCTCCCTGGGATGGGGAAATAGAATATATTTTACAGGTGGACTGGGTGCAGAGGGGAACAGGAACAGAATGATCAGGTGGGGACAGGGAGAGATAGGGCTGAGGGAAGGAATTCAAGGAGAGATGGTTGGAATTGAGGTGCATTTAAGGGATGGTATGGAAACCTAGCGCAGTGGGAACTTCCTAAAATACTGAAGATGATCCTAACGAAGTCTCCTAATAATGGGGAAACAGTCCCAACTGGCTATCTCTTGTCACCAAATGAGGCTTCCAGTACTGGGACTACAATGCATTCAACTGAGCTATATTGCTCAAGGGGGGGTCCTATAGAAATCCCCAAACAACCCAGGCTGTTGCTAAGACAATGGGTTGTTCTCTGCAAACTGACAGCAAGGCTCCACTGCTGAGGACAACACCCACAAAATGCACTGAATATGGAGAGGTTGAGTTGATGCCTACATAGAACCTTTGTCCCTATGCTCTAGTGTCTTTGGTGCAAGAAGGTATTCTGCAGGCCACCAAAAGAGAAATTTTAGCACCCACCCAGCCATAAAACCCTTGACCTACAATCTGTCCTGTAAGATATGATCAGGCAATGGTGGCATAGAACTTGGGGGAGTGGCCAACCAATGTCTGATTTGACTTAAGGCCCACTTCACAAGATGGAACTCATACCCAACCCTGCTTGGGTGACCAAGAACCAGAGACTAGATAGCTTGGAGATCTAGGGCAAAACCAAATAATACTGGTTTTAAAAAAGTATCAATAAAATGACTCCTAGTGATATTCTGCTATACTCATAGATCAGTGCCTTATTCAGTCATCATCAGAGAAACTTCCTCCTGCAGCAGAAGGGAGCAGATGCAGACCTACAACCAGACATTATACAGACAAGTCACTGGAACACACAGCCCTAAATGGGATGTCTTCATCAAATCCCTCCCCTCAAACCTCAGGGAACCTGAGAAAGAGGAAGCAGAAAATGTGTTAAAAGCCAGAGGGAATAGAGGACACCAGAAGAACAAAGGCCCCTGAATTAACTAAGGGAGTCTCATATAAACCTACGAAGACTGCACAGGGCCAGCATGGGTCTGCACCAGGTCCTCAGCTTGCAGCTTAGTATTTGTATGGACCTGAGTGTGTGAATGAGTGGGTCTCTGATTCTTGTATCTGTTCTTGGGGGCTCTTTTCCTTTTGTTGAGTTGCCCTGTCCAGCCTCCATGCAATGGCTTTTGTTTTATTTTATTTTATCATGTTTGGTGGCATTTCTTAGAAGTCTGTTCTTTTCTTTTTTTTTGCTGGAGCTGAGGACCGAACCCAGGGCCTTGCGTTTGCTAGGCAAGAGCTCTACCACTGAGCTAAATCCCCAACCCTGTTCTTTTCTAATAGAGACAGAAAGGGATCCAGCAGGAGGGGAGGTGTGGGCAAACTGAAGGGAGTAGAGGCAGGGGACTATAATCAAGATATGTACTGTATGAAAAAAGAATCTATTTTCAATAAAAGGGAAAAATGAAAAAAAAAAACGTTTAAAAAATAAAAGGAAGAGCAAAAGGAAGAAGATAAGACTTTAGTTGTGTGGGCTGAGCAAAGGGTTTAGTCTCAAAGATGGAAGACTCACAAAATTTGAAGGAAGGATTAGGTTACAATGAAAACGTTTATGCATAGGACATGGACAGGCAGTTTGAACGGGGCTTTGTGATGCATAGTGTGGAACCAGTGGTTAATAACTCAGGAAACAAGCTAGGGAACAGTGGCAGAGGCATTTAGTCCTAGCACTTGGAGGCAGAAGCAGGTGGATCTAGGTGAGTTTGAGGCCAGCCTAGTTTACATAGTGAGTTCTGGGACAGCCAAGATCTATATCATGAGGCCTTGTCTTGAAACAAACAAAACAAAACAAAACAAAAACCAAAGGGGGCGGAAATCAGAAAGCATGAGTAGAAGTCTTTTTGAGTGGGACTTCAATCAAGTATGATAACAAACAACAATTTCATGATTTCCTCTTTATTTGCGCATGACTCCTGCCTGGTTCAGTACTATATGTCACCCTGTCAGTGATCTCAGTAGATAATCACAGTGATTACTGTCAAATGCTGCCAAGGAATCTTAGCTTCGAGAACTTATGAAATGTTCCCAGTGTGATTTCAACTTTCACCACTGTCTTAAGTATTTGTCAGACTATCACTGAAAATTAAAGTGGACTCTGAGAATACTGTAAAAAATAAAATAAAAATAGAAGACTCCCACCCTTTCCCAGTTAACCCTCTTTGCCTTGTACTTGTGGATCAAGATATAAACTCTCAGCTACTGCTCCAATGGAAAAACTCTGCTTATATAAGTGGCCTTGGTCATGTGTTTTATCACAGCAATAGAAAAGTCACTGAGACATGCAGTCACCTGAATGTAATTTAGGTTCCTGGCTGTCCCAGTTAGGGTTTCTATTGCTGTAAATATGACCATGGCAGGTCTTATAAAGAAAAACATTCAACTGGGGGTGGCTTGACTTATAGTTTCAGAGGAGGTTTAGTCCATTATCATCATTGTGGGACATGATGGTGTGCAGGCAGAAATGGTGCTGGAGGAGCTGAGAGTTCTACATCTGGATTCACAGCTGCAGAAGTCGTCTGTGTTTTGGGCATAGCTTGAGCACATATGAGACCTCCAAAGCCAGTCCCCACAGTGACACACTTCCTCCAACAAGGCCACACCTTCTAATAGTGCCATTCCCTAAGGCCAAACATTTAAATACATGAGTCTATGGGGACCATACCTATTCAAACCACCACACCAGCCCAAAGTCCTGTTTTTATTTCTGAGACACTCTGACTCCACTGGCCCATTGGAAAAGACTCCATGGTTAGGTGTGGAAAGATATCATGCCTGCTGATTTGCTGCCATGCTCCCTACCATGATGATCATAGATTCTAACCCTTTAAGACTGTAAGCCCCAAATAAATGCCTTTAAAAAAAATATCTTGGTCATGTTGTTTTATCACAATGGAAAGGTAACAAGACATCTAGGTGGTGGTGGTGGCGGCAGCACACGCCTTTAATCCCAGCACTTGGGAGGCAGAGGCAGAGGCAGGTGGATCTCTGAGAGTTCAAGGCCAGTCTGGGCTACAGAGAGAGTTCTGGGATAGCAAAGGCTAAAATAACAACAATAACAACAAAAGTAACAAGACATTCAGTCACCTGAATTCAGAGTATATTCAGGCTGTAATTTAGGTTACTGGCTCAAAGTCCTGTCTTCATCTCTGAGACACTCTGACCCCACTAGGAAAGACTCCGTGGTTAGACATGAAAAGACACCAGGGCCAGGCATCTCACACCTGTCCACATGGTTCCAGTGCCCATACGTCTTCTACCTCCTTTTGGTGTTGGTGACTAGTGGATCCTTGACACTGAAAGGGGTGGGATCTGCTTCCTGGAGGGCATCAGGAAGGAAATCAAGCCCACCACAGGAAACAGAGTACTGGGACAAGCTTCCACACTACCACCCATGACACAAAGGTTTTGGAGGGCAACCTAGCCCCACAACAGGCTGGTCCCTCTTGTGGCATGGATCCAGGAGTGGTGGGGCTACAATGCCCATGTTCATCCAGCTGAAGGAGACAGAGTTAGTCCAAAATAGTCTGAAAGTCTGTGCTTAGGGCTGGGTCAGCTGCAGCCTTAAGGATGGTCATTGTAGTCCTTGGGAGCTTCCGGCCCAGCCGTCTTTGGGCTGCAACAGAGAACATACTCAAATTTCATTCCAAAGAGGTGAGGTAGTCCCTTAGCCTACCTAGGTCAAGTCCTGGCCATGTGTGGGCAGGAGCCTCACCCACAAACACACCACCACTACCACCACAGAAACATGAGGATCCTTCCCGGCATCTAGGAAGCAGCAGAGTGGAGGAGGTGAAGGGACCAGGCAGGGATCAGAAGGTTCCTGAAAGTGAAATGTGTTGCCCCATTGGCCTTTCCTGAGGTAAGCAGCAGAACAGAGGGAGCAGGAAGGCAGAAGTAGGAAGCTGTGGTCTAGAAGCCTAGCTTCACCCACCCAGGGCTTGGCATCTACAGTCTGCCTTCGAGTTCACCCAGGCACTCAGTGTTCAAGGGTAGATTTGGGGGCCATTTGGAGGGAGTTCACTTACCTGTCCTGAGAGTTCCCAGGAGACGCTTGTAGATGACAGAATGACCAGCCAGCTTGCGCAGGAAGGCTCGGTAGCAGAGCCAACGAGCAGCTTCAGGAGGAAATAAACCAGAGGCTCTCTTGATCCTTAGTGTCATTCCTGGGGAAGCAGATGGAGGCTGAAGGACCCAGCTGGCCACAGACCTTCCTGCCCTCCAAGGCGTTCTCAACATCCTTCTGACCTACTAGCCCCTAGGCCCAGCAATGACAGTTGATTATCTCCTGAGTGAGTGCAGGATGCCCACCCACTGCATAAGAACGCTGGCCCTGCCCCATCCACGCACCTGCATTATTGACCTTCAGGATGGAGTAGCAGCAGGATGCTATGCTGAATATGATGCCCAGGAAGAATGTGGGGTTCTTCCTAACATGCTGGCCAAAGGGGAGCTGAAGTACACATGCATGGAACCTAGGCAGGAGTCACAGTGTTGGGGGAGGGCCCTTGGTAAATGTATACACCCGTGTATACAAAAACAAGCTCTTGTCTGTGCATACATGTGAATTACACACACAGATTTATGGGCACCACATGCATTGAATCATGTAATTGCATGCACAAATGAACTTACCACTACATGCGCATACACACACAGCATGTGTGTGTGTGTGCACACATGTCTTCGTACACGTATACTGCCACAGAACTAGTCTCTTCCCAGGCGCCTCATGCACTCTCACCTCACATCACAGCAAGAGTAAATTGCCTGGCATTGAAACTGTGCCCAGTCTTCCACAGCACAAGCTCTTCCCACACTCAGCTCCAGTGACCAGGGAGGGGACTTAGAAGGAGGCCAGATCCACAGTGGCATAAATCTGGCCTGTGGTTGGTGTGACCGTCTGCCAACTCCAGGCAGAATTCTGTCCTCTGTTACAAATCTTTGGAGCAGCCCTCTTTTCATGAGTCATGGGAAGCCAATCCCATCCCTATAGGACACTTGAGAAGAAAGGGCCATGCTGTGTAATGTCATGGGGTCTGGCCTAATGAACCTGAATTCAGGTGGAGATATTTCACTACCTGAAACCTGGGAATGGATCCCACTGATCAGCCACCAGCCCCAGGTCTAGGACCAACCAAGGACAAAAGTGTCCCAGAAGCACAAGGCAATATGTGGGGCACCATGACGGCCAGGTGGCTTTAGGCTGTGCCCTGTCATGACTTCTGCAGTGCAAGACACCATCAGCAATAGATCTGATTCTATGCTTCCTTTCTCATCCTATGCCTTCTGAGGTGCTTTCTTGGGAGTCTCCACCCCAGCCCCTCCTGTCTCAAGATAGCCAGCCACAAGCTCTGGTCAGCACATTAGGTCATCTGTACTTCCAGCACAGGGAGACCAGAAGAGGTTCTCATCTGACAGATACAGAGCTATGTGGAGACACAACTGAATGCTGCTTTTTGGGAGCAACTAGCCAGCTTTACCTTAAGCGTGAAAGCCCCAGCAGACAGCATGGCTGGCGTTTCTGGCCTGTGCCTCCCTCTAGTGGTGGCACAGCCCATGACTCACCTATAGGCCTGAAGCAGGAAGATCTTGTACACATTGATGCAGACCGTCTGGAGGCTGTTCATCTAGAGTCCCAGTAGAAAGAGAACCATCAGCAACATCCCTCAGATCACAAATAAACACTTTCCTTGTTGTCAAATGGGATAAGAAAGCCACTTGTGTGGAAGACCCTGGAAATCCAGCCAGGCTCCTAGGTGTCATCAAGAGAGGAGGAAGCAGGAAGAAGCAGAGGCCAAAGCCTACCACAATGGCCCCTCCTAGACAGAGAACTCAGCAGCAAGGGCCTGAGAGCCCAAGGCCAAGCCCAGGATCCAGGGAACCTCTCTGTGGGGAGCAATGACAGTATTGGAAAAGTGATGGAGATGAGCAGGTGGATGCTCAAAGATCCTCAGTCACATATAGATGTCTACATGCTCCACACACACAGTTGTACCCATACGCACATACATGTATCTATGCACATACCCCCACACAAAGAACAGGACCTGACAAAAGATCAACATATTAGTGGCTGCCCATCTGCTTACCTGCAAGTCTAGAAACAGACCGTGACACTTCAACCGCAAAAGAGCTATGAGCTTGTGTCGCATTTTCCTACCAGCCTTGGAGACACGCTGGAAGGTGAAGCTGCTCTTAATCGAGGTCCGGGAGTAACTGCAGCACAAAGATACCCGACCTGTGTGATTCCCACACTAACCCCTCCTCTGAGAGACTAGCGCCAATGCCCTTTCACCTCTTGTCCTCCTTCTGCCACACACTAAGGTCTAACATAGGGATAGACCTTCACACATGGAACACACTCCAGCCCTTGGTACATGCTCACAGCACCACCCAGAGCCCTGGACAATCAAACCTAATCAGATGTAGTGAACAATATCCATTTTATCCAGGCTCGGGATCAACAAACATCTTTGCTCATCAGTGGCAAATAAGAGCCGTCAAAATTCACAGTTCAGAAAGAAACATGAACCACACAGAAACCTTCATCCTCAAAGACGAACACAGGTATAGGTGTTTTACGCATTGCGAGTGCATGCCTGTGCATATGGATGGAGGCCAGAGGAAGGGGTGTCCCGCTTTCATACTCCACATTATTTCCTGACACAGAACCTGGAGCTAGGCTGGCAACCAGCAAGCCCCTATGACCAACTTTTCTCCATCTCTACCCATAGTGTTAGGGTTACAGGTGCGTGTAACCACCGGCTTTTTATGTGGGATTTGAACTCAGATCCTCATTCTTGCACAGCAAACACACTACCCCAGTTCCCTCCCCAGTTCCAGTCCTACTTCTACACATGGTTTTGAACACTTGGATGTTGAAATGGGGTTTCTGCCATTCAATCCTGTTTGAAAATGTGGTGTCCACAGCAGAACAAGGCTGCTTCCTGTGCTCTGCAGTGTCTTCTGGGCCACTGCTTAGGTCAAAGTGCAAGACAAACTGGCCTCGCCACTGTAAATGCTCAGGGAAAATCTTTGGTAGTCTCTGATTTTTTTTTTTTCAGGATAGATACAAAGACGTGGAATTAATAGGAAAAATGAATGGGTGTTCTAAGGACCATAATACAAGCGAGTGTCACTTCCTGGAGATGCTGCCTTAGCCTGACTGACTCAAAGCTTATGTGAATATGTGCAGAGTCTAAGCACACACTAAGCCATTTTACGAGGGCTTAAGCAGCACAGATTGCTATCCAGAGACATGTGCTTACCCAGAGTAGTCACAGAACACCTCCAGAGTCTGAGTGTCCAGCAGCAAGCCACACCAGGGAAACAGGCAGTGAGCAGGCAGCTGGTGTGGAGCTGCACCATCCAGGGCACCACTGTCCACAGGGAAGTTCACCATTGTCTTCTGCAAGTTTATCATGCAGCCGTACTCAGGAATGCCACGGACCAGGGTGCTGAGTAAGGGAGGAAACACTGGTTATGGGACCCTGGAAGCACTCGGCACATGCCACAAAAATACCCAGAGGTGTTCTGGGACCAGAGAGAGTGGGTCCTTGTGGGTACCTGACGGAACGTCAGGCACAGTCTTGCTCTGGACTGCAGCCTAGCTCCTGTCTTCTGTGTAAGCAATACAGCAAAAGGGCCAGCTCAGAAGAAGATGGCCATGCATCAAACAAGTGGGAAAGTCACATGACCCTCTGATGGTCGTATCTTAGCACCCATGTAGTAAGGCATCCTTTCCCTATTACCCAAAAGCCTGTTTTCTCATAGCTACTTTGAGGTCCCTGTAGATGTGGACTGCTTTTCCTACCAGCAAATGCTAATAGACTTTTTGTGGGTCAGATCTCCCCGTGAGTCAAAGGCAGATTTGTACCCTTTCTCATGGTGAACTCTTGGTGGCAGTTGGCAGTGGTCTGGCTCCTGTCCCGGGGGTGTGGCCGTGTGATGTCATCTACCTGCCTGTGTACTGTAGACTCTAGTCAGTCCTTGTAGCTGCCCTGGCCAGCTCCTTGCAGTCTATCTTTCCTACAGATGTCCATAGACAGCTTCACCTAGTGGTCCTGTCACCTAGTGACCTGACATTGATCCAGAGCCACTTCCCTGACTTCTGGAACTTTCCTCAACAGCAGCAGTGTCCTCTGTCCCCAGCACCAGGGCTGTTCTCACCTGATTCTACTGACCTTGACATGCACGGCCTACTTGGGCTCCAGGACACTATGCTAGGAAGTACAGGCAGGCTGCACAGAGCCCTGCTGGGCAGATTTGGAACTGGACAGCATTTAGTGTTTTCACCAGACAGGCCAGTGGATAATGGAAACACCAACACCTCGATGGTGACAGCTTCTGAGAGCTCAGCTTAATTAACCACTTTCAGGTTTTCCCTCTCTTGTCAATTATCCTAAAAGGAAGTCTACAAACTTCACAGTGCCTCTAGGGACCTGCTCTATAATACATGATCTGAGGGAGCCCCCAGACTCTGTAGTGTCTGAGAACCTCAGTTGATAGTCCCTGCTCTGAAGCAGGGCTGCAATGCCCAATTCTAGCTTGAGCCACAAAAAAATTAACTTTACAACCAGATATGCCATAACCCTGACCTGATACATACTATAAACACAGCCTGGAATACACACTATAACCTACTAGTAGTATGAATATTATTATATAAGAAAGATGACCACTCCTGATGCAACAGCTATGTCTCAAAACACCAATGTTTGGTAAGTCCAAATTCTCTGGTCTCTTCCTAACAATCCATAAAGAAAAATTACTTCACAGAGCCTTGGACCTGTTCACCCAGGGCCTTTCCTTCATGGTGTGATGTGAAGTCTCAAAGTTGTCAGGAATGGCTCTTGTGGTGGTTTGAATGTGTGTGGCCCCATAGATTCATATGTTTGAATGTTTGGAATATTAGGAGGTGTGGCCTTGTTGGAGGAAGGGTGTCACTGGAACGGGGCTTTGAGGTCTCATGTGCTCAAGCTATGCCTAGTGTGGCACACAGTTTACTTTCTTCTTTCTTTTTTTTTTTTTTTTTTTTTTTGGTTTTTTGAGACAGGGTTTTTCTGTGTAGCTTTGCGCCTTTCCTGGAACTTGCTTTGGAGACCAGGCTGGCCTTGAACTCACAGGGATCTGCCTGCCTCTGCCTCCCGAGGGCTAGGATTAAAGGCGTGCACCACCACCGCCCAGCTCACAGTTTACTTTCTGCTGCCTGCTGACTAAAGATGTAGAACTAACTCTCAGCTACCTCTCCAGCACTATGTCTTACTGCATGCTGCCATGCATTTCACTGTGATGATAATGGACCAAACCTCTGAAATTGAGAGCCAGCCTCAATTAAATGTTTTCTTTTATAAGAGTTGCTGTGGGCCGGGCAGTGGTGGTGCACGCCTTTAATTCCAGCACTTGGGAGGCAGAGGCAGGAGGATCTCTGTAAGTTCAAGACTAGCCTGGTCTACAAAGTGAGTTCCAGGAAAGGCTCCAAAGCTACACAGAGGGACCCTGTCTCAAAAAAAACAACCAACCAACCAAACAAACAAACAAACAGAGTTGCTGTGTTTATGGTGTCTCTTCACTAAGACAGCTATACTTAGGGACAGCACATCTCCCAGAAGGGCTTAGCGCCCCAGGCCCCTGTAAACAGCCTTCTGTGGGCTCAGCTGGGAGGTATGGGGTTGTCTCTCAGCACATGGCATCCACGGTGAGACCAAGCTGGACCAGCCATGGGTGCCACATCTCGTCCTTGGTGCTGCAGGTATCCCATGCCTTGCTGCACAGGTGAAGTGCCCCTGACACTTAGAAGAGATGCCACTAGGTCTTGGTGACAACACGAGGTCCAGACACACAAAATTACAAACCAACTACATGTGTTGCCTCAGCCATACATACATCACAATCATACAGCAGAAACCCAGGCATGATGGGCCTTACCTGAGGAAGGATTTTGCCTGGTCCAGGTGAGGTGTCACCAACAGAAAGTCATCGACAAGACGTAAAAGCAGCCTAAGATGAGACATGTTGACATGTTTCACATAGAATTCACCCATAAGAGATCCAAGCTAAAACATTTTAAGTATTGGAATGTGCAAAGACAAAACAAAATGCTATTTCAAAAGAAGATAAATAACAGTTTCCCTGACTTCCTAACAGAAATAGCTCTGGGACCCTTCATAGGTTTTCATGAAGTGAAGGCAATGGCCTTTATATATTGGACATAAAGCAACTATAACACCCCCTCAGTGAGCTAGAAACATAATGCATGAAGATATGCCAACTTATGACCTGGACCCTTGGAACAGTAAAAAGAAGCATTTACCCATCCTTCTGCACCTCAGCAAATAGCTTGTTCTCCATGTCTCCAAAACACAGACTGCAGAGCAGGGTGGACAGGCTGGAGCCCTGGGGGATGCCCTGGCACTGGACATAGCATCTGGGGGTGGTGGGATGGTTATGGTCAGAAGCAGCAGCCACAGTGGGCTTCGTACACATATTTGACAAACCCCCATGTATAAATATGTACACAGACACACATGAATATACAGACACCATTCTGTAAACATGCTCAAAGGCCACATATACAAATAGTAGTATCTACTACCATCAGTTGCCAAGACCTAAAAGGACGCCAGATTAAGTACCACCCTTATCTCTCCCATTCCCCACTCTTACTACAACCTGGAGTGGAGGGGACTACATCCCTATTCACTGACTCCAGGGTTTTGTTTTGGTTTGGTTTTTCGAGACAGGGTTTCTCTGTGTAGCTTTGCGCCTTTCCTGGAACTCACTTGGTAGACCTGGCTGGCCTCGAACTCACAGAGATCCTCCTGGCTCTGCCTCCCGAGTACTGGGATTAAAGGCGTGCACCACCACCACCTGGCTTGTTTTTTTTTTTTTTTTAATTTTAAATTTTTAGATTTTTAAACAAGAGTGATAAGCAATCAGTAACAGATTATTAGTGAAGAAACATTCCAGGTAATAGCCATGTGAAAATGTTAGTGCCTTCTTCAAAGAGAACATAATGGCACTCTTCAATCAAACATGCATGCAGGTGCTGGCAGGGGTGGGTGCCTTCAGATGATCAGGACAGGAAACTTACCCAGGGAACCCATATGTGAGAAAGAGTAGGTGTGAGCTGACCTTTAACCCTTGCACTGACTCAATCCCCTCTGCTGGAGTAACTGTCAGGAAGCTCTCCAGGCACGGTGCACACAGATCTGACTTTTCAGCATATCAGGCTGACCCACTTGAGGACTAAGTTAACTACCACATGGACAGATTCACAGATCTGTGCTCAGTACTGTTAGGACTCAGGAGCACCTTTGTTATGTTTGTGAAAATACACCCAGTTGTACGCGTGTAGCTTGTGGTTGCTCTCCCAGCACACATATCTAATATTTCCAATTACATCCTAATACATAATGTGACTTTTGATAATCAGATATTTCTTGCACTGCCTGACCTCATCTCTAGGAAGCCTGGGTGTGAGCCTGAAATTCTGCTCTGTATTGGCACTCATTGTGGGCTCCTACCAGGCCAGCAAAAAGGAGCCAAGTGCATAACCAGAGTTCCATTCTCCACGTAGGGGCTTTGGGTGCAGAAGGTCCAACCAAATGTTCAAACACTCAGCCTGACATCTGATTCATACACACAAAGCAAGTCTTTTTCAGGCTGATGGGCTGTTAGGCAGCTCCAGCATTGAGCCAGTCTGGGCTCCCTTCACCACATCAGTGCTTTTTGAAGGGCACCTGGTCTGGCTTGTAACTCATGGAGTCTTGGGGACCCAGCCATGGGTGCTGCACTTCCTTCCTTGATGCTACATGTATCCCATGCCTGGCTGCACAGGGGAGGTGCCCCTGCCATTTTGTCAAAGTGACAACAGGGGCTCCAGGTATACAGAACTATTAACTTCACTGGGGCCATGCTTAGCCAGGAGCTCACAAGGCCCATGGGTAGGCAGCCCTATGGCTCAGCCAGCAGAAGGTCAAGGAAATTCTACAAAGGGGAGTGGGGAGGAAGGAATGAGGCAGAGGCAGCCAGTCAGACAGAGTTCTAAGTGCTGTGGCCAGTTAGTGAGCACCCTGCTTAGCAGTCAGGATGGCCTCTGCCTACCTGTACCTGCCCAGCCTCTACCCACCCTCTGCCCATTTGCCCCATGCCGGTGCCTACTTGCCACCAATCTTCACGACACTGTTACGCATAAAGTGCAGGAAGAAGTCAAATAGCCTGCTGCTGGACTCATTCAGAGAGAAGCTCTGGAAAAGCAGACATGCAGACAGAGAGGATGAGGATGAGGAGTGTTGCAGGAGGTCGCCACCAGATGCTTCCTCAAGACCAAGTGTTCACGGTAAAGCAGGGGTGGGGCCACAGTCAAGTGACCAGGTTGAATTTGACTCAAGGTGACAGGGTATACAACTTACAAAGCAGTAATGTAACCTTTTATGTTCTTATAGCACTAGGTCTGGAAACTTAGAGCTCATACAGTACCCTAATGAGCCAAAAGAAAATCATCCAAAGGTCTCAGTGAGCACGGCTGCCCAAAGGTAGAATATGTACAAAGAAGGTTCTGTAGAACCACTGACTTGTGGGAGGAGATCCCCTGTGTGTGGTGTAGGGAAACACTGCCTCTGACATAATGGACCAAGATGGGGGCCACAGATCAAGTCCAACTTGTCCACCAAAGCAGGTGAACTGTCGTATGGTCTCAAGATCAGAACTGAAGGAGATCTTTTTACCAGTTCACTGATGGATCAGCTGGAGTTTGGGAACCTGAGGGTAAAAAGGACACTTCAAAGCAAAAGCATGCCCACCTTAGTAGCTATTGGGGGCCTTGGGCATGTCATGGGACTGTGACCAGGAAGAGTAGCTCTGGTCATGGGAACTCTCTACCAAGGAGCATGTTGGTCACATTTCTGCACTGAAGCAAATAGACCAGTAGGGGTGGAAGGCTCCACTAGGTGGCCCATTAACGGGGAGTCTGAGGACCTGCTCAATGACAACGGAGTTCCTCAGCGCACTGCCATCTGAGTCCTGCAGATGTTTCACGAACTGGCCCATGTATGGCTGGAGGTCAGAGAGGGTGGAGACCTGCAGCAAAGAAGAGGTGAATACTTGAAAGGAACCAGAGAGACACACGGTTTTCTGGCCAGGACAGCCACAGCACAGTTCAACCATAGAACAATGTGGGGCCACTTCATCACAGAGTCTAGTAAGGAAGAGAGAGAAAGCCACAGTTGGCTTTCCTCAGGTCAGACACCCCCATAATGCTGTAGTTACCAATGATCACAACACAAGCAGCACCCCGACTTCTCCACGGAGACAGCGTGCAGACAGGAAGAAGAGCTGACAGGAATAGGGAAGGGATGGCTCCTTCATCTCCTGCAACAGACTCTCTAGGATGCCTGCTTTTTATCCAGCGGCCAGCAAGACCCATGTCTCCAGACAGGATGTCAATGGAAGGAATACAGCACCATCTACTGACAGTACAGGAACAATTCCAAACATGCCAGGTGTGAGGCATCCAGACACGTAAACATGGAGTCTCTAAGTAACCTTGGATGTTCTCGAAATACTTCTGCTCTGTTCTCTCATATGTTGAGACTGAACATTGGCTTTGAGCCTTAAAATTTCCATATCAGGGTACATGTGTGAGTATGGTCAAAATGCATTATACACACATATAAAGATGTCATATTATTAAGTACAATTAACCTACAATAGCACAAAATAAAACAGACAAACAAACAAAAAACCATGTGCCAAGTGGGTTTGCTGTAGTGCCAGGAGTAAAGTCACCCAGAGTAGTTAAAGTACAAGAATTAACCTAGAAAAGAATAGCAAGATATATAGGCGATGCCTGCATTTTCAAAATAATTAAACAACATGCTTCTAAATAACCAAGAGGCTATCAAAAATTGCAATAAATAATGAAGATTTTGAACTGCAGATAATGAACTGGCAAAATGCCAGAGTATGTACGGTACTACTTGAGGGCTCTTAAAGAGAAATGTTTAACTTCAGGTATTTACCTGGGGTTGGTGTGATGGCTTAGCAAGTAAAGACACCTACCACCAAACCTAATGACCTAAGTTCAATCCCCAGACCCATGTAGTGGATGGAGAAAACTAACTCCTACACATTGTCCTCTAGCCTCTACAGAGGCACCATGATGGGTGCTCTGGCCAGAGCAGGGAAGGAATCATCTGGGGGTAGTAATTATGAATATGCCCTTGGTGCAGAAGCCACATGGCCTCTGCACTATCACACATGTATAGTTGAAGTTTGCCTGTGAGTCTCGTGTGCCCTATATACAGGGAAAGGAAGTCACCTTGCACCTCTCTCAGGCCTGAACTCTGTGCAAATTCCTCCACCTTTAAACCTGCAGGCCCCACCTGCCTACTGAAGAGGACATTGGATGTGCAAATGAACAAGCTGTTCCAGAGCGTGGGAGGATAGTTGAAGATATTGGGTTAGATATTGCAGATAGCTGCAGATATAAGCTCCATTGGGAGTCCTGTAGAGGGAGGCAGGCTGGGGTCAGACAAATGATCACTGGCATCATGGACACCGAAGTCACAGCCTCACTGTGTCACTGACAGATCCTAGATAGTCATGACATGAGAAGTCTGTGCCACCAACATGCTCACAGCATAGATAAAAGTCCACGATGGTCTTACCTGCTTCCTAAAGGACTTGTAGACTTGACCTTGGCGACCTTTTCGGACCACTGCATACTGGCGGATACAGTATGTGTTCTCTGAGTGTCTGATCATATTGGCAACAATCTCCACAAGCTTGTCCTGGGGGATGGCATCATATGCCCTAGTCACATCTGCCTGTGGAACACATGTGAACACTACTAAGCATGGTTGGGCCCAGGCCCAGAGGTCCTGCTGGCTCTGTCCTTAGTATCTGGGTTCCAACCTGTCTTTAAGCAAACCCTGCAGGAGATAGAGAAAAACGGAAGAAAGATACTCCATGCTCCTGTACCAGCCTAGCCACACATGCCCATCCCACAAATTTCCTGTTCCAGACAAAGGACCCTGGGGCATAGTGAGCCTACATTCCTTTCTCTAGCCCATTACCCCAGATTGAGGACCCTAGGATAAGAAAAGCCTACATTCTCCTTGTAGAGCCCTAGAGCTTACAAGAGCCCCTGCCTAACCAAGATACTGAAGCATCCAGGCCCTGGTGGTAGAGTCAAGCATAGCTACTTCTCTGAATGGGACTCAGCATCCAATGGGATTTTCCTACAGGGTGGATCCCAGAGGAGTTGGAGTGCACTGTCCAGGGAACCCATATGGAGCTCAAGGCTATTTTGGGAGCTGGTTATCCCAGAAGAATGGGGACCCCCTGCTCCTAAGAGAATTGAAGGCCATGGCATCTTTGGCCTACCTATGGTAGCAGGCCAACACTCTCAATCACCAGCTTGAGCCTACAATAAGTCACCCCGTGTTGGCTGCTCCAAGGAGGTCCCTAGAGCCCAGACCACGAGAGCAAATGTGATGGACAGGAGTCCAAATGACCACCTTAACAAAGTACATCCTGGGTGCCGGGTCCAGAGTGCGTACACGCAGCACGAATGTCCGCCAGATCCTGTAGATGTCTTTCAAGCCCAGTGCAGAGGCCCCCAGAAGGTTAGGATGTTTTTTCCGTTCATAGTTGAGCACGCTGAACAGAGTCTTGAGACATTTGTTGAAATGCTGGGCCTGGGCCAGGGCCACAGAAGACACATTAGAAAGGGACCTGGCAGAATGATTTCTCAGAAAAGACTCCTGTAGCCCAGAGTCTTGGAAGACTTATCCTGCTAAGTCACTTGACTGCATTCGGGACATTCACCCAACCTGCCCCAACCTATTCTCACCCACCACCAAGGGCACTGCCTTCTGGAGACATGTCCACTGGACTGGGGTCAGGTTCAGGATCATCTTCACTCACAAAGGTCCTCCAGGCATCAATAGCTTTACTTTGTCCTCTGAGGCATTACTAAGGACAAAGTCACCCCCTACCCCTTACATAGGCACTGGGAGGGGTCAGAGCTGTTATGGACATCCAGCTGTGGGAGACAGCTGCTCCATGGTTACTTTGGCCTCTAGCATGGAGGCCATATAGTATCTACCCTACATGGCATGATCCCTGAGGTACCTCCAAGGTTTGTGTCCCAAGCCCTATGGCTCTTGAGACCATCTCCCATTTCTGGGGCCTTCCCACATGCTGAATTTTTGGACTCAGGAACAATCACTTCGTCCTCTTCCCTCTTTTGTCTACCCAGGGCTTAGAACTTCATGAGCCTTTGTGTAAGTCAGAGCATAGGCTCAACCACAGTACAGGAGCCAAGTGAAGTCACCTGCTTCTCCTTGCCAAAGGCTCTGGTGCTCATACGATAACTCATGTTCACAATGGGCCGGAGACCATTGGGCTTAGGGATGAAACGCAGTCTGCAGATGGGCATGGCTGGCCAGGCCTCCCGGTACTGCCTGACCTCCTCTTGCGACAGCTCCTGCAGCTGTACTCTCTCCAGGTGTTGCCTGTTACAGAGAGCATTGTGGAGTTACGACATGAGCACGTGGTAAATTCAAGAGACACATCCCATCAGGGTGGTTAGGAACTTGGGTCATTTGACAGCTCGCCATGCTGTGGGGCTACATCCAGGATCATAGCAACCCACACCAACTAGGCAACCCCCAGAGCTGTCTGAACAGGGTACATGATGTAGCCTGTGTTGGCACCTGAGACGTCTGGCCCTATAGTCTGTCCTCAGTATTCCCTCCTTTGGGTGGTCCAGTTGGCCAGGGTACTTTTGAAGCAATCTATGGATATCCTGGCTTAGATACAGTTGTGAAAGCAAAAAGCACCCCTGCCCACCCCAGGTACATGTAAGCCAAAGCACTCAGGAAGCCCTGTGATGGCTGCTAAGGATCCCACAAACACAGGTAGGGTGGACCTTATGACACATAGAGCTGGGTGGTGATGGCACACACCTTTAATCCCAGTGCTCAGGAGGCAGAAGCAGGGGTATCTCTGAGTTCAAGGCCAGCCTGTTCTACAGAGCTAGTTTCAGGACAGCCAGGGCTACCCAGAGAAACCTTGCCTGATTAACATGGTAGTCTGCTCTCTGCAGGCCTTGCCTGCCATCTACTCTGCCTCCCCAGCTTGGCCTGTGTACTTTCTACTGGGACAGCAAATCCCAGCTCAATAAGCAAAGAACCTCAGCCACTCAGAGCCCCTGCCAGCTCTCAGGGTGGACCCTTTGTGGTTTCCTACTGAGGAGGCTCCTCATAGGTACTTCCTTCAGGGGTGAACATAAGGTGGAACCCATCTGACCCATGGACCAAACAGGTAGCTGCTCTGCTTCTGTTTGGTATGAATTCCTCCTACACTAGGAATCCTTTAGATGGTACAGGTCCAACTTAGGATTGTACAGGCAAGAAAGCAGGATCTCCAGTCCATGACTACATGGAGTCTATGTCCTGAAGGTCCATCGGCAGGCTAGCAGGTGCCATACACTGTTGGAGTCTGTGTACGTAAACAGCAGACACTGATAACAGAGATCTTGTGTGGTACCTGACTCCAATACTCTGCAGCTTGCTCCACACACTCTTACGGTAGAAGAAGAGCTGGTTCTTCTGGAATGTGGTCTCTGTGATGTAAAAGAATGATCTAAGCAGCTCTACCACATATGCGTCCATCAGCCAGAACAGGAACTTAGCCAGGATCCTTTCCCTCATACGGTGCTCTTCAGCTGGGACACAGTGCTTCCCTGAAAATAGTAGATATTCAAAAACCATGACTTACTCCAGACCTATAATGTCCAGCACGGAAGCCATGGGACCCCAAAATGAGCCTACGAGGTGTTACACTGGACATGCTGGGTTCTAAAATATATTAATAAACTAGTTCAACCTTTTTGTGTGTAATTTTTTTTTTTTTTTAAGCATGTTGTAAACTAGAGTTCAGTTCCCTGACAAAGCCATGCCAGTGATGGGATCCTGCAGGCCTACTGACTAGAGATGAAATGCTGCTGACTGAGCATGAAACGTTCGTGCCCTCTTTCACTTCCCCAACAGCCATTCACTTCCAACTTCTGAATCTGACCTAGCACCTTTGTGACTATCCAGTGAATCTTTTGGGATGGACTGACTTTGCAGACCCTAGCTTCTACCAACTCTAAAGCTAAGAATGTCTTCAGATAGGGCCAGGGACACTGCTCAGTTGGTAAAGTGCTTGCTCTAGAGGCATGAAAACTGAGTTCTATCATCAGAACCCATGTTATAAAAGCTAGCTGCAGGGACTTGTGCCTGTAATCCTAGTGCTAAGGACGCAAAGACAAATGGATCCTATCTGAATCAGTGACTCTAGGCAATTAAAGATGATTCCTGCCGGGGGGTGGGGGTGGGGGGGGTGGGGGGGGGGTGAAGGTGGGGGGGGGGGGTAGGGGTAGTGGCGGCGGCGGCTTCGGCACTCGCCTTTAATCCCAGCAGAGGCAGGAGGATCTCTGTGAGTTCAAGGCCAGCCTGGGCTACAGAGTGAGTTCTAGGAAAGGAACAAAGTTACACAGGGAAACTCTGTCTTGAAAAACCAAAAAAAAAAAAAAAAAAAAAAAAAAGACTCCTGATGTCAACCTCAGGCCTCCACACACGCACAGGCAAACGTCAATGGGTATTGAGGCTGTACTACAGGGTCACAGACTACACACTCACTGCCACTGAGCAGTGCAGTTCAGAGACATGTAGGGCCAAGCAGAGAACAGGCTATTCTTATTGTCATACTAGACATGTGGGTTCAGTGCACTATGGGCTATGACAGTTGTCCTTCTGAGGACCTCTGAAGATCTCCAGATACCATGGAGGCCTGCTTTATTCAGATAAAGCTGGGTTTACCAGCAGTGATGACCATGAAGGAAATTTGTGCAGGAGAAGGGGAATCCCAGAAGGAGGGACAAGACAGAAGACAGAATGGACAAAGAAAGAAGGACTCAGGGACTAGAGAGATACCTCAGTGGTTAAGAGCATTGGCTGCTCTTGCAGAGGTTCTCAATGTTTTTCTCAGCATCCACATGGTAGTTCACAACCTCCTGTAACTCCAGTTCCGTGAGACCTGACACCCTCATCTGGTCTGCTCCAGCACCAGACATGGATGGCATGGTACACATACATACATTCAGGCAAAACACTCATATACATAAAATAATCATTAAAAACAAATAAATGTAGAAAATGGTGTAGAAGTTTAAAACTAAATAAGCAGTGGCCTCAAAAAACAAGAATGATGTTTAACTTGGGAGTAGAGAGACTGAAGGCAAAGCTACATCAGCAGAGAAGTAGGAAGCTAGTGGAAATGCTGAGCAGAGTTCAAGCACATCAGGGCTCAAATGTCAGGTGACCACTGGCAAAGAGCAGTGTGCAGAGCTTCTTCTCTCTCAAACGTGAAAACAGAATAAATTCACGCGAGCAAGGAAAGGCACTTCACGATCACTCGGACAGCAAGACAGCTGAATCAAGAGCAAACGGGCTGAAGAAATGGCTCAGCTGTGAAGGCACTTGCTGCTTTGTCAGGGAACGAGGGTTTGATTCCCAGCATCCACACGGTGGCTCTCAACCGTCTGTAACTCCATCAAGGAACCCGACGCTCTCTTCTGGCTTCCGTGGGTACTTGGCATCCAAGTGGTACACAGACACACAAGCAAAACCCCACACACATAAAACAATTAAAACTAGTGACAGCAAACCGGAAATAACAGAAGCAGCACATTCAGACACACTTCTTCCTGAAAGAAAGGAAGCAAGCAAGCGTGGCTTTCCAGCTAAGTGACAGGCAGGCCTGGCAATGTATAAAAAATTCACTTGCATGCTGTGAAAAGATCCATCAGAACTATAAGAATGTGATAAAAGCAAAACTTAGAGGGAGAAAAAAGGCACAGCAAGGCCGCCAAAAGCAAGCCCAGTTCAGCCAGTCTGAGCAGTTGACAGACTCACCTACCAAGTGGGCTTGCAATCCACTTTTCTGGAAGCTGAGGACTGCAAATCTGAGGGCAGCCTGAGCAACTTAGCAAGAACCTGTCTCAGGAAAAAAAAAAATCTTTACATTAAAAAAAAAAGAAATCACTACAGATATACTATCCTGGCAATCAAAGATTCCCTAATTAGAAAGATAAAAATTCCAGCTGAGTATGGCAGATCTCTGTGAGTTCAAGGTCAGCCTTGTCTATAAACAAGTTAGGCCAGCTAGGACTAGATAGTAAGACATTGTCTCAAATAAATAAAATAAATAAAAACTTAAAACTAGTACATACACTTAACAATGTTGCGTATGAATACCAACAGAACAAGAAGAAATTGTTGTCCAGTTAGAGACAGAGGTATCCACCTCTCTTCCTATTTCATGGCCTGGAAAGATGTGCATGTTTCCTGTATATACCTGACAGAGAGAACACAAAACCCTCAGCATTCAGAAATACCATGAACTTAGGAAAACTGGCTGTGCAGAAGTGCAGGTTTCCAGCACCTTCAAATAACTGGTGTTATACAGACTGTAACACCAGAATTCAGAGTTTAAAAGAAAAATTCAAAATATTTCACACATTTGGAATTAAAAAAAAAAATTCCTAGGTAATAAATACATCAAAACAACAACAACAAAACCCACCAAAAGCAATGGCAGGTGGAAAATGCCTCCAAACCACTGATACCAAAATTACCACACATGAAAGCACTAGATGCAGCTAAGCCAGAAGGAAATGTATAGCCAAACACCCAACCCATAGTGACAGAAAACAGCAAAAACCTGAAGAGGTGGGAATAAAGTTCTAAAGAAAAGTCCAGAGACATGAAAGGTCAAAGAGTTCTTGAAGCAGAAGAAACATGTTCAAACATCTGGAAAAGCAATCATAAGGCAGAGTCCCATCTAAGCAAGCAGCAGCTTGTGTCCAGAATAAGGAGAGCTGCTATCTCTGCCTGAGGATGTGTGAGGGGCTGTGTATCTCCTTTCCTCTAGAGATGTCTCTGTAACCCTGGGCAACAGATACTGACAGCTGGGGGTCAGGGAGCCCGGAGCTGTGTAGGAATGAGATGACAGTGTACGTCAGGCAGGATGACTTACAAAGGCCACAGAGGCTCTGTGCTGCAGTTGGGAGAGCAGGGTATGTATGTATTTTTAAAGGCTCACCTTTAAAGTTCCCAAGGATCACCCACAGTGGGCAAACATGACTCTACCATCTTTTCCCCATAAGCTGTAAATATCCTAGGAGTTTGGGAGAGGGGAGAACAGGATAGGGAGTGTGGTCCCTTCCATACATGCACAGATTGATGACAGGAGGGTTGGCTAGCATGGGCCAACCTCAACATTAAACCAGGCAAGGGAGGGCACAGGAGTCCTGGCTCTACAACCTCCCAAGGCTCAGCTCTCCTTTCTTGGTTCCCTGCCCATACCTAAGATGGGACAGGGATCTTCTCTGTAGGAAGGCTTTCATTTATTTCTCCTCCCTCCAGCCTACCCTTTTTGGACTGAGTAGCTGCACCATTATAGCTTAAGCGTACATCTGCACACTGGGTGAACCCGAAGAACCCTTAAACCTCGGGAGCCTCACTTCCCACCAGGACAAATGGGTTCCTGGGCTGACCTGACGTTATCAGCGAGGCACTGTTCCACGAGGGGATCACGAATAACCTGTAGGAGCTCTCACCAGAGCTTCTCACCAGGCGCCAATATTTCTATCCACTGTGCACCCCACCTGTTTATCTGTTCACCAGTGTCCCCAGCACTGAGAACCTGCCCCAGGACTTGGACAAGAATCTTGGTTAGCACAAACTGGGCTGGAGGGAGCTTGGAGTCAGAGATAGATCAGATGAAACTTGCCCAACCATTGACTGCATAAAGCCACTGGACCACTGAGGACTTGGGTTCTTGGCATTCATTACCTCCCTTTTCTGGCCCTACTGCATCCAGCTGGAGACCAGCTCTGCTCACCTGAACTGCTGCGAAGCCAGAGGCAGTCCTCTACTTTCATCTTCCACATCAGCTCCTGCAGTGAGAGCTTGCCATACTTCCCCAAGGAGATGAACTGCTTCACATTCTTAAAGAAGCGGCGTTCGTTGTGCCTGGAACCCCAGACACCTGAAGGCACCAGCTTTCGGACACAGGCCCGCAGAAAACCATGTACCTGCCAGGGACTGTTGTGTAGGCGGAGCAAATCAATGAGGTGCGAGGGGCTGGGGTCCAAGGCATCTGCCAACTGGTCGGTTGCTGCCCGAAACCTGCAATGTGACTTGAGGAGTTTGACATATGAGCACCTTGCATGGTTCACAAGCAGCTGCTGGAATAGGGGCCGCATCTGCCAATAGCGCCTCGAGAGGCGACGTGTCCTAGGCCTCACACCTAGAAAGATGATCTCCACCAGTCTCCTGGCCCCAGTCAAGCTAGGCTGGAGGTTGTTGAGTAGAAATGAGGGGTTCAGCCTCTTTTGCTCACCTCCCCTGGAGTAGAGGAAGCGTTTGGTCTCAGTAAATGGTCTGAGCTGAAAGGCTTCTTGGCACAGTGGTGACTGCAGGGATGTGGAACTGGGCTTGTGCTTAGAGCACACTGACCCAGAGAGACTCAGGCCAGGCGCCTTTCCTCTGGAAGACAAGTCTTCCTTGGTAGCTCTACTAGTAGACACCGTGGGGGTCTCAGCAGGACTTGGGTCTGATGGGGTTGGAACTGCCTGCCTGTCGGGTCCCTTCTCCAGTCTCAGGGCCAGATCACTCCTGGCCTTCTTAGATGAAGGTACACTTTTATCCGTGATGCTGAGATGACGTTTCACACCTCGAGATGGCAAGGCCAGGGGTTTCCGTGCTTCCTGGTGACTGCTGTTCCTGACCCGGTGTGTGGATCCAAGATTAGTAAAATTCCTACCCACTGGTCGTGTGGGCCTGTAGCTGAGGGGCACAGCGAGCCTGGTATTCGCAGTGGCACTGATTTGGTACAGAGGTGGGCCGCACACTTGATAGGCACAGCTCGGGGGCACCAGCAGGTAGAGCGCACAGCGCTCCAGCAGGTAAACCAGTAGGTCGTCGCCCACTCGGCTCAGCAGAAGCATCCATGAACCACTGTAGCGCAGACTATTAGTCACCGAGTTGGGCGAGTAGCTGCGCACACTGGTTGTGAAGGCCATGGGAGGCCCGCCTTGGGGCCCGTTCAGCAGTGCGAAGCCAAAAGCCAGCACGTTCCTCTCTCCTTTCTCGCAGAGCCTCTGCAGGACTCTGGCCACCAGCTCCTTCAGGGATGACACCTGTTAAGAAGAGAGTCTTAGGGGTTGGGGATTTAGCTCAGTGGTAAAGCACTTGCCTAGCAAGCGCAAGGCCCTGGGCTCGATCCTCAGCTCCCAAAAAAAGGAAGAGGGTCTTAACACGTGAGCTAGGAGCGCTGTCCCGCATCCTCCCGGCTCTCCGCCCCCGACCCACAGGGATTCCACCCGGAGGCCCACCTGGTGGAAGGAAAGGCCAACAGGTGGAGGCTGCGAGCCCCAAGGCACACACACTAGGCAATGGGCCACCAACGTGCAGAAGGCCTTTGGGTCCTCGGGTTGTACAAGTTTCCTGCCCTCGAGCCCCAGGCGCCGCACGAAGGTTGCCAGAGGCAGCACCTCGCGGTACTGGCTGCGCAGCAGGGAGCGCACTGCCCGGCAACGCGGCATCGCGCTCAAGGTCCGGCCCAGCCACCCACGTGCGGGAACTTCGATACAGAGAGGCACTCAGAAAAGCGTCGGGATCCCAGACGAGGAGAGCCCGCGGCGGAAGAAGGCGGGGTCGGACAGAGGAAGGGGCGGAATCCAAGCGGACCAAACGTGTAGCGGAAGGGGCGGGGTTGCGCTCATAGCTCTTTTCTGTCGGTGGTCCCACAGTTGGCGCTTAGGGACTACCGGCCAGGCGTTTGCCCCCAGCCGAGCTCAGTGGTTGCAGGAAATGTAGTAGTAACAGAGGAAGGCGCGGTCACGAAAGTTTGCCCTCCACAGAAAGCTTTTCGGTCCCCTTTTCGCTCCGAGCTGGGGGTCCCAGAAGTCTAGACTGGGGCGGGATCGCCAGCAAAGACACCTGTCCTTGATTTATTGAAGGTTGCGTAGGCAGAGGAACCTAAGGCCCTCCCTGCCCCAGAGCCGGCTGCTGCTGCCTTCGATTTCGGTGCCGACAGTGGGTGGTGGCAGTCGCAGTTCTTTCCAGTCAGGCTTCATAATTACGGCCGGAATTCTACTGTACAGGTTCTTAAAGCTGTATTGTGGTCTGCCATAAGCTCACCTCCCAAATAGGTTCCGTTAACACCCGCCACCAAAGGAGGGGGACCAGGTGAAGCTGTGCGCCCGTTTTCTCACCGTCACAGCGGCCTTCGCCCGCCAGGGTCCAGAGCTACAGGTCATCTCCCACTCACGCGCGGTGGCGAGACCCGGGTCACTGACCAAGGGTGCCGAGTGTGCAGATAGCCAAAACAGAGACCTCGACCTCAAAACAGCCGCCCATCTAACTCGAGGCTGGCAGCTGTAACTATACTTGACAGCAGGAGTGTGGGAGTGGGGGAAGGGCGGCGCGCTAGGGGTAGGGGACATAAGAAGTGACCCTACCCAGAGTCAAAGCTAGGGGCTGGTGAAGTTTGAAGGGAATCTGTGGTCTTCACAGTAGCTGAATTTGGCAAACACTGAAATGCTAACAAATCTAACCTTTGGTGCCTTCAGCTTTCTGAGGAAATTGCTTCTATCCACCAACCTAGCATTTGAACAGGCCTCGAGGCCTCCCGACAGGCGCTTTTTCATATTTACTCCCTTGTATGAGGTCTGCCGCCTTGTAAATGCTCAGGATTACAGGTGCTATTTTAGAAGTCCATTTAGTGGGTGTCGGCCTCTTTGAGGGGTGTTTTTGAGGGTTGCTGAGTACTGCTACCTAGGAGATTTGGGACTGAACTGAGAAATTTGTGCCAACAACAAAGTTACCTTAGTGTGGTTCCCAAAAGGAACTCGCATTGAAAACAGTTTCAAAAATGAGAATATAGCCGGCATGTGTGGTGGTATTGTGTTCCCCAAAATATTGTGCACCCTAATAAATTTATCTGGGGCCAGAGAAGAGACAGCCACTAGATACAGAGGCTAGAAAATGGTGGCACTCACACCTTTAATCCTAACATTCCAGAGACAGAAATCCTTCTGGATCTCTGTGAGTTCAAGGCTACACTGGAAACAGCCAGGCATAGTGACACAAGCCTTTAATCCAAAGAAGTGAGCCTTTAATCCCAGGGAGTGATGGCAAAAACAGAAAGATATATAAGGCATGAAGACCAGAAACTAGAAGCATTTGGCTGGTTAAGCTTTTTAGGCTTTGGAGCAGCAGTTAAGCTGAGACCCATTTGGATAAGGGCACAGAGGCTTCCAGTCTGAGGAAACAGGATCAGTTGAGAAGTTGTCCAGGTGAGGTGGCTGTGGCTTGTTCTGCATCTCTGATCTTCCAACATCCACCCCAATACCTGGCTCAGGTTTGATTTTATTAATAAGACCATTTAAGATTCCTGCTACAGACACGGTGGCTCATCATTGTAATCCTAGCTCTTGGGAGGTGGAGGCAGGATGATGATGAGACATTCAAACCCACGTCAGCTACACAGTGAGTTTAAGGTCCACTTGTGCCAAGTGAGACCCTGCCTCAAAAAACAAAGAGGGGCCGGGCAGTGGTGGCACATGCCTGTAATCCCAGCACTCGGGAGGCAGAGGCAGGTGGATGTCTGTGAGTTTGAGGCCAGCCTGGTCTACAGAGCTAGTCCAGGACAGGCTCCAGAGAAACCCTGTCTTGAAAAACCAAAAACCAAAACCACAAAACAAACAAACAACAACAACAACAACAAAACCAACCAAACAAACAAAGAGAAGGAGCACCTGCTGACTATACATGAGGCCCTGGGTTCAAGTCCCAGAATCAATACAATAAAAACAGACTAGAAGAAATCAAAGCAGAAAACACATGTAGAAGCTGTCCACGAGCTCTGATGGAACCAGTGAACAGAGAGAGCATACTTGTAACAGGCCCATTTAGAAAGCTGTTCTTATCGATGCTAGACCAGGCAGAGGCTCTTTGGGGAGGGCTGCACCCAGAAGCTATCCCAGAGACAGCAGGTGGTAGAGGTTAGAAACCCTGTAGGGAAGGAGGTAGAGGAGAGGACCACAAGGGTCCCTACCCATATAGGGAGAAGTATCTATGTAGGATATCCCTGGGGACCTGTCATGCTCTGGTCTGTTACTCCATCCTGCTGGCAGCAAGTGACTCCCACTGGATCCCCATCTGGAATCCAGGTAAAGCTCTGGATGTGAGGCTGTTCTGCTGTAGCTTGTCATGTTCAGAAATCACTGGAATACTGATTTATGACTTAGTGCTCAAGATGGGAACACAAGAACAATAATTTTCATTTACAGAGTTTGTTACTGACACAGCAATTTCATACCCATTGTTTATTTCATCAACATCAAACAGCTCAGGAAGTATGTGAATGGATACCACCATGCACTTTTATAGGCCCAGAAGCTGGTGATTCCCTAACATCACAGACAGCACCTCAAGAGAGGATGTACTGGTTCTGAGCTTAGGAGGCCTGGCACTGACCAACTTGGTCTCTTCTTGAGATAGATTACCTGGTCCTGTTTTCTCAGTGCCAGTCCCTTAGTCCATGCTGACACCACTCCCATCTCTGTTTGCTTCATCTTGCACATTAAACGGCCTATGAAAACCAATAAAAAATACTTAGGGCACAAAAATCTCTTTGAATGTCGTTATTTAATCCTCATGGCTTGGCAAACAGAGCTCAGTTCCTTTTTTACATCTTTGGATTTTCGAGACCTTGGAAGTTATTTGATGAAATTTAAGAAAACAGTAAGATAAACTCATCCACTTGGACTTGGAAAGGTTGTATTTGCTTATGGAATTAAGTTTCTTAATTGATCCTGTTATAAGCACATGGCTGGCTAGCCTACGTAGTCCTTTCTCAGAGGATGGGGTGTCTGTGAAGCCCTTCAGAAGAGAGGTTTCTCCAAGGCTGGGCAAATCAGCAGATCCAATGTGAGCTGTTTGTAATCATGAATAGCAAGGGCAAGGGAAAGAGCAGTGAATGACTAAGCCACTGGCCTCTGACTTGAGAAAAGAGTGTTCAGTTTTCAGTAGTTAAAGGAGATGCTGAACCCCTTCCTTGGAGAGGCACCTCTGCCACTGCTCAAGTCCATGAGGAGAGGACTTGGGTCCTTCTGCGTGCTGCATGTACCCACTGCCATCTCTTCTGCCGTTATTGCAGTAAGTTCTTAAATGCTCTCATTCCTTTGTGGCACTTTAAGAGCAGATGAAAATATCTTTGAAAGATACACGTGAGTACTTACCATCCTGCTCAATACACCCACCAGAATCCTCTCATTACCTCCCAGCCTTTACTCTAGGGTTCTGATCCTCACACTATGACTTCTGCTTCATCACAGTGGTGTGTGTGTGTGTGTGTGTGTGTGTGTGTGTGTGTGTGTGTGTGTGTGTGTATACGATTCTGAAAGCAATGCTGATCTCTGCCAAGTCCTCAAGTCCTTCCTGGAATATAACAACAAACATTTCACATTTTAGGTCTTAGGATTTATACAGTTTAACAAAATATGAACATAGAAGCAAAAATCAAAACAAAAAACCCTCCAAACATACAGCACTTAGGAAGCCCATACAGGACTGACATGAGTTCAAAGTGACCCTGAGCTACCAAGTGGAACGACCCCAGTTAAAAAACAAAAATTCAAAAGTCCAAACACAGAAAGTACAGAAGAAGTGTAAAAAAGAAACGAAAAATGTACCCACAACAACCCCCATAGGTGTAAAATTCCAGGTACTGAAATTGATTCATAGTATGACTTAAGTTTGTGTTTAGAATGCAAAATCAGGAGGGTGGAATATAACTAAAGAGCAGGTCGGTAGATGTAGATAAGCAAATAGAGCTTCTAGAGAGAAAATGATTATGTAAGTCGAAGGAACAAAGTTTCAACATATGAACCAGGTATCAAGTAAAGTTATCTTAAAAGAAAACAGGTAATATGGAAGTAAATAAAAAGATAAGGTCATCCACAAAAGCACAGATGTGGAAAACGGGCTACAATTTTCCCATTTTTGAAGAGAGATATGTATGCATTATTATTACTATTATTATTATTACTAACCAGAAGAAACAAAGAGAACTACACAGTGACAAAGGAAAATCCTGAACTCAGACAGGAAGAAGATAGACTTCTCACCAAGGAAGTCCCCAGACTTGAGGAACTCATGAGGATGGGACCACCAAAGGAAGACACATCCAGAGGAGAGCCATGGCCAGCGGCCACTCTCCTGCCCATGTGTCCAGGAAATCCAGGCTTTCGGGAGTGGAGTGAGGGAGGACGCTGATTTCGGACATTGGGGCACTTCTGAAGTAGGAGCTGTCTCTGAGCTTTTCTTCCTTGTGAGGTTTTTATGGTAGATCCGGTGTTTCAAAGGAAAGGTGGTCAAAGTCACCTGACTGAGCCAAAGGATTTGTCTGTTTTGCCTGAGCTATCAGAGAGACTGGCACAAGGCTACCCACAACACACTTCTGTTATTCCACCTATGCAGACCCTGGTGACCTGGCTCTCTGCTTCACCCACCTGAGCTGGGATGGCAATGGATTTTTTGGTCTTTAAGAACCAGCTTTGGGGGTCCTGGGCTTCTATGTAGGTTTTCTATTGTTTCTTTGAATTCTATTGTTATATCCTACTTACTTCAGGGTTCATTTCCTTGTCCTTTTTTAGTTCAAGAGAGACGCCTTGGGACATTTAATCACTTTCAGTTTCTGCCAGAAGACAGAGCAAATTTCCCTATTACTGGATTGCTGTATGTTCAGCTTAGCACACAGGTGTTATAAATTTTGGTATTTTGTTTTCAACTCAGGTGAAAAATATTTTTCTAAGTCCCCTTTTTTTTTTTTTTTGGTTTTTCGAGACAAGAGTCTCTCTGTGTAGCTTTGTGCCTTCCCTGGAACTCACTTGGTAGCTCAGTTTGACCTTGAACTCACAGAGATCCTCCTGGCTCTGCCTCCTGAGTGCTGGGATTAAAGGCGTGCACCACCACCACCCGGCCCCTCTTTTTAAAAGCCAGGGTCTTTCTATATAGCCCAAGATGGCCTTAAATTCAGTGATCCTCCCGCCTTAGCCTCTCAAGAGTGGGATAACAGGCATGTATCACTTATCTTTCTTTTTTGATCCATGGGTTATTTCAAAGTGTGATATTTAAATTGCCTTATCGCCAGGAATATGGTCGTTCTTGGTAAACATTCCTTGAGTTCTTCAAAAATGTATTCTGCTAACATTGGGGTAGGGTCTGTAAATGTTAACTAGATGGTGTGGGGAGTGTTTTCTGCATGCTTCCCATATCCTTACAGACCTTCTGCATGCGTATCCTGTCATTGCTGTAAGAGTTTGTCATTTGATGGACGGAAATTTGACTTTTTCCCTGTAGCTCAATCACTGCTTCTTAGTTTGAAGCTCTGAGCCTGGCCTATAAACATGACTACCCTGTCCCTATGACAAACTGTTATCTATGGTCTTGTATAGTATTTTAGGACCAGCCTTAATAGTACACTTCCCAGGGGCTCAGGAGAGAACTATGAACAGCGAGGACTGTTTTCGGGAAATAGAATCTCAGCACACCCAGCTCTGTAGTCCACTTGCTTTTATTTCTCTGGGATAAAATCCTACATACACAGCTTCAGTTCTGATCTCATGCCTAGCTCCTTCTTGCCTGATTTCTCTCTACCTTTATCTACTGTTCCAAGTTCTATCTTAATTCTGCCTCATCTAGGTCTTCTCACCTCGTTCTTACCCAGCTAGTACTCCCCCATCTGGCTCTTCCTCATCTTCTGTCTCATCTACATGTTCTCTCTGGTCAAAATCCTCCGTATCCCTCTCAGTTCTCCATCCTCAAGTTCCCTACCCTCTCTTCCTCTCCTCATATCTCTAAGTTCTATCCTCTCTGAAAATAAAACTGCCTTTTTGTCCCTTTGACTCTCATCTGTCCAAGCTATCTGTCATTTTTTCTGCAGGGTTGGAGAAAAGTGTGCTCAGTTGCTAGGCAACATGTGTACAGCTAGATGCCTCTGGTGATAGAAAGGGAGATCTGGAACTAGAGGTATGATTTGGGAAAGGAGACAGTTAAGCTTATTTGGCACATCCGCCAGGCCTTCTCAGCTAGTCTGGACACTTAAGTCTGTTCTTAGAGAGTACAGAGGTATCTCTGATAAGGTACTTTCCTCCATCTAGGGATAGACCTGGCCAGATACTGCCAATGATGGTAGTTACAGGGAGGTTTGAACTGGGGTTCTGGCTGTGCATAGCTGTCAGCACAGAAGAGTTATCTAAATATTCCTAGAAGTGGTTAGGTAAGGAGTTAGAGGTCTATAAAGTTAGTAAGGCTATAAGAAAAGGAGGGTCCAAGCTAAATTGTTTGAAGCTATTACTTATGGTCCACCTGACCTAGGCAGTGTCTCTGTGTGGAATTTACCTTAATTCAGGAGACTTATTATGTGGTGGTCTGGACTGTTAGTTCTGTTAGTCCTTGAATGTGGCTAAGGGACATATCTGATTCCAGTGCTGAAAGAGGAGAAATGGATGGGCCTGGGGAAGGAAGTCTTTCCTGAGGTTGTTCTCCAGAACCTCAAATGTATATGTCCAAATAGTGATTGTCCACAGTTAGAAATTCTTAGGAAAAAATCAACTGGGAAAGCTATGCAGGCACACATGATTTGCATAACAGAAGATAGCTGATATATAACAAGCCAAATAACACCAAAGGCTCCTTGGAATTTGGCTTCCTCTGAAGGAATTCCTTGATCCCTTCAGGTAGTGGCTTTGGCATAACCAGCTGAGTCCTTATAATATATTCCTGTGGCCCGTAGCACTATGAGAAGACATACTTTACTCCCTGGTCATATTTTCTCCTGAAACCTATTTTCCCCAATACTAATGGGGCCAGTCTAGCTTTGTTTTGCTCTCTCTCTCTCTCTCTCTCTATATATATATATATAATATTATTTTTTGCTTATTTGCATCTTTATATTTAAAATAGGTTTCTTAAAAGCAGTACACAATTGGGTCTTTTTTATTCAGTCTGGCAATCCTTGCCTTTTATTTGGAGATGTGAAAACCATTTATATTTAATGTAACTATTAGGATGTCTTGGCTTAAGTTGACTATGTTGCTGTTTTCTACTTGACTCATCTGCTCCTCCTTCTTCATTTTCATGTTACAACTTTGTCTTTTTTCTTTTTTTGAGACAAGGTCTCATGTAGCTCAAGCAGGCCTTGAACTCACATGTAGATGAGCCTAGCTTTTAACTTCTGCTTCCTGCTTCAAGATTATATAGGCATGTATGACTTGGGGTGAGTACTTAGATGATTCATTTGATTTCCTTTTTTTTGGTTTTTCGACAGTCTCTCTGTGTAGCTTTGTTCCTTTCCTGGAACTCACTCTGTAGCCCAGGGTGGCCTCGAACTCACAGAGATCTGCCTGCCTCTGCTTCCTGAGTACTGGGATCAAAGGTGAGTGCCACCACTATCTGGCAATACATTTCATTTCTATAACGGCTTAATGGAAATATTTGTTTGGTTTAATAGTTTTAAGGTTTATAGCATGCATCTTTAAACTATCCAACTATTCCAGTGTGCCTTTGATTTATACTGTATCACAGCTTAGTCATGAGGACCTATGTTTCTGTGGTAGTTTGAATGCAATTGGCTCCCATAATCTCATAAGGAGTAGCACTATTAGGTATGGCTTTATTGGAGTGAGCATAGCCTTGTCGGAGAAAGTTTGCTACTGTAGGGGCAAGCTTTGAGGTTTCCTATGATTAGGATACCGCCTAGTATCTCAGCTGATTTTCTGTTGCCTGTAAGATGTAGGGCTCTCTGCTACTCTTCCAGAATCACATCTGCCTGCATGCCACCATGTTCCCTGCCATAATAGACTGAATCTCTGAAACTTTAAGCTGCCACCTCAATGAAATGTTTTCCTTTGTAAGAGTTGCCATGGTCATGGTGTCTCTTCACAGCAATAGAATAAGACAGAAGTTGGTATCAGGGACTAGGGTATTGCTGTAATAGGCCTGACAATGTTTTTGTTTGGAGTAATATGGATTTCAGGAGTTTGGATTAGGAAAGTAATGGAATGCTTTTAAGCTGCTTAATGAGCCATACTATTAGGAACATGGAAGGCACTGATGCTGATTGTGATTTGATGAATTGTGGGAATCAAGAGGTTTCAGAAGAGAAGACTGTTAGTATGTGTCCTAGAGACTGGTCTTGAGATATTAAAGTGGCTGCTCTTTGCCTTTGTCTGAAGAGTCTGCCTGAGGCTAACATGAAGAGTTTGGGATTAATTCCACAGGCAGAGGAAACCGCAAATCAGTATAGTATAAACTCTATTTTGTGGTTACTAGTATTAACTCTAATAAAGATTTATAATGAAAAGGAGCAAGCTGAGCAAGGAAAAATATTTGAGGAGAAAAAAGCACCAGAAAGTGGAATGGCATTAAATTCTGTGTTCAAGGAGATAAGCAGATTAAGAAAGGTCACTAAAGGGAGTAGTGACTTCAGGGCAAGACCCTACCCAGCTAAGTTTCCAACCCGTGAAAAGGAATTATTGCCCCCAATGAAAGCTGCTGAGGCCAGGCATGTATTAGAGGTGTCCCTGAATGGAGGCCTAGAGAAGCCATTGCATGAAGCTATAAAGGTGAAGCCTGGATTGCTTTAAGACCCCAACATGTTAAAGATGCCAGAGCCATGGGATATCTGCCAAGAAGAGCAGCTAACAGGAAGTGGAACCAGTACAAGACTAAGAAGGGTATTTCAGTCAGTCAACAAAGATGAATGGAATTGAATATCTGAAGAACATTTTGACATCAGACAGAGATGCAGAGTTTGGAGAGCTTGATGTGGCTGCTAATTAAAATGATATAAGTAACATGGAAACACATTTTTTAAAATGTCCCCACGTGATTACTCCAGGCAGATCTGGATTCCTATCAGTGTGTAACCTTTAGCCTCTCCTGCTGTTTTGCATTAATGAACTTTGTGAAATACTTTTAGGATTTGAACTGTATTTGCAGTGAGCAGCAAATTCTAAGTTAGCAGAATTGTTAAGTCTCAAATTGTTCCTGACACCTTTAACTTTGTTTTCTTTGTGCTTTATGTTGTTTTAGACTATTTTAAGATTTTCTTCTGTGGCCGAATCTTGGCAGTTTGATGGGTACTGTGATGACATGTAGTCTTTATGTTTTGTTTTTCCCCAGAGTTCTCTGGATTCATACTGTTCTAGTTTTTGTCATGTTTGAGGTTTTTCTAAACACTATTTGTTCAATACTCCATCTTTTCTCTTCTTAAAAGTTTCCATTTAGCTCTCACTGGGTTTGCTGGAAGTTATGCTCCACTGACTGAGGCTGTGTTTTCAGATGAGGGTCTGTTTCATAGGTTGGCCTAGGAACTCCTGGGCTCAAGCAATCCTCTTGCCTCAGACTCCTCAGTGCTGGAACTATAGGTGTGTGTTATGCCCAGCAATAATAGCACTACAAATGCACACTATGTGGAAAACAAATTAAACAAGCACCTCGGAGGCCATCCAAATTATCAAGGGCACACAAAGGCACCCACACTATCAGTCACAGGGAAATCTAAACTAGATCTTACTTCACCATAGGCCCGATTCTATGCAAATGTAAACATATAATCCTTTTAGAAAACTTGCAATATTGAGCTGAGCATTCATCTCTGTGTTTCTCTTGTTTATGAATGAGAGATATGTGGACACATTCCTTATGTCCAAGTGGGAAACTTAGGGTCTGTCTTCAAGGGTCAGTTCGGCTCATTTGGCTGACCCATGCCTATGTGGTAGACTGAGACAGTATCACAAGATATGCAGGGGAGTAGAAGGGCAAGAGAAAAGGATGAGGGTGGGCCAAAGGGGCCATGTGCCATGAAACAAAGTTACAGCTTGAGAAATTGGAAAGGTAGTGTTTGAGTGTAATTAGCCCCCATAAGCTCATAGGAAGGTATGGCTTTATTAGAGAAAATATGTCACTGTGGAGGCAGGCTTTGAGGTCTCAAGCCATGCCCTCGGTTCAAGCCAAGCCAGTTTCTCGGTTCACTTCCTGTTGCCTGTTGATCAAGATGCAGAACTTTCAGCTTTAGCACCATGATGATGATAATGGACTAAACCTCTGAAACTGTAAGCTACTCCATTAAATATTTTCCTTTATAAATTGCATGGTGATGGTGTTTCTTCAAAGCAATAGAAACCAAACCCTAAGACACTAAGGAACAGTTCCCTAGACCCAGACCCGTTCCTCCTCAGAGTTGACCAATAGAGACCTATCTTACACTTGTTCTGAGCCATGGAATGTAACCTGACTTTATGTGGCAGTTCAGGGCCCTTCCATGGTTGTCTCCTTTAGGAGGTGCCATCACTGAAGCAGATGCTGGAGCCAGGGCTGTCTTTCATGTTCCTCAGTGAAGGAGAGAATGCACTAATACTGCTGTTTGGTAACCTCTGTTTCCTTACCAAACTGGGAATGCTATCACAGCTATAGGTGCCGGAAGTTGCAATCCTCCATGCCTAGGCTACCCATCCTCATATGCCCCAAGCAAAACCTTCAGCTTTTGATTTGTGCTCTGCTTGGTGGGGCTCTCTAAATCAGCTTCAAGCCTTCCTCCTACTCCAGGACCCAGGTGTAATGAACCTCTGAATGCCATGTGCCCCGCACAGCTGTGTTGGGAGTACCTTTAAAGACCTCTGGGGAATCTGTCACCCATTACACACCTATGACTGCATATCTGCATTAACATTTTAATTGGAAATACTAAAGGTACTATCTGAAACTAATGTTTGTCTTTTGAATCATGGAGTCAGGTTGATACTCAAACTTGGATTTCAGTTTACTACCCCAGAATCATCTATCATCCACAAAGGCACAGATAAGGATGAATGTGTTCCACTTTAGAGTTGCCTTCCAGGTGACCAACTCTCAGAGAAGAGCCTGGCACCCCAGGAGGAAGAATGCTGTAGAAGAGCAGAAGAAACTGTTTTCAGCTACCCACAAACCTGCAGACACAGCCAAGCCCCAGGTCACCAGAGCATACTTCAACTGTTCCAACATTCCATTTGCCTTTGGAAACACTTCTTTGTAGCCTACTCCCCTCCATGGCATTTCTCTTAAAGACGTGACCAACCTGAACACTGGTGCTGTGGATATCACTCTGTGTAAATAAAATGCTGACTGGCCAGTAGCCAGGCAGGAAGTACAGGTGGGAGAAGCAGAGAAGAGAATTCTGGGAACAGGAAGGGGAGGAATAGAGATTGCAAGCCACCGCCATGAGAAGCAAGATGTAAGATACTGGTAAGCCATGAGCCACGTGGCAAAGTATAGATTAATAGAAATGGGCTAAATATAAGAGTAAGGAGCTAGACAATGGTAGGCCTGAGCTAATGGCCAAGCAGTTTAAATAATATGAATGTCTGTGTGTTTATTTTATAAGTGGGTTGTTGGACTAATAGGGCTTGGCGGGGGGCTGGAGAGAAGCTCTCCAACTACACACTGGCAACTGTGACCAGCCACTAAATGACAACATGAGCTTCTAGGATATCTGTGGTTCCACAGCTGGGAAATACCCTGGGCGTTTGTTCCTTTCAATGCGGAAACAAACCTATCTTTTGTATTGATCTCTGAGAGAGGTTTAACTTATAACATCTGCAGTACTTTCTATGTTATCATAGGTTAAGAAAAATGTCACAGCCAAAGAAATTTATTTTAAAATAGAAACATACATACATTAAGCTTTAAACAATCAAATTTTAAACAAAAGAGGAAAAAGAGCCATTTGATCCCAGAGTCTGTAAAGAACGACTTTCCATGTGTGTGAAATCCACATAAGGAGCACTTGGACAAGTTGATGTGGAAATCCATCATTTTCCCTACCCATGTGTGCTCAGGTGTCCACTGGCTGCCATGGGACACTCATGCACTGAGAGCTACCCTTGGGTGACTGTCCGCTGGCACCATCACCAAGACCATACACCAAGTTCATGTGGGGTGTATGGCTAAGTGTTATGGTTCCCTCCAAACACGAGAAGAAAGGGTGCTCAGGGATACTGAGAAATGCTCAGAGGGATTTGGCAATGTAGAAGATGTGGTGTCTAGGAATTCCCCTAAAGCCCCCAGGAATACTCAACTGTGTTGTGCAGTGCCACTGGGGGCCTGGGCTGAGATGCTCAGTCTGGGTGGGGCTTCCGCTTGGGCTGCTCCTCATAAGACTCTCCAAATTCATTGACCCTGCTCTTATCCACAGGGTACAGCCTGCAAAGGTAGGGATGGATGACTATTAGCAAGACAAGCCCTTACTGGCCTTGAGAGGACATGGCTCCTCTGAAAACATCCTCCAGTAATCTGAGCCACCTCCAAGTCAGGGACCTTCATAGGTCCGGGGCCTGCCTCCTATCTCTCATGTGCTGCACTCGGCAGTGTTGGGAAATGAGAGCTTGGCTAATCAGAGAAGGAAGACAGTAGACCTGCAGCAGGGTGGGACCTGGAGAGGCCTTGCTGTGGGTAACTGTAACAAGTTATCCAGGCAGTTACCCACACTAGTTCTAGACGATTCCTGGCTTTGAAAAAGCACTCTGCTCGTAGTGGCTATGCTCTTCAATCCCGTAACCTCCCACCCTAGCAACACAGCCCTGCTTCTATGAAGACACCAAAGCAGGAAAGGGATGCGGTGTCCACTGTTTGAAGTTCTCCTTGGTGCCCCACCAACAAAAAACAACCAGACCTTAGCTTTAAACATGCCCACCTCCCATCAAAAACTCTGGGGCTGGGTCTCTGCATAAAGACTTGGAACCACTCCAAGGGGGCCCTGCTGGCTTGAGATGGGACGGAACAACCCTGCACCAGGTGTGCTAGTATCTGAGTTTCCCACAAGCTCACTTCTATCTTCAGATTTGTCAGAGAATCGATTATAAATGTGAAAACCTAAGAACCAGACCTTATTCAGCACGTGGGTATGGTACTGTGTGCCTATAACAAAAGTCCTTCCCAGACACACAAGTGCATTGACAAACAATTCTAGTCCAGGAATTTAGCTTTGGGAAGACAGGCTCATCCTGTATCGGATGGCCACAGTTTGGAAAGCATAGAGGAAGCACTGTCACCATATGGGGATGGAGTTGTGTGTATGTGGGGGAACTGCAACCTCCAATGGTAGCTATATGGGGATGGGAGGTGAGGTGGCAACACTCTATAAAGAAGCCCTTTCCGGGTTGGGGATTTAGCTCAGTGGTAGAGCGCTTGCTTAGCAAGTGCAAGGCCCTGGGTTCGATCCTCAGCTAAAATAAAAAAGAAGCCCTTTCCTCAACATGGACCCAGGCTCTGGGGTCAAAGGACATGGGTAGCCTAAGCCTGTATTGGTTTTAAGGCTTATTCCAGGAAATCCCCAAACCTTGACCTACTCTAAACACACCCACAGGCAGTGGCTGCATATGCACAACAGGAAGGCCAGATGCCAGCCAGGGTGGGCAAAGGAGGATAGGCAAGCATTTGTGTTTTAATATATCTCCTAGAAACTTTCCCTTGTCTGAGCTGGTAGCCTGGATGTGCTGTTTTGGTCTGAGGCCTTGGTGACTACTAGCTGCTGCTAATGGATTCAGTCCAGGCACAGGTAAGAGAGCCACTGACCTCCATCTGTAGGGCATGAAGCCCAAATGAAGACCAGCACCCCCACCCCTGCCCCACACTGGAGACCTGTGCTTGAGGACTATCTGCTAGACACTCAAAACTGGCACAGGACAACTGTGCAGGGGACAAACTTACACTGTCATTACAAGACACAGCTGAAACCTATTTTGGGCAACAGAGAAAAGCCACCACCTGCAAAGTCTGTCTGAAACCATAGACAGGTGCAGGGCTCTGCAGCCAAGGAGGTGCTGCATGTACATACTCACCACCTCTGGTAAAGGTAGACCAGGAACACCACGTCATCTCTGAAACAGGCTAGCCGGTGGGACGTGGGCATGGTGATGATGAAGGCAAAGACGTCATCAATGAAGGTGTTAAAAGCCTGTAAAGCCAAATGAATAACCCAAGTCATCAGTGAGCTGCTCCTCAGCAGATGGCGGGACTGGGACCTGAAACTGTGATATTCACAGCAACAGCGAGAGGAGATCAGTGTAGCACCAGAGCAGCACCAGGACAGCGGGTTCCAGGCCCACCATAAGGACCTGCAGCTTTCTGTGTTGGGAACCAAGAAGACAGCTGGGAAACAAGAGCAGAGCAGCACTGGGGCAGGTTCCTCAGAGAATTGAAACTGCGTCCTGTCCGCTCAGTCTACCCAACCTGTATGAAGGGTTCTAGGCTCTGCTGGGAAGACACAGAACTCTGTTCTCAAACACTGAATTACTGAGCAAAATATATTTGTGTTTTGACAATGTTGCCAAAAAGGAACGTGGCCTTTCCCTCAAAACTATCCCTTACTGTGACTATGAGAACCTTCATTGTGTAGTTGGTGGCTTTTCAGAGTTTGAAAAGATGTCTTAGTGTTTTTAACAAAGTGGACAGGACCAAAAGTACTATGTGCTGTGTGTGTTTATGACCTCATGTGCCCCCCATAAAGGGTCTTTCAGCTATTCTTAGCATGGACCTGGTGCTTACCTTGTAAGTAAAGGCCTTCCAGGGCAGGTGTGCCACTGACTTCAACTAAAACAAGGAAGATACCACATGTCAGCCACAGGCAACATAGAGAACACAGGGTTATTGCCTTAGCAGAGACACCTTGGCCTTACCTTGTAATTGACAAAGAGCTGGGGCAACATGAAGAGAAAGCCAAAGGCATAGACACCTGTGGAACAGAAGATATCCATGAAGAAGAACCAAACATCCATTTTGCTGAGGCGATATACAGAGACACCCAAAAGACCTCAGCTGACCTTGTCACAGCTTCCTGGCTAATAAACCCACCAAGAGTCAAGGACAGATCAGAAAAGCAGCACACTTTTTACTGATTGCTGTTAACTTTTGTTTGCAAGGATCAAGCAAGTGCTGGACACCAGGGTCATCATAAGGGCACTGGGAAAGGTGCCAGAATTAAGTCTGAGACTCATACCTGGAAGCATGACCATCGAGAGCTACCTGCTTATTGAGAGGCTGCCTGACCTTTATGCTGCTCACTGGTACACCCCAAAGCATGAGAATCCAATGCTTTGGCACTTAGCCATGGGACACACACAACATACAGAGGCCATGTGCTCTGAACCACACATAAGCAGCAGGGCATTGACCTCTCAGTGTGTCCAACAAAAGGCAGCCTGCCATATTCTAGGTCTGGTGTTCTGGGAAAGTCTATGGAATGGGATGTCAGATGGGATCTGAATGCTACTGTTGCCTATTTTTAGGGAAGGAAACAGACTAGCAACTGGAGGACCCAAGCTCAGAACAGGCTTAAGTACACAATGCTGGGCACCGTATGAGTGCTAAAGGTAAGGACCAACTAGCTTCTTCATCCTAGAAGCCTGTGCCACCAAGTGGCGGAGAGGAACAGGTAAAGCAGCACCTACTATAAGCACTATCACCAAGGAGGAGACACACAGACTCACCATTCACAAAGCTGTTGATGAGCCAGGAGTACCAACTGAAACAGAAGTAAAGAAGTTGTGACCTGAGGCCAAGGGCACGTTGCTGAATGTTAAAATGAAGAAAAAGCACCCTCCTAAAAAACTACTTTGACACTATGGAAGTAGGCTCCATGTGGGGAGACACCACTCTGAAAGGACAGATTTTTTTTTTTTTTTTTTTTCGAGACAGGGTTTCTCTGTGTAGTTTTGGTGCCTGTCCTGGATCTCACTCTGTAGACCAGGATGGATCCACCTGCCTCTGTCTCCTGAGTGCTGGGATTAAAGGCGTGCGCCACCACCACCTGGCTGAAAGGACAGATTTTAGTCCCAGGATTTCCAGGGAGATATGAACCCATGTACAGCATTCAACCCTGAAATCCTGACTAGCTAGGACCATGCTGCCCACCCATCCTAATGCCTGACCCCAGAAACACATCTCTCCACCAGACACAGGGTCCTGAGTCTTCTTTAAATGATCAAAGCAGCATCATGGTGTTAGTGTTTTCCTCTTTCAAACTCTGTCCAATCTCTGTATTCAAAGTCAGTGATAGAGTAGGGGAAAGCCTACACTTCCCAGGTTGAAGGCATGCATGCCAATGTCGGCTATGTGGTCCCTGCAGCCTTCAGGAGTGCCTGAGATGCACAAAGGCATGCCAGTGGTTCTTGTCCTCTTCATAACCCAGAGGAGATGAAGCCCTAGGACTGACTTTCAGAATAGCAGAAGCATGTCCCGGGCTGCATCTGAGAAGGGTCCCCAGTTCCAGGCAGCCCAAGGTGCATGTGCCCTATGCTCAGAAATCAAGCTAGGTTTTTCAGCGGGTCAGATGAGGGTGTGAACTCTGCATCACCCACCTCTTATACTTGATATTCAGGAGTGAGTAGACAGCGCCCCCAACACAGAGAGGGTAGAGCAGGTAAGACAAGTACTTCATGGCCTGTGAGGGACAGAGGCAGCTTCTAGTAAAATAACTCAACCACCAAACACCTCAGCAGATGCACCATCTAACTTATGTCAACAAGAGCAAGCAAAAAAGGCAGAACCCCAATATTACTTCAGGTAATAGCACAACTATGTGTAATGGCCATGATAATTCTGCCAAGACTCCAAAGCGAGAACCTGCATGCATACCACTGGTATCAATGACTGTGACGCATCATCTCTGATGCATCGGACAAGCTGCCTGCACCAGAGTGGCAAATTCAGCCAGAAGAAACCAAGGAAGCGCCCAAGTCACAGACCCTGCAACTGTACCACGGGCCCTTTATTTACTCTGGTTTGTTCTTTGTTATCATCTCACTAAAATCTGAAATGCAAATAGCTGAGCTTAGAACTAAGCTCTCTAGAGAGACATCCTGTTAACCCCACATGTCCCACTCCTAAGGAGCAATAGGGAGGCTAGGACCTAGATGCTAGAGGGCTTCCTGTGGCCTCTGTATGAATGAACAGAGAAGGCAGCTGTTTGGTAGAAACAATTTTCTACACAGCAGGAACTCTGTCCAGGTGACAAAATAGGAGCCAGTGGCCCGACAGCTTGTTCCTTCCCTGTGAAGAGGGTTCGTCCCCATGTTCACCCTCAGGAGTCCTCCTATTCAGGCTGGTTCCATCCCATTCTCAGGACAGGTTCTCTCCCCGACTCTCCCATATTATAGCAAGGGCCCAATCCTCCATGGTATCCCAGGCTCCAACTGCTTACCTGGGCATCGTACTTCTCAGTCTTCCTCTCAGACTCACTGTGGGTGCCAAACTGTTGTAAGATTAATATATTGTCAGCTGACTCAGGAGACTATCAGCACAGCAAAGCTAGGACTATAGCAATAAATGGTGTAGGGCTCACTATACTGCCCTCAGTGCCAACACTGACTGCAACTAGCCTCAGGCTTAGGCACTGGCCACTCCCGCCTCTTGTTTCACCCTTTGCTTCTACTGAGTCAGCTCAGTCTCCTGATGAATCAGGTGAAGAAAGAGTAACTGATCAGAAAGCTGACATGAGTCTATCAGTGAGGTCTTACAGCCAAGAACTGAAAGCCAGCCCGTGTGAGGAATCTCCCCATCCTGTGGGGCACTTTTGCATGCATATGCCTGGGAAGCTCTGTCCTAGGCAGAAAAAAACAGGATAAAGTGCCCCCAAAGGTTCAGCTCTAACTTGGCCTGGCGAGTCTGTTCAGGAAAAGCTATGTCTGGAGCAGTCACCACAGGTCTCACCTGAAACACAGGCCTCAGGCCCCTCCAGGCCACTGTCATTTTCAATGCCTTCTTTACTTTCCAAAGCTGGAGGGAAAAAAGGAAAGATACACTTAATTCTGAGATGCTGAATAAGGAGCTAAACTGTGAAGGAAAAGACCTGGCAGCCATCATCCCTCACCCCACTAGTCACTGTTTCTGTTCCCTCTACCTCTCATGGTCATTTGTGGACTGGGAAGCTCTATACCATACTCTTGGCTGTCCACTAGGTGGATTGTGCAGTCACTGGTAAAACACAAGGAAACCAGTATTCATACCTGCTCCAAACCAAGACAGTCTTCCTCCTGGGCCCTAAGCCTCCTCCTGGACTCAATGGGGATCCATGCCCTCCTCAACATCCTTACTGCAACCTTGTGCCAGTAGTATTTACTAAGGTCAGGTCTAGCACATTGCCTCTGAGCTGGATTTTCATGCTGTCACTGGGACAGTCATTGAGTTCCCGTGTCAATGAAGTCCATCTCTCAGCAAGCATCCACAGCCATAAGGGACAGTACTCAACAGAACCAACTCTGAGAACAAGACCCCTGGGCCTGCCCCCTGCTTGGTGCCTTCCTTCCAGACTGGGCTCCTATGGCTCCTTTCCATAAGTACCTAGCAGCAGCACTAGGTCATAACGTGTCACGTACCATTACCTACTCTCCACATGGCTGTTCCATCCCAAATTCCAATCAAACTAGGAGCTTCTCCAAAGCCACATTATCTGTTTCACTCAAATCTATTGTCCCAAGATGTACCCTCAGAGACCTCCTCCCTGAACTTGCTTCCAGAGGTGTGCAGGTCCTCAGAGAGCCTCATGTTTCAGCACTCAGAACAGCTGAGCAAGTGCTGAAGTTCATAGACTTCACAGAAACCCCATCCTGACCCAGCATGGTACCCAGGACTCACCTCAATGGCAGCCCCAATACCAGCAGGGATCAGCACCAGAAGGCTTGTTTGTTCATCCAGCAAGAAGAGGAAGATGACCACGGTGCTGAAGCAACGCCAGAGCACTGGGGACATGAGCACACAAGGTAGTGAGGGCATACTGTAGCTGCCCTTTGCACACACCCACACCCACCTTTGAACCTATCACCTCTTCCCCTCCAGCTCTCTTAATTTGCCACCCGATTAAAGAAATCAGGTGGGCTGTGTGTGGAGCTTAGCAGTAAAGCCTTTTTTTAAGAGTGCACAAGGTTCTGGGTTTCACACCCTGCACCAGGCGAGACAAAAGGATAGCAAATAATGATGCAAATTTTCTTTTTTTCCTTTTTTCTTTTGGTTTTTTGAGGCAGGGTTTCTCTGTGTAGTTCTGTCTTGAAACTCACTCTGTAGATCAGGCTAGTCTTGACTCAGAGATCTATCTGCTTCTGCCTTCTGAGTGCTGGGATTAAAGGTATGCACCATGGGAATAAAGGTGTGCATGACCACCACTCAGCCAATGATGCAACTCATGAAAGCACTTTAAATACCAGAGGCCACAAAATGGAGCAGGGTTGGCGGTCCTGGCTGAGTGCTTGCTTGTGCCCTTACTCTACACTCTCCTATTTTGTACTATTTTATAGTTTGTTCCTTTTACAAAGCTATGCTTTTGTTCATAGGCTGGACTTTGAAGACACAGTCTGGTCAGAGCCACTGTTGTATGGTATTTTGTTTGTGTTCTGACAAATAAAGATTGCCTGGAGGTCAAAGGAAGGAACTAGCCACTAGTTAACCATAGAGGCCAGGCAGTGGTGGCACACATCTTTAATCCCGGCACTTGGGAGAAGGAAGCAGGATGATCAGGAGTTGAAGGCCACCCTAGGCTACACTAGATTAAACCAGTCTAAAAGAGAAACAGAGCCAGGCGGTGGTGATGCAGGCCTTTAATCCCAAGGTGGGTGGAGACAGGATCTCAGCTGCTCATTCAGTATGAGGATTCATAGACATAAGAAGTTTCTAGTGGCCACTGCTCTGCTTCTCTGATCTTTCAGCTTTCACTCTCGATATCTGACTCTAGGTTTTTATTGTTAAGACTAATTGGGATCACACTTCAGGCCACAGTTAATAGAGTAAGCAAGAGGCCTCTCCTCCATAGGTGCCTGGTGACAGACACTGAGGGACTATCCTGGCAGCCTTGTGTTTTACATCTATTGGGGCTGATCCTGGCAGTCAAATCCAGCTCCCCCTAAGCAGCCTCCCCATTCTATCCCTTCTACCTGCACCTACACTTACCTCAAAGGCCTGCCACATCACAACAACCATAGCAGTCACTGCTCCTTTTGTTATACAGCAAAACCATCACACTGGATCATGTGCAGTGAAAAGTCAGGTCTCAATGATGAGGACACTGCTCCAAGTACTGGGGAATTTACTATGAAAACTGACCCTAAAGCCAGCAGCCAGAGCTCCTGAGGCACTGGACAATACCCTCAAGAGGGTCTGGTGCTATATTGAAATCTATGAGCAACCAAGCTGCCTAACAGGACTATGCATCCTGCCTCCACTGGCAGGCCAACTCCACATCCTTACAAAGAAGGTCTGTGCCCCATGACCTATAGCATCAATGAGACTCGGAGAGGCTCACTGGCTGCTGAAATTGTGAGACAGGAGTCTGAGGTTTCACAAGGAGCTATTGGGCAGGTAGACTATTCCTGAGCCCTACCTGCTTTAGTAGACATTCCAATCATGCTCTTCTTTTTCTTCCAGAAACTGATGTCATTTTTAAATGCCAGGAAATCAAAAAGAAGCTGTGAAGAGTAGACAGGACAGCAGCTCACACTCCAGTCACTTACGTCACTTTCACTGACCGAGTGACCTCCTCAGGTTATGTAGGACACGCTCACTATCTACCAAACCTGCCCCACACATTTCCACAGTCAGAATTGGGGAGCTCGGAGGGAGACGTTAATGCATTCCTCAAACACATATACCTAATTCAAATCCCAGGCAGAGTACCTTGGGCTGTGACCAACCAGGTAACCCAACCTAGGTCTCAGTCCCTTACTTAGAGCAGTACAATCTCTCACTGTGTGACCTCCTACAATCATCCTTGTAAGTTACATTTGCTTTGGGGTGACTGGTACCCAGAAGCTCACTCTACCCCATGCTTCACTACCCTGCACCCTGCCTGCACCCAGCACACTTCTCACAGAGCTCACTAGTATGTCTGTGCTCTGCACATGACACACAGACAGGACTGCTCACTTTCCTAGCTGAAGTCTACTAGGGGACGACACAGGGAGGCTGGAGACTGTGCAGAACCGTGATCTAGGTCACCTGACCCCAACTGTACACACCAGTGCCCATGGAGCCACCCCAATGTCTGCCCCCAGTCCCTGCCACAAGAACCCAGGGGACAGCTCACGTGAAATGCTGCAACAAAGAAGGTCAACGCTAAGAGATATAAGTTGGTGTCTACAAAAATTCCCTTCACTTCATCTGCATCTTTTTCTGAAAATCCTGCAAGGAAAACACATTATAATTCAAGAAGAACCATTTCAGTCTTACCCAATGTCACAAATATTCTTCTGAATGTAGAAAACTTACATCTTATCTGAAGCAAAAGTCAACAGAAGTCGTGGCATTTAAAATATTGTGTTCTGAATAAAGCCAATTTTCAGCTAGTTCCTAAGGTTATAATCTAAGAAATAAAAGGAGCTGAACCACCATAAGCCGCTTGACCATAAGGCCGAAATGAGCCCATAAATGACTAGCAGAAGTACAGCAGTATGGGTCCATGTCAGCTGTTGGACAGCACGGCTTAGAATCACCAAACACCCTATGCCATCTTAGCCCAGGGTCCAGGGCCACCCACCGAACTGCTGCAGGGAGTACACAGCATCCTGCATATGGATCCAGAAGCGCAGCCGCCCCAGTGAGATCTTGTCATAGGACACAGTGAGTGGCAGTTCAGTGGTGGAGCGGTTTATCACCTGCCAAGAGATCCAAAGGTGAGGGAGGGCCATAAAACATGGCCAGGATTCAGCATAACTTCGGACTGGAGCTTTCCCAGATATTACCTCAGATCTGAGCAGCATAGGTGCTCTATTGACTTACCCTCACAAGTCCTGACAACTGGGAGATAGGCTCACAACTAGCATTGGCTAGAAACTGGTCAGCTCACTAGCTGAGGTGCCATGGACCTGTGCTAGAAGAGTAGGAGACTGTACACAAGAGGGGCATCCAGGCCTAAGTGCTCTCAGGTGAACCATGAAGAAACAGCACTTGAACCCACACGCCACAGCAGGTGAAGTGAGGCCATGATGATGGTGTAGGACATGTACATTAGAAGGTTAGATGATGTGTTCCAACTCATGAAATGTGACACTTCATGAGTTGGAGCACATCATCTAACCTTCTACCCCAGTCTCCTGCCGTGAACACTGCTGGTGTCAAAGGCATGATGGTCATACACAATGGACCTGGTGACCTGAGATGTGTTGGGGTTAAGTAGTCACTAGGCCTAGGATTTGGCAGCCAAGTGCTGGGGCTCTTCACAGCATGGATGAGCCACTCAACACCCCTTAAATGGCCAGACTTGTCCCAGGGATGCCACTGTAAGGTCCCATCAGACAGCCAGCTGGTTGGACTACCCTAGCAGGCTAGGTTACCCCCTAAAGATGACATTCCTCTGAGAAAAGGCTCACAAGAGACAAAGCAAAAGATACACAAACAGGTATCACAGCGAAGCTAGTTGCCTACGTGTTTACTTAAGGTACTATAGTACCTTAAGGTACTATAGCTTGTAAGGGTTCCAACAAGAAGGAGCAGAAAAGAATATACAATCTGCAGATGCTGGCCTACAGCCTCTATCTACACTAGCTTACATACAAACACCAGATACTCAGCCATAAAAATACAGTCACTGAACACAAGTTCCAATTACTTGCAAGAAGTCAGCACTGCTAGGTCTCCTGGTCTGTTTACAGACAGCCCCAGGCTTACAAAGTACAGCCTGTACTTTTCACAGAACCCAGAATCCTGAGCTTCAAACAAGAAAAAAACAAGTCAGAGAAGGAGGTCAGAAGTCAGTCAGACCTCCTTACTAGAGACTGCCCTGCCCCAAATCCACAGGTCATCTAGGTGCAGATGACACTAGACGGAAGTGCAGGACAGTGGGAGCCTGTCACCCTGAGCCATAGCCAGCATCACAGCCTAGGCAGGATCTGAGGGGGTCCTGTGGCAAGCTCCCTGTTCTTCACGCCTTGGCTTCTCCTCAAGAGATCAAGGCTGGTTGTTAGGGAGCACTCACAAACATAGTGGGAGAGGCACGCAGGTGTCCACCTATATCTTTGCTCACCTGTGACCCCACTCAAAGCTTTCCTTTCCTGCCCCAAATTACTTCCACTGTGAAAGAACACTGACACAGCCCCTGGCAGCAACTACTGCAACCAACAGGAAATATTTAGCATGGTACTTAGGTAGTGACATTAACTATTAACCACTGTTACTCTCTTTATAATATAAAGCCAAAGTTCAGCCACGTTTCTTCTCTCAAAACACCCTTGTTCTCTCTAGAAAAATAGCACCTTTATTGCTACAACAAGGGCACCAGAGTGGCCATTTCATCTCCACAGGACCTTGGCACTGCCCATGCTATCCTGAGTTGTGGCTCCCTCCCAAGCTGGGTTCAGATATGAATCTCTAGTTCCATAGCAGGACTAGTCCTGAGGACAAGAAGCTATGCAAGAAACTATGAAACATCACAGGTCTCACATATCAGGAGCAGGCATGCAAGGCCTTTCTGGTGGAGCTCTGTGGGACTACCACCTAAGATCCTAATGAACGGCCCAAATGTCTGTCATCAGAAGGTCCCACAAGCAGCCACCACAAAAGCCAGGGCCCAGCCAGGTACTGAGACCTCTATGTGGCCCAAACATGGGTAACATTCCCTACTCTTGAGGAAAAGCTTTGTGTTGGGTCTAGGAGAGTGTGGCTCACCATCAGGTCTTTCACCCGGTTGCTCAGCTGGTCGATGAACAGGATAGGGAGGTAGTGTACTGTCTTCCCAAGCTGAATCCTGGGGGTTTGAAGCACAAAAGCCTAAAGTCAGTGTCAGATTTATCCCCTTGGAGCACTAAATATGTGGAGAAACTAGGTCACCCCGGGAGCATCCCACCCAGCATCACTGTTGGCTGCATCCTGGCCACTGGAATCTCACAAGATGGCCTTTCCAAAGAGAAGCATGAAAGGGTAACACAGCATGACAATGGTTATAGCCACTAGCAGGGACACAACCCGGAAAGCTATCCACGACACTGCTGCAGGTTGCCCGAGAGGAAGGCTGGAGACAGGGTCAGAGCTGGCCCTTTCTGTACCAAATGTTTACAGTCTGGAGCACGTACACAAATCAGATTTTACAGAAAGATTTAGGGCTGGAGATTTAGCTGAGTAGTAGAGTTCTTGCTTAACATGCATAATCTTGATTTAATTTTCCAACATCAAACACAAAAAGATTCAAATCTTACAGAAGAAGTATGAAACCTCTGACAGCAACAGAGAAACTATCTGTTGCGAATAGAAGTGACTCTCAGCCATTTTCAGAAGCAACATGACACCATGATGGTACACTGATAGGTCTCAACACTGGGCTTCCTGAACACAACCACAGTCACACTTAGCTAAGGATGGCAAGTAATATTTAGGTCACAACCTAGAGATGAAATCTTAGACTTAAGTGAGTCCAGCTACAAAACCAACATTTCACTGTTCAGGCAGCATGAGAACAGCAAAAAGCAATAGGGTACATAGCAATCAGTTAACCTACACTTTTTGTTTCAGCCCAGGGGACATTCTTCCTGGACTAAAGAGGAAGATGCACCAGTTGGGAATTCACTCTTTCTCTCAACCCTGTCAGGCGCCTTGATCATCACAACCTCTAGATGGTAAGCAAGGAGCTGGATAGGGTCTGCAGCAGCTCACAACACAGACAGAGTCCAGAATAAAGGCCTGGTATACTCTATTTGGGCTCACCCACTACAGATGCCTGCTCGGCCATCAGTTCTAGGAGTAGCTTCCCTCCCAGGGTTCCACTTGAGACTTACATCTTCATATACCGATGCACATCTGCAGGCAGGGAGGACCCATCAAAGACAAAGTCATCCACCATCACATTCAGGGTCAACCTGGGTCGCCAGTGAGAGACAGGTTCGTCCAGGGCATTAGATGGCTTCTTCTCTGCTTCTATCTGCTGCTATAAAGAATAGAAATGGAAGCTACGCTACCTGGGTCCAGCCTGGAGGGCAGGGCCTTCACCTGAGAACACACTGGCTTCCCAGACTGGGAAATGAGGCCTAGTTGAGGGGTTCTAGTGACCTTGGGCTGTCAGTCTCAGACCACATCCTCCTTCCTCCCAATTGGTTCTATGAGATCTTGAGGAGGCAGATATGAGGGATCAGGGACTGGGGAACTAACACAGCAGGCCTGCATGCCTGTGAGCTGGGGAGAGACTACCAAGAGACTAAACTAAACAAGATATAAGTGAACAAAGAATGGTCTGAAAGGAGATGCACAGGATTGGGTATTAATTCTAGATAAAACTAAACCCAGAGAGAAAATTCTGGGCAAATCAACTTTATCTGAAACCAAGATGACTCGTTCAGGAAGCAGCACCACCCTATTTCCTCCTGAACAGCTGTCATACAGCATTTCATGTCCCAGCCAAAACAGCAACAGCTTGCACTGGATGGTTTCAGATGCTCCATACCTATCACATATAGGACACCAGCCTGCTCCCCACACTACCACCATGAATCCTCCCATCACCCCCCGCTCCACACCCACACACACACACAAAGAGACACAGCAGGCGACAACAAACAGAGTTATTTTTGAGACAAGGTTTCACAGTGTAGCCCTGGCTGTCCTGGAACTCACTCTGCAGACCAGGCTGGCCTCGAACTCAAGAGACCCCCCTGCCTCTACCTCCCAAGTGCTGGGATTACAGGCATGCGCCACCGCCGCCTGGCCAGGAAGAGTATTTTATTTCTGCTCCTAACCTCTAGAATGTGGCTGCTTCCTGAAAAGTGCCGTCACTCTTGTTTTGTCATTGTCTTATCTTCTACTCTACACGGACACAGACACTGAATATTTCTTACTTTATGTCTATGCCCATGATTGATTCCCTTGCCCTAACAGTCTTAGTCTATAGGACAGACCGGTCTGGAACTTATGGCAACCCTCCTACCTCAGCCTCAAGTACTAGAGTATCAGGAGTGAGCCATTTTGCTTGGCTGAATAACCACTTTTGTGAGTAACTTTTTCTTTACACATAGTTTTCTACAAGTGAACAAAATATAAATAGTACCTATATGCTTCCTATAATTTAGAATTATGAGCATAAGAAAAGCCTAGTCATGCAGTCCTGCACAGTGTGTGTTCTCTGTGTGTATATGCACATACACACATATATGATTTTAACCAGAAAGTACAGGTGAGCTCTGAAGCGTAACTGCCTTACCAGGAAGGCATTCACACTTGCCCAAAGATGCAGCAGTCTTAGAGCCAGAGAGGGAATCTGCTGGAGTGCTATGAATCACTGTCCAACACTAACCTGTTGTAGTTTATCTGCAAATCCATGGGCTATTATTTGAAAGAAAGATAATTAAGTATGACAGTAGTATTCAAATTATAAGACATGTACACAAACTCTGAACAAGAAACATAAGCTTGCTACAGTGATCTGTTAAGACCCCTACCTGTGCTGCAGACTCTCCAGTGAGCAGGTTAATTTCTTCTGGTTTGGGAATCATGTAGGTAGTCAGAGGACTGATCAGGTGTACCTGTTTCCCATCGTGCCAGGGCAGAATCCCAGCATGATGTAGGAAAATATATGCGTACAGCGTCCCATTGTTTCTTGTTTTCTTTGGTACAGAAACATTAACTGTCCTAAAACAGAACAGTCATTTTAAACATGTACATGTTAAATTCCAATTTATTATGTAGTCCAGACAGTCCTCAAACTCAGATTCCTCCTGCTCCAACTTTCCAAGTATCTGGGACTAAAGGTGTGCATGCTGGCATACACTGTTTACACACACATGGTAGTTAATCATCTCTTTAGATTTACACAATCTAATTTTAGCTCAGAAATACGAAAAATGAAACCCACCTGCCTATGACTTTTTAGAACACAACTGTGTCCTGAGCACTATGATAAGTACAGCACTCCCTGCCTCCATTCCAAGAGCCTCAGAAGGTGGGGACTGCTACAAGGAGAAGCACACAGGGATGGACTTCTCTAAAGCTCAGCAGAGGTGCCTCACCAGGGAGCCAAAAGGAGCTCCAAACACACAGGTGCTGACCCCATACAATGCTCTGCTGTCGTGTTTCTGGCAGATGCACACTGAGGTGGAGCTCAGGAAGGACTGTTTCCAGGAGTACTCGTGTTTCTACAACTTCCTCCAGGCTCCAAAATCAAAGTTTCACTCTCTGTCCTGACAACTGACATGAGTGTGATGGACAGAAGGCAGTATTTACTGCTATAGAACTAAACCTAACTGAAAAGTAAATGGTGCCAGCACTTTCCACCCCTGTTTCAAGAGGATGGGAGTTGGTAGTCAATAACTGCCCTAAAGTCATAGGCTAATAGGCCTGACAATGATGCACTGGTGGGAACTGAAGACTGGTTGACTAGTGAGTCCAAGGCCTGTTGGGCAATATAGAACCTTGATTTGATGAGCAAGTCATTTCAAAATTTTTATTTGAACATTTGTTTTTTGTTTTGTTTTGTTTTGTTTTTTGTTTTTCGAGACAGGGTTTCTCTGTGTAGCTTTACACTTTTGTAGAAACTGGAACTCACTTTGTAGACCAGGCTGGCCTCGAACTCACAGAGATCCATCCGCCTGCCTCTGCCTCCCAAGTGCTGGGATTAAAGGCGTGCACCGCCACCGCTCAGCTTATTTGAACATTTACAAGTTAAAATCATATGTCAAATGCTAAACCATGTTAATTCTCAAAAGTTATTGTATGCAGTTGAGTACTGATGATCTATTCCAATGTAAAAGGTCACTTAATTATGACCTTCTGCATAATGCTTTCCACTATGCCACCTTCCCCTCTTGTAAGTAACACGTGAACTACTTCTACAGGTAAATCAATGTACTTCTCCTTGGGAGACTACATGGGTTATGGTAAAGCACACTGCCATCAGGCAGCAGTAAAAGTTACTTTCAAGCGACAAACTCATCACCTGTGACTTCCAGCTTGAAAGATCACATGTATATCCTAGTCAGGAGTGCTTCTCTAGGACATCCTCACTCTGTACACAATGCTATCAATGACATTGTGGAACCCATCTCTGGCAATCTGTCCTACATCCACACCTTTCAAATTTGGACTCCACATCAAAGTCTTCCACGTTCAAGACCAAGTCCACATTGTTCTCTGCACCAAGGCTGGACCGTGTGGTGGTGTAAACACTTAGCTGGAAAGAGTGAACAAGAATGTAAGGCCAAAAGGTCCTGACAGAAATCATCACTATAGGGGAAGGCAGGCAACCTGAGGGCTACCTCCCAGGGGGAGAGCTTGGACTTGGTCATGGCCTTGTGTGGCACTGCTGTGTAGAGCTGACCTGTCGTGAATCCCCACTGGAACCAGGAAGTGACACCGGTAAAGTAGGGTCAGAGGTCAGCAGCCTGAAGCATATGGCTGGATTACTCCCAGTGACTTCCACTGGGGTGCCATTAGGAAACACATTTGGGGGCAATTCGACCTCAGTAATAATCAGGGCACCAAGGGGTAACCAGAGGGCAGCAGAGAACAGAGAAGCCCAAACGCCAGCTGTCACTGCCGCCTCACCAGAACATTGGACAGTGACATCGGTGGTGGCCGGCAACGCCTGGGGCCCGCATCCCGTCTCTGACCAGTGTCAGTAGGGGCATGGGGTAGCACCCGGCCGGGAGGCGCCCTCTTAGGGGCCCCCCGACTCTCACCTGCAGCTTGGGCCGCCGGGCCAGATAGGGCTGGATGCAGTTGGAGTCGCCCGAGCACGGACGGGTGTAGACGATACCGTACATGACCCAGCAGGTGTGCACCACGTACACCACAAACACGCCCACCACCAAGCTGGTGAAGGAGCTGCGGCCGCTCCACATGGCGCCGCCGCCGCCTCCGGGCCAAGCGCCGCCGCCGCTCACGGGAGAGCCGCCGCGCGCCGCCGCCGCCGCCGCGGGGAAACCAACGCGCCTCGCGCGGGCCGCCGGCCGCCCCGCATGCTCCCGCCGCCCACACCCGGAGCCGCGGGATTCGCCGGATCCGCCGGCCACCGCTTCCGAGACCCGAGCCGCAGGCGGAAGTGGCCGCGCGCGGCCCTCTGGGAACCGGGTGCTCAGACACGCACGCGCGTCCGCACGCCGGGCGCGTCCGTGACGTCAGCCTCCCGTGCGGTCCTCCCGGCGTGCCCCGCGGGGACCAGGTGGGACTTACTACTCGGTAGGACCTTTACCTGGAAGGACGTCTTCTTGTGCTCTGCTTTCCTTATTCTCGGCGCTCTGCAGCCTGGACTGAAGGTTGACGGCAGGGTCCCAGGACGCTGGCGGGCGGGCGAGGTGGGGATCATAAAGCTAGCCTCCCAGCTCTTCTAAGTCTAGGATAGATTCCAAAACAGCAAAACAAAACAAAAACAGGAGACTCAGGAAACTACTAATTTTCGGGTGTGGAGTTACCATATTGATAAGATGCAATTCTAGATGGGCGGAACAGATCATAAAGACAGGCAGGTCATAAAGGGCAGGTCAGTTGCCAGTTTTGTCAGAAGAAGAATGAGTCCTTGGGTAATATAAACGTGGGCCCCGCCTATCCTCTGAAGAGGTAGATTCTGTCTCAAGCCGATCTGTTTTCCCGACTTGCACATCCGCTACACATGCAGATAAAAGCGTCTGGGCGTCGTTTTAATCTCCTTAAATATGTCTTCTTTTACTGTTTCTAGAGGGAAGTGACAAGTACCGCCACAGCCCAGAGCAGTGGCCAATAGAGATAAGAAGGGAGGAAAACTATTTCTCCTGTTTTGGGAAGCTTGTTGGCAATTGGTGTTTTCCTCACTCCGTGGTGGGCTCACAAGCCCATTCCTGTCAGAAAAGTTTTGGGAGGCAAGCCCTCTTGGGGTTTTTGGAGCTCAGTGTACCAACTATGCTCTGTTGTGGCATTTCCATGTTTCTTGCACATAGAATCCAAAGCTTTGTTAGGCATTTTGTGAAAATGGTACTATTAAAATGAAAGTTTCAGAGATGAAGCACCTATTTCAGCAAAAGGATGTCTTAGAGTTTCTATTGCTGTGATAGACACCATGACCAGAAGTAACTTGCAGAGGAGGGCTTATTTTGCTTACACATCCACATCACAGCACATAATTGAAAGATGTTGAAGATTGCAGCAGAAACTATGGAGGCATACTGCTTACTAGCTTGCTCCCCATGACTTGCTCTGCATACTTTCTTAGAGCACCCAGGACTGCCAGCTCAGGGGTGGCACTGTTCACAGTGAACTGGGCCCTTGCACATAAATTATCAATCAAGAAAATGCACCACAAGCCAATCCAGTAGGGCATTTTGTTAATCCAGGTTCCCTCTTCCCAAATGACTCTAGCGTGTGTCAAGTTTTCATAAAACTAGCCAGCGCAATTGATACCTACACAGCTTGTCAGACAATCATATCACTATTAAAACATAACCTTTCTTCCTCATCCCCAAGATCTCATATAATATCACAGTATTAAGCACTTCAACTTTTTTAATTCCCTGGTGTTAAAATTCACATTTTGAAATCTCAGTATCTTTAAAATACCCAAAGTCTCTAAAATTCCAAAGTCTTGCCAAAATTCCAAAATGCCTGTAAAATTCCAAAATTCTTTAACTGTGGGATCCTGTAAAGTAAAAACAAGTTATATATGGTCTTACTCTACAAAGGAAGAACCAGGCACAGTCACAATCAGATCAAAGCAACTCCTTCTCCCCAATTCAATGATGTAAAAAGTTCAGTGCTTGACATTTGGGGCTCATGATGTTTTAAGCGCCAAAGAATTTTCCACAGCTCAGGCCAGCTCTACTCCATGGGTACTGCTGTTCTTGGTGGTTGTTCCATGATATTGGCATCACCAAAATTCTGGGTCTGTGCTATGAATGGGCTAGGTTTCACCAATAACCTCTCCAGGGATGTCTTCAGGGACTTCAGCCCTCCCACATAGTGCCAAGACTGGGCTACTCTCCACAATCCCTTCATGCCTTCAAAACCAGTACCAGTTTGGCTGTCAGCAGGAGGTACAACTGTTGGAATTCTTGGCCAGTCGTGCAGTTCAGTAGCCAAGCAAGGGGCCTTACGTCCTGTGTAATCCATGTGCTGCGTGATCACATAATTTGCACACAGCATGATCATGTGATCTATGTGCATGCCTGGCTTAGCTCTGTAAGCCCATACACGCAGGTGCAATGGAATTCATAAGAAGTGGGACACAGACTCCTTCTCCTTCTCTTCTCCCCACACTCTCCATGCACATGTCTTCCACAGGCCTGGTCATGCTCTCTTCTGTCCCTCCCTTCTCCTAATAAAGCTCTGATAGTGGGTTTTGTCATGCCTTGTGGCCTTTCTGGCACAGTAACAGCACTCACTGCTGACTGAATAACACAGCATAGCCACATTAAAACCAACAACAACCTTGGCCACTTCTAAAATGGCTTCTGTGTCCTGACTCTGAGGAAGCACTTCTCAGAAGGTTTTGCTTCAATGATGCTGGTTTCTTCTCTTTTTTAAAATTAATTAAATTTATTCATTTATTTTATATCCTGACTGCAGTTTCCCTCCCTCCTCTCCTCCCCTCCCCTCCCCCCACTTCCCTTCTGTCCCCACCTCATCCACTCCTCTGTTTCTGTTAAGAAAGGGGCAGGCTTTCCATGGGTGTCAACAAAGCATGGCATGTCAAGTTGAGGTAGGACTAGGGAACCCACATGGCTAGGCTCTCTACATATGTGTGACAGTTGTGTAGCTTGGTCTACTTATGGGACTCCTAGCAGTGGGTGCAGGGCCTGTCCCTGATGCGTTGGCTGGCTTTTGGGACCTGTTCCTTATACTGGGTTGCCTTACCTAGCCTTAATATGAGGGGAGGAGCTTAGTCCTACCTCAACTTGATATACCAGTTTCCTCTTAATCACTGCCAATTCTCAGTCCCAAATGACCAGTATGGATTATCCAACCAAAGCAAAGGTTTTATTTTTAGTGATTCTGAATTCAAAGTGGCACATAAATGGCCCTGATAGACTTTGCTTTGATCTAAAGCTTAGCAAGTCAGGCCTCTGCATTGTTTTTGACATTCTTTTCTATTGCTGAATATTTATTTAACTGTGACATTCTTATCTATTGCTGAATATTTACTTAACTGTGACATTCTTATCTATTGCTGAATATTTACTTAACTGTGACATTCTTATCTATTGCTGAATATTTGTTTAATTATGTAAAGATGTGTCACTGTTTTACCTTGTCTGCCTAAGGCACCTGATTGGTCTAATAAAAAGCTGAATGGCCAATAGCAAAGAAGGAGGTATAGGTGGGACTTGCAGGAAGGAGGAGTAAGTAGGAGGAGGAATTTAGGCTCAAAATGAAGAAAGAAAAAGAGATCCCAGGGAGACACCAGGGGCCAGCAAGCCAGACACAGAGGAAGCAGGATACACAGAATGAAAGGTAAAATGCCCTGAGGCAAAATGAATAGAAACCAGTTAAAAAGTTAAAAGAGCTAGTGGGACAAGCCTAAGCTAAAGCTGAGCTTTCATAATTAGTAATAAGTCTCCATGTCTTTATTTGGTAGCTGGTTGGTGCCCAAAGAAAATTCCAGCTGCACTTATCATCCGAGCTCACACAGAACTGCCCATTGAGCTTTGAGCAGTCAATGGCTCTTCTAGCCCATAGTTCAAATGCTATTGTGATCCTCCTGAAAACACACAGTCAGGTCTGTCTCAGCAGTAATCCAATGGTACCAAATTATGTCTTAGAGTTTTTCTATTGCTGTGATAAACACCATGACCAAAAGCAACTTGGAGAGGAGAGGTTTTATTTTGCTTACACTTCCACAGTACAATACATCATTGAAGGATGTCAGGTCAGGAACTCAAGACAAGAAACTGGAGGTAGGAACTGAAGCAGAATCCATAGAAGAATGTCAGTCACTTCCTGGCTTACTCCCCAGGTCTTACTCAGCCTGCTTTCCTATAGTACCCAGGATCACCAGCCCAGGGGTGGCACTGTCACATTAGTTATCCATCAAGAAAATGCACCAGACTTTCCCAGAACAATTTGGTGGAGACATTTTCTCAATTGAAGTTACTTCTTCCCCAAAGATTCCAACTTGTGTCAGGTTGACATAAAACTAGCCAACACATGGTTTGGGAGGGCTCACAGGGGAATTGGCTTTGTCTGAACAAGTGGGAGCAGGATTTGTGGGTGCAAGGACTGCTGTGGCAGAGGGCAGGGGTGGTGCTGGGTCACAAACCTCAATGGGGCTGGAGCAGAATCCTTAGATCCATCTGAGACTCCTTGTCCCTTATATTCTTGTCAGATGAATCTGCTCTTCAGAGTCACTTATTCTTCTGTTTTCATCAGCCTTGCCTTGATGTCTGAGTCCAGCTGATCACTCCGATGTAACCCTAATATACACAAAGCCTGCAATCTCTTGCTCACATCTTACTCGTTGTATTCTAGTCAGCCTGTGAATGAACCTGTGGTCTTCAGTAGACTGGTGAGGTAAGGCTCTTGGGATCTACAAATGCCACGATACAGGGAGGCCTCAAAAGTAGGATTCAGAACCCAGGAGCTCCAGGATTCCCCACCATTCCCCAAATGACTAATTTTTTTTGTTAGGTTCCAGGCCTAAGGTTCCAGGCCTATTTTTTATAGATGAAATGGGCTTAGTGGCACCTTGGTCACTATCCACCTCTGCTGTCATTTGGGGCTCTCAAGAAAGAGTCTGTACAGCTGCACAGATGTCCTGAGGGATTTGCTATGGTGGACCCCCAGTATGCACTTGGGGCATGGACTGTAGTTTTCACAACCCCCTGCATAAGGAGGGACTCCAGCATCAATCCCCTTGTGATGCTGACGGCTGAAGCCTGGCTTCAGAGCTCGGTCAGCATGTAACAGTACTCCAAGCTGGCACTCTTTGACAAGCACCAGTTCTAGAAGAGCCTCTTGAATTTACTGTTTGTCCCTCAACATTCTTTACAGAGTAGATCCCCAGAAACCTGTGTCCAACCATTACTGGTCTCCTGCCCCCATAGTCCATCCATGCTCTGGTACCTTGGGCAGCTGGGTATAATTGAAGGCTAGTGACTGCTGAGGCACTAGAGATAATCCACATTTCCAATACTGACTTCAGCTTTATGAATACTGGTGACACTCCAGCCAGCAGAGAGCAAGGATGGCTAACTACGTGTCACAGTTGTAAAGAATTTCTCTGGGCCTGGGAGTTCCTTGTATCTGTTCTTGTGAGAAATGATAATGTAAGAATACTGGAGAGGCTGGAGATGACTTAGCAGCTAAGAGTATGTACTGATCTTGCATAGGTTCCCAGCACCCAAGGCTAGCTCCAGGGAGATCTGATACCTCTGGATTCTGGACACCTAAACACACACACATCCCCACCCCCCCCCCCCCCCCCGAGAGAGAGAGGGGGGGGAGGGAGATGGAGAGAGGAGAGAGAGAGAATTAAAAATACATATTTTAAGAAGAGCACTGGAGAGTCAAAGTAGTGAAATTGGGACATTTATTTTTGGTTATGCAGAAGCCAGAGGTCAGCCCAGACAAAAGGCCAAAATGGCTGGCATACTGATTTGGTGCAAAACAGTGTTTTTGATATTCCTTATCACATTTTTATTTCTCCATAAGTCCTCATTGTCTGAGTTCTTCATGGAGGTATGATCATCTGGTCTAGTATTGCCCCATCCCCAAGTTCCTCATTCTGATGGTTCAGGGCACAAAGCCTTATCTAATGTATTTTCCAGGCCTCAGGATTTCCTCCTTTTCCGATATGTGGCTTCAGTCATGTGATAACAATGCATGACTTTTGAACCCTAAGATGAACTGAGAGCATCCAGACAAGCAGATACCAACTGCCAGCTACAGAAGGTAGCTAAGGCTTCCTGCTTATCTGTGGTTCTCTGATGAGCTCTAAGTGTACTTCATACTAAAAATGAATCACATGGTTTATTTATTACATTCTCACAGATAAGAGAAGATATGACATACTATGGATATATAAGATCATGTACTGTTCTTGCAGAGGATCTGAGGTAAATTCCTAGCAACCATAACCATGTCATGAACACACACACACACACACACACACACACACACACACACACACTCACTCACTCACACACGTGTGTGTTCCTCTGTAAGGGACCACATTAGCAGATGATATATTAACTTTTAAATGCCTTATCAATACCATTATTTGAGCTCCCTTAGAACATTCCAGAAAACACGTTCAGAAAAAACATCTGAACCTTTCTGTTTGTGTTCAGTGTGAACTCTGACAATGGCACAGGTGATAATGCAGGATGACTGGGAAGTAAAAACCCAAGACATTTTGTTCCTTTGTGAAGTCCTGGGGTATGATCCGAACACAAAGGGAGTAGGAATGGATTTCCCGTAATGAGTGTCCCTGCAGTCTTGGGAAGGGGAGGAAAGACACAAAAGAAAAGATGATAAGGTAGGATCAAGCTTCTGCATAGTGCACACAGCCTGATTTGACTCTGGACTGGGACTAAATGTCGACTATCTGGGTGAGGAAGGCATGAATCCCCTGCTTATTGTTCACCCAGGGCTTGAATTCGCGACTCCAGGCTGGCAGGTGCATTTGGTCATTTTAATTACAGTCTTCTATTTAAGGATCTGGCCTGCTCAGGGCCAGTGCTATATGGCAGAAACCTCTGTCCTCTTAACCAGGGGTCGGAGAGGGAGGGTGAAGGTGGTGAGCAGCAGAGGCAGGCTTCTAAACATGCACATTTGGACTTCTTGATTCCACTGATGCAAACTGAACATAGTGTGGACATTGCTGGTTCACTAGGGTCATTACCCTCATTGATGGTCCAATTCAACTGAAGGAAAATCAATGGGGTTGCCAGTGTCAGCTGTAAAACACAGCCCTGTCATTATTGTACACACAGCCAGGCCAGACTCCCACAGAGCTGTCAGTGTGATTCAAGGCTGCGGTTTATAGTTACCTCAAGAAATCTGATTTTGAGCAAATAATAGATTACATTCTCTGGAGCTCATGGGGTGCTAAACAACTTTTGACAGCCAACAAGCTCATGGAAGTGGCTCTCTGTGGCAGACATGAGCCTGCATCTGTTTCCTCATCAGACTTTCATGCTCTAAGCCGATGCCTTCCCTAAGCACCAGATTGTCCCTTGCTGCCGCTGTAATTGCCCCCTTGACAAGTGCACTAATGACAGCTCTGGGTCTTCTACCTCAAGACCTAGTGCTAGGGAACAGAGCCCTTCCAAGCCAGGAAAACTTGTCACAAACAAAGAAGATTATGGGTTCCTCAGACATAGGTGTAGATACAGGCACCTAACTGCTCAGGCATATTGGAGCAAACACCTCATTACAAGGCACACTGGTGGAACCTATCAGGACAGTGTCAAGTGGGTGAGGAAAGATAACCATATGTGACAGCCTTCTGCTAAAACCAGTTCCTACAGCAGTTCAGTCAGTTCATGCAGTGACCCCAAGTTAGGATCAAGAAGTCATACTGTACAGGTGAAGAAACTGAGTAAGAAAAGAGATTTTTCTCTAGCTATTTGGAGCATGCCTTTAAGGGAGTTGTCTTGAATAGGTTAGTTGAGCCAGAAAGATCTACCCTAAATAAGGATGGCACATTCCTTGGCCCTGGGGTCTGGACTGTATAAAAAGAAAGGAGTAAGCTGAGCATGGGTATTCATCTCCCTCTGCTTCCTGACTGCTAATGCTGCCATAAGCTCCTGTTACCAGGACTTCTCCACAGTGGTGGACTGGATCCTTGAACTGTCAGCCAAAGTCAATTATTTCTCCTTTAAGTTGCCTTTCTCAGGGTATTTTTTAAAAATCACAACAACAATAAAAGTAACTAAGACACATGATCATTATCTGGCTTACACTTGAGCAGGCACACATCATTCAAGTAACAGCAATAAAACCAGTGGAGAAGGACCACTATCCCTATCTATGGAGATGTTCAGTTGCCCTAGTGCTGCAGGCTTGACACAGCCCATGGACCTCTGCAACTGTCTGCTCAAGTGTATTCTTCATGATGTCCTTATAATACCCCAGGAAACATAGGTAAAGATCCCCTTAAGTTCTTTGAGCCATCCTAGGAAGTTATTGTATCCAAAGTGGGGAAGGCAAGCTGCAGCCAAGGTGGATAGAAATGTGAGAACTCCGGGGATTAGAGTCTACCTGTGACTGCAATGTGAAGCAGGCAGCCTTATGAAGCTGAGCCCTCATTCTGTAGGTTATACACTCAACCAGGTCATTGATGTAAGATGTCATTGAAAGGTGAGATACCCAGTTAGTGCCCACAGAGCATTGGGGGATTGCTTGGGTAAGCAACACACGTTTATTTCAGGTGAGATGTATTGTGTAGGTTGTCCTAGTCACAAAAGAAAAATCGGTTTCCATTCTTGATTCCTTGGTGAATCACTTCACATTTCTTGTTCATCCCAGTTCTTGTCATCATGGTGAAGATGCTGACAAGCTGGAGACATCCTACCTACCCTTTGACTTCCTCTGCATTTCTATCTCAGTTACAAAAGCCCACATTGGTTTTACTAGGCAGGCTGCCATGAACACAGTGGATGACCTGGCTCTTCATAACGAAAAGAAAGTTGATAGCAGTTCAGACACAAGATAGCCTGTGTACCCATGAGCTTCTTCAGCTCCAGGTCGAGGCAACTGTGAGTCAACTTCCTGTTAGTGAAGACTACTGGCATGTGGCTCCACCCCAGACCAGGCCCCACTACAGAACTGCTGAGGAAACTAGAGACTATTGAGGACTTTCAGATGTTGTCTGATGAGTGGATTTGTCTGCTAGTATTGGACATTGGACTGCCCCAAAGACACACATATGGGATTGATCTCATGCCACCTTCCCAAGATCTTGTCAAGAATGGAGAAACCTGAGCTGGGTCTTAGCTCATTTACAAAGACACTTGATTTCAAATGATTCCACCACTCTCTGACTTTTCCAGGATTCTATCATGAATCACACACACCAAGAGCAGCTTGGGTTTGTTCAGAATGTACAAGTGTTTGGCTACTGTTCCCTGTGCACACTTGTGGGTTATATGCATTAGCCATCGCCTCATGGTTTCTGTTCCAAGAGGGCTATCAGTTCTCTGTGTGGTGTCAGAACAAAGGTGCCTGAGCCAGCGCCCCCAGCAGTGTTACCTACCCATGTCCAGATTACCCTGGTAGTCTGTAATGATTTGAAATATAGTGAAGATGAATTTTTGAATAGTAGTTTTCTTCGGGCAATTCTATAGGCCCTTAGAAAGAGATACCACTGAATCATTACTTCTTTCTCAGCTTTGCTGCAGCTCGATACCCTTGCTCAATCCCAAAAGACTCCAAAGGGACAAAGCTCTAAGTGTGAAAAAGAAAACATGGGCTCTGCCTAAGAATTGGGGTACAAGACTGCCTTGTGGGAAGGGCTCCCTATAAGAAGAATAACAAAACACTGAGGCAAGGCATTCCACCATTTTAAAATCAGTCACCCAAACAAATCTCAGCAAGGTACCACAAAGCTGTCTACAGGCTGACTTCAAAGTTGTATGTGAAAAAAAGACCTAGAACAGCCCACACAAAGATAGATTAGAACAAGAAATGATGGGCCAACAAGACTGATTTTGATACTGCATTTGTTACTTTGCCCAAGTACCTGAGAATATCTTTAAAAGGAGGACTTGTTCATTTTGTACAGTTTCAATCAATCATGGTAGTGGGGGAGCAGTTTACATCTTGATAGTTAGGAAGCAGAGAAAGGACTGGAAGGAACTGTAGCAAGATACAGGTCTGAGGACACACTCTCAGTGATCCACTTCCTCCATGTAGGCCTACTTACCTTTTACTACCACCCAGTGGTGCCATCATATTGTCAATCTATTGAAGAGTTAGGCTGCTGATCAGGTCAGATCGGTCCTGGTCTAATTGTGTCTGGAAATGTGCTTCTTTCCACACGTTCCCAGACACACCCAGCTGTGTGTCACTAATGCCCTAGGTGTTTCTCAATTAAGTTAACAAGATGAAGCATCACAGTGACATGTTAAGCAGCCGCAGTAAGCAAGAGGCTTTGGCATCAGTGATGGAGCAGGCAGATGGGTCAGCAGAGCAGAGAGGGGAGTTCAAAACTTGACCCATGGGAGTGCAGTCAACTTGCCTTTCACTTAGGGGAAAGGCACGGCACTGAAAGGAAGATGAGCCTTTCAATAAAGGGCAAGAAGCAACAGATAGCCACATATAAAAACATAAATTAACTTTATGTGCATGAGACCCAAAGCTATAATGAAGAATGACAAAATTCCTGGAAGATAATATGAAGAAAAAACAAAAAAGATGAATTTTTGTAGAAAAACACATCCAAGGCCCAATCCAGAACAGAATGAGCTGGACAAATGTGCTGTTGTATGTAGCAGTAATGGAAAACGTTCAGGCTATAGGGGGAGAGTGTGGGAAGCCTTTGCCTTCTGTTCAGCTTTTCTGTGAACACAAACTTGCCCTGACATTTTTATATTAAGAAAAGTAATGTTGAAATGCGCATGACTTCTTCACTTCCTCCTCTGTCAGGTTCAGTGTATATGGTTTTATGTTGAGGTCTTTGATCCATTTGGACTTGAGTTTTGTGCAGCGTGATAAATATGGATCTATTTGCATTCTTCAGGACACCAGGAGAACATGGCCCACAGAATCAACTAAGCATGGCTCATAGGGCCTCACAGAGACTGAAGCAGCAATCACCAAGGCTGCATGGGTCCTCTGCATATATTTTATAGTTGTTAGCTTGGTGGGGTTTTTTTTTTTGGACTCCTAACACTGGGAGTGGGGGTGTCTGTGACTCTTACATCTGCCCTTGGGACCTTTTTCCTCCTACTGGGTTGCCTTGCCCAGCCCGGATACAAGGGTTTGTGTTTAGTCTTATTGTAGCTTGTTATGGTGTGTTCAGTTGATATCCCTGGGATGCCCACTCTTTTCTGAAGGGAAACACAGGAGGAGTGGATCTGGGGGAAGAGGGGAACTGTGTGTGTGGGAACTGGGAGGAGTGGAGGGAGGGGAAACTGCATGTGGAATGTATTGTATGAGAGAAGAATAAAAAAAGTGTGCACAAATTAGGTCACCATGAGCAAATCAACATCAGACATCTCCTGAACCAGCAGAGACATAGGGCAAGTGCTGGAGTGCCTACCAGGACCCAGGGAAGGGTGGAAATTCAGAAGGAATGCAGATTATAGCCTCCTAGCTTTCTATGGGTGCAGCTGGTGGATGTGAGGACACAGCCAGGGTATTCTGTAGGAGTCAAACCCTGCCCTGTTGTTCCTGGAATGTTGAGTGGATGTGGCTCTGTCAGTAACAGCAGAGAGTAATTGCAAGAGCAGAGGACTGTGGGAGACCCACACATATGACAACAGGGAGAGGCCACATGGCTCAAAGAAGCAGGAGTGAGGCTTTTCCACTTTGGAAGCTGCAAGCCTGAGATCATAGTGTCTTCAAGCTCCCACTTCTCTGGGAATTGACTCTTTACCACCTTTCTCTGGCTTTTTAGGTTGCTGGAAAGAGGTGGCGTTCCTCAGCTTATGGGCACACCACTCAATACCTGCTGCATCCCACGTGCTCTCTTAAGCTCTCTTATGAGGACATGTCAGTTCTTAGATTTAGGTTCCATCTCAAACTAACATATCTTAACTAGCACATCTGCAAAGACCTCATTTCTAAGCCATGTGTCCTTCTAAGGTCTTGGGGGACTTGAATTTTGAGACAGCATTTCCACAGTCTGTTGGCTATCAAGTAGTCATGATAAAGCCACACCACGGGGGAAACAATCTCAAGTGATGTTGGAACACAGCTCTCACATTGGGTGTCTTGGCCAGATCTGCTCTAAGGAAAATGGGATCTTCTATTTTCCACTCTTTTACTTTTTAACTAATCATTTTTAAATGGTTTACCAAATTTTTCAATATAGTACAGAGAATTCCAGCACACCCAGTATCACCTCCCCAAAGCCAACATCTTACATAACCACAGGGTTCATAGTTACAACACTGATGCCAGTGCGGTACAGTCAATTGTGCAGAAATCAGTGCCCAGTCCAGGACCTCTCACTGCACCTCAGCATCTCCTCTCTTCAGTAACCTTGGCAGAGGACATGCTCCAGGATTGGTGGTTGTCATTGAGCACCTGGAGGCTGTGCTGTCATCTTGTCTACCGTGTATTGCTGAGCTGGTGCTTGTGAAGTGGTGCCCAGGCCTCTCCATGGTGCAGCCACCACTTGTTCTTTTTCTTGGGGTGAGACTTGGTGACTGAGCAACAGGCCACTGCTTATCTTGTTTCTGGACACTAATCTTAATGTCCTTTGATGACTATGGCTCAAACATTATTGTGCTGTTTGATGAATGGCCATCCCTGGTTCCCGTCACTCTTGGGTCTGGCCTTTCATGTGTTTCAGGGTGACTTTGTCCTTTGGGCATATCACTTTGGAGCACAGCCTTACTTGTGGGGAACAGGTACTTTAGGGTCATCACAATGCCCCTGTCTGGAAAAAGGTGTAATAAACACTTGGGATATGGGAGTTCCCACGGGCAATGGTTATCCTAGTGTCAGGTTTTTTTAGGAGGTAGGATGAGATACATGCTGTCATGCCAACATCTATGCTGTGTTCCATACCACATGCCAGCTGGCTGTGTGTCTCTGTGCCATTTATGTCCAATTCCACAGTTTATCCTGAAGCCTTCTCTCCATCCTGATCATTTTCCCCATTCACAGCCAGGTCTTTCCAGGGCAATACTTGCTGTCCACATGACAACTTATGGCTACAATAGGCCTTAGCACAGAGGAGAGGACATGTTTAATGCTGTGTGTGTGTGTGTGTGTGTGTGTGTGTGTGTGTGTGTGTGTGTGTGTGTTTGTGTGTGTGTGCGTGCTGTCTAGGACCTTGCATGTGCTGAGCAACTACTCGACCCCTAAGTTACATCCACAGCCTCTGGCTGTTTTGAGCCAGGGTCTAACTATATTGCCAAAGCACTGAAGAAACAGGGTGTGACCTCCCCTGAGTTCCTGAACTCTTGTTGTGTTCTAGGCAAGGGCCTCAAATGCACCTTTTGCATCAGTCCCCACAAATTATGTCACTTGTTCTGATTACCTATAATATGTTTGTTTGCCTCTCATTTCTGGAACACACACAGTGATTGCAGAATTGCTACGTCTCATCTCTGTGCAGACCAGCTTCACAAATGAGGGCAATGCACAGCTACTCCTGTCTTTCTTCTACTGTCAGAACTCTACCTCCACAAGAGCAGTTCACTGACTCCTCATACCAGTCTAGGGACTACATGGTTAATGTTAACCGTGTTTCTTTGGAGAGTCTGTTGCATGTCTGTGTTCCTCCAGAAGGAATACCAAGTCCTTCCCAGCACCTGCTCCGCCAGACAGGAGGATCCCTGTTTTGTTCTCTCCTCTGACCCTTTCACTCCTGCAAGGGGTGGATGTTCAATTGGGAGGAGAATAAAGATGGAGGGGCTGCAGAGGAGTGAGGGTTCCTTAGGTCCTGGTGCAGGGTGCCTACTGGCTGGCCATGCACAGGCAAGGTAAATATTCCCTGGACATTGATGTGGGGTACAGCCCAGCCAGGGGTGCCCAGGTGAGGCAAAGAGGGGCTCAGGCTGGGCAGAGAGTCCAGGGACTCCTGAGGGTACCAAACTCTATCTGTGCCTGATGGGGAGGCTACGCAGATGGTAACACCCACTTTAAACGCCATAGGCAGAGGCTCTGTCGAGTTCTGAGGAGACCTGGGTGGAAGAAGATAAGATCAACACCAGTGGAAGGGCCACCCTTTCCCCACCAACACCATTGGACAATGACACCCCAGGAAAGGACATCTGAGACCAAGGTACAAATGCTAACCCTCCACAGGGAGCCAATGCAGAGTCCTTCCCTACTTTGCCTGACACACCTGGATCCTTGGCCAGGAAATGCCACCTCTTCATTAGCAGATCCATAAATAGCCACTGTCTCTAGGTCAGTTGACTCACCTTTTACACACTCTTTCCTAGGTGGATTCATGGTGATCAGACATAAAGGCTGGTTGCTATGGCTTGATGGTGATGCCTTTTCTGATTCTCTCTCTCTCTCTCTCTCTCTCATGTATGTATATATGTATGTATGTATGTATGTATGTATGTATGTATGTATGTATGTATGTATTTATCTACCTACCTGTCTGCTGTCTGTCTGTCTGTCTGTCTATCTATCTATCTGTCTATCTATCTCTATCTATCTATGGACCTTGATGTGATATTAAGGGGTGGAGTAGCAGCCGTGGTGATGCACACACATAGTCACAGATACTTAGGAGGCTGAAGCAGAAGGATTGCTTCAGTTCTCAAGTTTGAGACCAGCCTGAGCAATAGAGTAAGATCTTGTCTCAATATAGGGGACTGTGGGTACAGCTCAATGGTAGAACCCTGGTTTAGCACAGGTGAAGCCCCTTCAACAAATCAGGAGACAAAGGAGCTGTGGAGTCCTTGGTGAATGAACATGGGGGTAGTTTGTAGCTCCCCCCCCCCCCACATATCAAGTCTGAAAGTGCCTGGGTTCCTGCCTTCAGAGTGATGAACAGTAAACTCCTACTTAGGTCACCAACCTCAGGAGTCTTTGACACAGCCCATCTTCACCGCCACAGTGTGGCTTAGACATGTTCCACCGTCTTCCTCATAGGGACGAAACTTAGGTTCCAGGAATTGATAGTGAGGGATGGATGATGGGGCTAACCCTTTGCCACTGTGAAAAGGGGGAGCCAGGAACAAAGTCCAGAGCTTCCCCTGAGTGGCTGAACCCAGGCACATAGGAATTGTGGCTCTCCAGCTTGGAGTCCTGAGTCCTAGAAAGCATGTCTTAGTGTCTCAGCAGGTCTGATCCTCAGCTCAACACAAGGTCCTGACCCTGTGTGTGGTGATATTTTATTTGTATGTTAATAAATCAAGTTTGCCTGGAGATCAGAGGACATAGCCAACCATAAACAAAAGTCAGGCAGTGGTAGCACATGTCCTTAATCCAATCAAATGGCTAGCAGAGTCTCTGTCTGTGTGTTTAAGGACACACTAGGGAACAACCAAGCATGGTGACACACGCCTTTAATCCCAGTACCAACCATAGAGACATGGAGGTCTGTACAGACAGGAAGTGACAAGGAAGTGAGGTAGCTGGGCTAAGAGCCAATGAGAGGGCAGAACAGCAAGGCAATAAAAGCCTGGGTAGACAGGAAGTAGCTCTCTCTCTCTTGGGAAACTATGGTGGCGTGTGAGCTAAGGTTAGCTGGTGGCTCTCACTATTTCCCTGGTCTCTATGGCTTTCACCCCCTATATTTGGCTTTGTGTTCCTTATTTAATATGACTGTTTAGAAATTCGTCTACACCTGTGTGGATGTGGAAGTCTGGGGATGAATGCTGGGCAGCTCTGGAGCCCTTTCAAGGGCCTGTTTCCTGCCGTGCTTCAACCACAGATTTCTGTGGCTACTTCTGTCCACTCTGTGACCCTTTCCCCTTACTACTAAACTCTGGCTGAAAGGCCGCACAGACCCTGTCTCCAGATCCTGCTCTTCTCCAGATTTCACAAGGAAAGCAGTGTGCTTTCTTTGCATATTTCTCCCCCTGGCCAGTTTGTGCTCTTTACCCATGTGTTGGTGGAGGACAGGAGCAGGACACAGGTGAGTGTTCCAGGGTCCTGTCAGTATTCTATCAGATCACATACACACTCAGATGTGCACACACATGGATTCACCCATACATGCATTCCTATATGCAAGCACATGCAAATTCACTCCACACTCCCACACATATATGCCCTTACATATACATATACCTTACATACACATATTGCCAACTCACTGGATAGTACAGTGCTGCTGATGCTGGGGATGTACACTTCTCTGCTCTGTACTGTGGAATATTGTGCAGTGTCCATGGCCTCTTCACCCCACAGAGTAAGAGTCTAGTAGCTCAGTTGAGCTTACCTTGACTGTGTTCTGTGGGTTGAAGAGGGTTGTGATACAGGCAAGATATAAAGATGTACAAGCTCGGGGTTGGAGTGTCTGACAACTTGGCCCACATGTAGGAGGTCCTGATGGTGACAGTAGTTATGACAGGTATATTAATGTACTTTCTCATTGCTGTGACAGAATGCCTGGAAAGGAACAACTTAGAAAGGATTTGTTTGGACTCATGGTTTGAGGGTACCCATAGTGGTGGGGAAAGCATGGTGGCTGAAGTGGCTTGTGCCTGCGGTGGCTTCCTCATCTTGGGAGACCAAGACACACACACACACACACACACACACACACACACACACACACACACACAGAGAGAGACAGAGAGACAGAGAGACAGAGAGACAGAGAGACAGAGAGACAGAGACAGAGAGACAGAGACTGGAGCCAGAACTAGGACAAGGCCTGCCCTCCTGTGACCCACTTTCTCCAGACAGGCCTCTACCTCTTCAAGGTTCCGCAACCTTCCAAAACAGCATTATCATCTGGGGACCAGTTGTTCCACTATATGAGCACGCTGTGGACATGTTACATTCAAAGTTTGACAACTGGGGTCTAAATCGACTCAGTTATAGAACCTATGTATTCCTGAGCCTCCTGACAGCCAAACTGAAAGGGACTGACTGAGAACACACATACAGGCACACAGTATGGTCAGTTTTATGAGGGTCCTTGTCATAGAGAGGCTAGGCAGATAACCTCTCCCAAGGTTTGCTGCTACATCTGGTCTGCGCCATGGACATGCCTCTGAGTCCAGGGCTGTTCCTTCTAGGTGGCAAATGGCCAGCCTTGCTTCTCTAGTGTGTTACTTCTTCTGATTCTTCTAGGGCCATGCTGACCTTCCCTTACCTTTTGAGAGCACAGACAACTGAAGAAGTGGCTCTTAACAGCCTGGCATGTCTGGGCAGAGCCAGCCCGAAGGACAATGGCTTTCCTGAGCCTTCACTGCCCAGCCTGAATGGGCATTTGCAGACAAGTATGTGCTACAGCTGCTCCTACCACCAACACTGCATCAGAAGCCAAGACAGTCTCAGCCTCTTGTTAGACTCTGACACATCTGCTGGGTCACCAGCCAGTCTTGGAGAACTGGCAGACCAGTATTAGTCTAGGGATCACTCTGAGTCAGGACACTGGCACTCCATGCTCCTCTCTAAGCGTTTACATCATATAATGGCTTTGGTCCTTTCAACAACACACTGTGCTGGATACCAGATTTCTACGAACAGATGAGTAAAGCAAGGGTCGGCAGCTGGGATCCTTGTTTAGGAAGGAAGGAGAATCTGTTTAACTTGGGCCATGTGGCCCCAAGTCCTACCTGTTTCCTTTCTGTGAACCCAAGTAAACAATCATTCATGGGAACTGAGAACTAGGAATGAGTCTAGAGCGAGTTGCTGTTTGCTGCCTTTTGGTCATGGATTACAAGTGGTTGATTTCCCTCTTCCCCCCAAGCCTTTAAAATGAGTACCTTTGGAGTGACAGAACTTTAAGATTTTAGATTTCATCTCCCTGTGTCCACAAAGCTTCCAGGGTATCTGCATACTCAGAGGCCGATGACCATAGTCCAAATGTCAACCTCAAGCTCAGAGCCAGACATAGGCTTAACCATGGACCTGCAGGACTTGGTTGATGCAGTGTGCAGCTGACGGGCCCGTTGAGGCCAAAAGCATGATTCTAAAAAGGGCATTTCTGCCTCACTGATACTGTGTAAATATGTACACCATCCAAATGTAATCAAATAAAATGTTCTGATGGAAGCCTTCTCCTATATGGTAAATAACTCCAAGGAAAAAGGAGCTTAGCTCCCGGAATAATAAGTAAAATTATTTAAATTCTAGATAAACACCTTTGACGTTTGATACATTTAACATTGGTTCTGTGTATGAAGTTTAGTTATAAGTAGAATCTTTTGCATTCACTCAGGAGAAAAGCATTTTTAAGGAAATGTAGTTTGGGGATTTTCCTTGCATACCATCTGTTTGCTGGTGTCTGGCACCTGTATTGGGGACCTTCTGGACTAGTATCTCTAAGGGATGGTCTTTCCAGGATATGCTGCACCCACCCAGGGGCTTAGGGTGGACTCTTTGGGTGGTCGATTATCCTCTATTAATTTAGCCATTTGAGGTCGGACAGGAAAGAGCAGAAGCATCCTTGATGTTTCATATGGGCATGGGGGTGGGCATGTGTGGCCTGAACTTGGTATGAGATCCTGTGGGATATGTTTGTTGTTTTTCTTTTCTTTTCTTTTTTCTTTTCTTTTTTCTTTTCTTTTCTTTTCTTTTCTTTTCTCTTCTCTTCTTTTCTTTTCTCTTTTTTTTCTTTTCTTTCTCCCTCCCTTCCTCCCTCCCTCCCTTCCTTCCTTTCTTTTTTAGTTCTTTGAGAATTTCATACAATGTGTTTAGTTAATATTCAACTACCCTACCCCAACTATTCTCTCCACTCAAATTTGTGTCTTTTTGGAAAACATCCATCAAGACCAAATATTCTTGGATATGTGTCCTATCCCTGGAGTGTGGTCAACCTACCAGGGTTAGAAAACTCTCAGAGAAAATTATCTCTCCTTCTCTCAGCAGCTAACAATTGCCAATAGCTTCAGGGTGTAACTTATACATTAGGGATCACCAGTGCTAGTTCCTCAGGAGGATGGCATGACCAACTCCCTCTCAATACTGAGATTTGTTCTGGCTTGGGCTTGCTCATGTCTTGTACCTACTGTCACAACCACTGTGAATTCAGATGTGTCGATGTCTTGCTGTGTCTAGAAGACACTACTTCCTTGTAGCCATGAACTGCCTCTGGCTCTTACTTTTTCTGCTCTCTGTTCTGCAATGATCTCTGAGCCTTGGGAAGATGGGGTTCAGTATATATGTTCCATTTAGGGATGAACACTTTTCCAGTGTCTTATTGTCTGCATCTTGGCTAGTTGTGAGTCTGCATTAATCATCATATACTACAAATATAAACATCTCTGAAAATACAGAACACTTGACAAATTTGCATGTCATCCTTGTGCAAAGACCATGCTAATTTCCTCTGTATTCCAATTTTAGTATGTGTATTGCCGAGGGGAGTATTGACATATGTCTTTTTACAATTCCTTGGGTTTCAGAGTCAAGATTGAGTGTCCAGCTGTCCTGTCTGCACAGAAGGCTTTTGCCAAGTGAAGGCACAAGGAAGTGACACAGGACAGCCCAGCTCCTAACTTTGTCACAAGCCATTGGTTGATGAACATTTTTCCTTGGAAGGTGACCTGGGACCCCTGAGCCATGGACAGCAAGCACTCTGGGACAGCACTGTGCTTGACTTACATACAGCCCAGGGCTTGGCTTGTGCTGTATGTGGCCTGTATGAGATGTTGCACTGGCAGCATTTGCCTTCTTCAGGGCTGGCTGGAGATAGCCCCATCACCAATGACCTCAACTCTACACACTGCAATGTGGATGAAGCTCCAAATGTGGCTCTCTGGTCTTTCAGCTGTGTGAAAGGTGGTGGAACACAAAGCTGTTGGCCCAGGGCAGCTCCCATTCACTCCTTAGCTGGCCTCTGGGATACTGTGACTGTCCTTATTTTAGCCATGAAGAATAGTAGCTGCTGCTGGTGCCCTCAATAATTCTGATGAACACAGCTGCTTATGTTGATGTTTCATTAGTTTACCCAAACAGAGGTCTGCATTTCTGACTTACATTTCTTTGAGGTTTTATGGTTCTGGAAGTTAACAGCACCCTCTTTGGGGAGTTAACCCTAGATCCCGTAGGTCCCCAGTTCTGTTCTCTGGTCACACTTGGCCTTACTGTGCAGATTTCTTGGTGCTCTGCCTTGACTTGATGCTATGAGAATTAGAACGTAAAAGTGATTGTTGAATTTTGAGACAGGGTCTCATGTAGCCCAGACCGGCTTTGAACTCAGTCTTCTGCCAATGCTGATCTTGATCTTTTCGGTCTTCTTTGTTTCCACCTCCAAAGTGCTAGGATTACATGTCTGCACCACCATACCTGGCACACGAAGGCATACAACAGGGGGCCGGGGCTGACTGGTCATGCTCTTTTAACAACTCCTCCTCATCTCAGCTGGTGTAAAACACAGCTCTTGCCTCTGAGGGTATAAGAGATGGTCTATTCCAAATCTGCGTGATCATGGCCAGTGAACACATTTATGCCGCTCCAAATTCCATGTTTAAATGTGTTAACAGTTTGTTATAGTAACAGAACAAAGAAAGTAATAAAATTTTTAAGGCACTTTTCAAATACATTGGTGGAAACACTAAGTAGATATGTTGAACCAAAGCAAGGAACTCTTGTGCTCTAGGCCTTAGATGTTATATGATGGATCTTTGTCTTTTTAGCTGGTGTAAACTGGGGTTCTGGTAAGTATTCTAAAAGATTTTATGTTAGATCAGACATAGAGATGGGCAAGGAATGGCTTGCATGAGAACAGCTAAAGATAACCCAAGATAAATTGTAATTAGGCTCTGGACCTGCAACATACCAACCTCTCCTCATTTACATTCTAATCAGTTAATCAGCCTGGCAAAGGTTTGGTGGAGGGTACAGCTTCTGAGAAGTTTTGTTCACACTCTGCTTCCTGAATGCCATGGCCTTCAGCAGCTAGGACATCCCGGAGATACACAGCCTAACTCCTCCACCTCCTCCACTTGGGGCTCCATGGCTTTTACAATTTCCCTGCTCCAAGACCTTGCCACTTCTGAACTCAGGGCATAACAGGTTAGTGGTGCTAAGGATGAAAGTGACTCCTGAAGTCCTGGGAAGCCTGGGGTAGCTGGTCACCCTACCTAGGGCATCCAAACTTTGATCCTGATCTAATCACATATTTGGCACTGAGAATTTCTTAGTCTGTCTTGCTCTTCATTCCCCCCTCCACCCACAAGTTCACAGCAGGACCTGCCCCACTACCGGCACAAGCTGGCTTTTGCATCTTGAGTAATGACTGAGGAGTTGCTGGCTGTGTGACGTGGGCCCTGACCCTCCCCAACTAACTGTGGACAATGGAAAACAGGCTACAGAAGTCAGGGGGTCCATCTTATTTCTGTTTTGGTGCCTCCCTGGGCCAGACCCCAGCACTGGCAGTTTGGTGTTGGTGTGAGGTCTGCTTGGAGAGCATGAAACTTTTAAACCTTTAGCGCAGAGATGGATTTGGCATCACAGCCTCAGTGTCAGGTTGGTTGTGGTTGTGACCTGGCACCCTGGGAAGAGGAAAGCAAACGGCACACCTGAGTTCCACAGGGACCAGGAACACAAAACTTGCTAATTATCCATTTTTTTTCAAAGATGGAACCACTTTTGTTTTTTTCTGTAGCCAGTAATCAGGGAGCAGGTAGATGCTGTGACCTTTGGGCAGGGCCAGTCAAACAAATCTACAGAGACTGAAGGAGGATTGCAGGGAAAAAAGCCAAATAGGAATCTGTTTACCCTTTAAGCCAGGTATTTCACGTTGCAGAGCTTTTATTAAAATGCTTCTCTCAGAGGAATCACGTGGCTTTTCTGGGCTTGAATACTCAGACTTTGTGTCTAAAGGTCAGTCAGCAAAGAGCTCAAATCCGATGGTAAAGAGCAGAGGGGTGGTAAGGCCCCACTGAGCAGAAAGAATCGGTACATCAGCCCTCCCCATTTGAGAGCTCAGCTTCAGCACCCAGTTAATGCAAGAAGAGAATTCTGCTTCGTATATCTCAAAATTAACACAACAGTCCAGCTTCTCTTTGGAGAACAAATGCCAAATACAGCATTCACATGTCCAGTCATATAGTAGAAATGGATTGGACCAGACCTGTGGATGTAATACAAGACCACCTATCCACCCACCCATCCATGCACACACTGGTCTGTCCATATACCCACCCATCTACACACATATCCATCTATCCACCCACCCATCCACCATCCACCCACCCACCCACAACTACCCACCAATGAACCAAACCCACCCACCTACCTACCCATCACCCCTCTACTCATCAATCTCCCCACCCATCCACATACCTACTCACCCACCTATATATCTATCTACTCTTCTGCCTGCCCACTCATTAGTCCACCACATGCACCCATCCTTCCACCTACCCACCCACCCACTCATTCATCCCCCCATACATATATAAACATATTTGGTGTCCCAGGCCTATTCAAGACACCATTGGAAATGACTGAAAACAAGTCAGCATCTGCTCCCAGCCAAACTTGGAAGGAAGAGGAAGGGCAAACTTTATGCAAAAGGACACCTGATAGTGAAGTCCGAGGAGAATGGTGGGTTTAAGGGGTGTGGACTGTGGGCCAGAAACTTGAAGCTTTGGTCAGTCTGACTTCTAGGGGTGACATATGAAGGAAAATGGGCTGAGGTAGAGTTTGGAGGGTGGTGGGTGGGGTTGGAAAGAAAAATTTTCCAAATGTAGGGAACAAGTGGGTAGTACAAGACACGGACAGAGCGAAGCCTGGATAAGCACTATTGAGCTTTGCAGTCTGGCGATTTGATTTCTTTAGCACCTGTAAGCCAAATTCTGGGGCTGCCTAGGCTACTGTGATGGTTATCCAACAATACAGGTCCATTTAACATGGAGATTTTGAAGACTTGAACAATTTGTAAAAACTCTAAGAAGAATTACATAGGTTATTTGGAAATCAATGTGGTGGTTTCTCAGAAAACTGATCTACTACAAGACCCAGTTATACCACTCTTGGGCATATACCCAAAGGACACTCAATTATACCACAAGGACACTTGCTCAACTATGTTCAAGGTAGTTTTATTTATAATAGCCAGAACCTAGAAATAATCTATATGTCCCTCAACTGAAGAACAGTTAAAGAAAATGTGGTACATTTACACAATGGAGTATTACTCAGCTGTAAAAAACAATGACATCAAGAAATTTGAAGACAAATGGATGGAACTAGAAAAAAAAAATCATCCTGAGTGAGGTAACCCAGACCCAGAAAGACAAACATGGTATGTACTCAATTATTAGCTGTAAAATAAAGGATAACTATACTACAACCCACAGACCCAGAGAACCATTAGGTAACAAGGAAGGTTCAAGGGGGGAATGCCCAGATATCCCTGGGAAGGGGAAATAGAAGAGACTTTGTGTGTGGACTGCAGGTGGGCGGGGATGGGAACATGAGCGATCAGGCTGAGGGGGGAAAGGGAGATAGTACTGAAAGAGACTACTGGAAGTGGGGGCGTGTTTCAGGGTCAGATAAAAACCTGGTATGAGAGAGTCTCCCAAGAATCTACAAGGATGACCTCAACTAAGACTCCTAGCAATAGTGGATACATAACCTGAACTGGCCATCTCCTGTGACCAGGCAAGACTTCATGTGGAGGGAGCCACATAACCTTCGATCTACAGTCTGTCCTGACTATGGGGTGTGCTGGGGTAAGGGTGGCCTAGAGATTGAGGGAGTGGCCAACCAATGACCAGTCTAGCCTAAAACCCATGGCAGGAGAGTCATGAAACCCCTGACAATGTCTAGAGCACTGAGGCCCACAGGCTGGATGACCCAGAGACCTGTGACAGAACCAGACATGACTGGAGGGGAAATGCCTAATGATATTCTGATATACTCATAGATTGGTGCCCAGCCCAACTGTCATTAGAGGCTTCATCCAGCAACTGAGGGAAACAGATGCAGACCCACAGCCAAACATTAGGTGGAGCCTGAGGAATCCTGCAGAAGAGGGGAAGTATAGATTGTAGGAGCCAGAGGGGTCAAGGATACCGCAAGAAAACCCACAGAATCAACTAACCTGGGCTCACAGAAACTGAACCGACAACGAAGGAGCCTGTGTGGGTCTGACCTGGGAACTCTCTCTATATGTTACAGTTGTGCAGTTTGGTCCTCTTGTGGGATTCCTAACAGTGGGAGCTGTAACGTGAATCTTAAATGGTATTATAATAAAAAAAACCTGGGAATCAGATATTGGGGTAAATGCTGAAAGATCAGAGACTCAAAGGAACAAGCCATTGCCACATCTTACCTCTAGGACTCCTCAGCCTGAAAAAGTCTTTAGTTCCTGTCTCCTCACGCCTTATGTACCTTTCTCCACCCAGCCATTAAAGGTGTGTGTGTGCTTCCCAAGATTGGGATTAAAGGTGTGTGCCACCACTGCCTGGCCTCTATGTTTAATCTAGTGGCTTGTTCTGTTCAGACCAATTTTATTAGGGTACACAGTATATCACCATAGGGAGCATGGGCTATCTCTGACTCTTTTACTAGCTTTTGGGATCCTACTACTCATACTGGGTCATCTTGTCTAGCCTTAATACATGGGAGGTGCTTAGTCTTACTGCAACTTGATACGCCATGTTTTGTTGATATCCGTGGGAGACCTGCCCTTTTCTGAAACAGAGGAGTGAATTGGGGATGAGAATAGGGATGGTGGTGGGGAGGGACTGGAAGGAGAGGAGGGAGGAGAAACTGTTGCCAGGAGGTAAAATAAACAAATCAATCAATTAATTAAAAAGAATTACATAGATCAGAAATAGTAACAAAATGAAGAAAAAAAATTGAATGACATCATGAGTATATTAGCTGGATGTAAAGTGATTTATTCCCAGATATGTACAATGATAGGCTGTTAGTAAAAGTCCAGTGCCAGCTGTGGGATTCCTACTCTCATCCTCCTGTTCAGGAGTGTTTGGAGACCCCCAAAACAATGTAGGCTATTGCTATTGCTGGTAAGACCTTCCTGCTGAAGACACCATACATACTGGCATTGAGAAATCAAGTTGATGCTGACCAGGAAACTTCTGTTCTACTGCTTAGCATTCATAGTACTGGGAAAGAAAGTCACCAGCAATCTCACAAAGCTGTGTACCTTGTGATCCACAGTGATGATCTGAGTGACAAGTGATGCCCATGAATTCAATAGTGGTACAGTGTTATGGCAGTAACCAATGGCTTTCTGATGGGACTTAGGGCCTTATCTACAGGATAAAGTGCATGCCTGATTCCTTAAATCTGGCCATGAACTTATGTTTGGGGAGTTGATAGGCCCCAATGGTGAAACTACTAAATGTCATTTTGTCAAATGGACATAGTATCAATTTTCCTTCTAAATTCCTATTTCTATACCCATGGATTAGTGCAGCCTCTAGACCCTTTTTTGTTTGTTTCTCAAATTGTTCTGTCTCTCTTTTTTAATATTTTAATTGAAATAGAACTACATCACATCCCCTCTCCTTTTACTCTCTAACCCCTCCCAGTTACCCTACCTTGAATCCCTCTCATGACCTGCATTGTGGAGTGGATAGCTTCTTTTTCATTGGTTATATATATTCTCTCTCTCTCTCTCTCTCTCTCTCTCTCTCTCTCTCTCTCTCTCTCACACACACACACACACACACACACACACACACACACACAGAGAACCTGCTGTGACTGATTTTGTTGTTTGTGTTAAATGGTTTCAAAGCTGACCACTGTGCATTGGACAACCAATTAAGAGGCTCCTTCTCCAAGCAGTCAGTAGTTGCATAAAGTGACCATAGGTGGGAGGCTTTAGGAGGGGAATTGAAGAATATAAATGATGTGACATAGAAATGGAATAATGGGGGTGGTCTCAACTAGGGAGGAGTAAAGGGGATCAATACAGAAAGAGAAGGCAGGACAAGGGACAAATAACACTAAGGTTGTTTCATAGAGCTTCAAGGAATCATAATATTTTATATTTACCCTAAAACTACACACACAAACACACAAGCACACAAACACACACACACACACACACACACACACACACACACACACACACCACAACTTAAAGGATGTTAAGCCACTTGGGCTGACAGTGCTCCACAAGAACCACAGACTAATAAAAACCCCAGTGCCGGGCTTGATAAACCTCCTTTTGAACGATTGGTTAGAATAATCCAAGTAACTTCCCAAACAATATAGATGTAGCCCTTGATTGCCTTTTAGGGGTTGAGGGTAGGCTCCTAGTACTGAAGACATCACACACTTGGAACACACAACTCAAAAGACTCAAGATGGATCTGACCTGAGAAATTCTGCCCTACAGTCCAGCTTCCATGGTCCCAGAAAAGACTATGCAGGCTGCCAAGAGAGGGAAGCAATTGAACAGCCTTTTCTACCTGTAACCATGTAACCTATGAACCATGACAAGTACCAATATGACAAGATATGAATAAAGGTGCAAGAAGTGTCACTTTTGAGAACAAAGAGGAGTACATGGGAAGATTTGGAGGGTGGTAAAGGGAAGTGGGAAATGATGTAATAAGAATATCAACATATAAATGAAATAATTATGAAAAAGAGGTGTCACTCACATGTTGGTGGCAGTCAACAGTTGTCTAATTGGACTTAAGGTCTATTCAGCAGGAAGGAAATCATGTCTGGCACTGGAAACCCAGTCAGCTTCCCTGCAATGGTGAGGTCATGAACTTTAGAAAAGAATCTACTACCGCTGCCACTTTGTAGGCCAGCACCATTCCTAACTTTCTAGATTTTATCCTCATACCCACAGATAAGTGTAGCTACTATCCCTCATCAAAGAAGCCTGTCTTTACATCAAATGGAGATCAAGCAATTGTGGGGAGCCCCAATGTATACAGCACATCACAGTTGGCGATGGCTCAGGGAACACCACAGAAAAGTGGGTCAGAAGGACTCTGAGAGCCAGAATACCAGGAAGTCTTCTGCAGAACAATCTCTACTACAAATGGCTGCATAAACAAGACTGGAACAATAGCATCACCAGTGGACATACTAATACGGAAGGGCAAGAATTTTGCGGGGTCTTGGCTCTAAACAAAGAACTACAGCTTTTAGACCTTAAAAAAGTCTCAGTGCAGTTAATAGTTGTGAATGTAGAAACTCACAGCTGGTCCAAGTGCAGAGTAAGTGTCTGAAGAATATTCAGCCACAAATATGACATCTATATTATGCCACCTCCCCAAAGTTCAGGAACCAGCATGGAAGAGGGGCTATAAAGAGGCTGGGAAGTACCAGAGTGAAACAGTGCATTCTAGACTCGCCAGGACTATTGCACTCATAAATCCACAGCCGTGTATTTTATTGTATAGTTGCCTGCACAAGACCAACTTCATTAATATTCCTGCATGGATGTATGAAAGGGTGGTGAGCCCCAACTCCTAGCTGAGGAATTATTGACAGTTGATATCTCTTGAGGGAGGAAGAGTCGGTTTTCTTTAAGGGTGTGGCCCCTGATAGTTCTATGATACTGTAGTGGATGGCCCCATAAACATGAGTATATGGGTAGCACAAACCAGAACTAGTAGGTTATAAAAAAAAAAAAAAGAGAGAGGCTGGGGATTTAGCTCAGTGGTAGAGCACTTTGCCTAGCAAGCACAAGGCCCTGGGTTCTGTCCTCAGTTCCAACAGAAAAAAAAAGAGGACAGGGATTTGGGAGGGGTTGTAGGGCCAGGTTTAATCTGGAAGGAGTATGAGTTGAATATGTTCCAAACTGTATGCATATTGAAATTCTCAAAAGATTTATAAAAAAAAAAAATCATGTTTAAGGGTTGGTATGTAAAAATGAAAAAAAAATTAAAATTAAAATAAAAAGGTATGAGGCAGTTAAAACATTATGAAAAGTTAGAATTTACCAAAACTCACAGACACAAGCGCATGCACACAGTGCCATTTACAGTTGAGTCAAATGTGAAGGTGCAGAATTAACCACACAGATGCAAAACTACCCAGCATGCAGAGAGCCAGCTCCTCTGGGTGCTTTGAAGGTCAGGGGAAGTTATGCACCACATGGTCTCCAGCCTCTGGTGTGCTTGGCAATCCTAGTGTGACTTGATTTGAAGCTCTTGTTCCATCTTTGCTTCTCTGGTCTCATGGCATACCTTCCCTGTGTTTCTATCATGGAGTCTTTCTCTTTCCTCATAGACTCCAGTCACATTGGATTTAGGGCCATCCATAATAACATCTGTGGTGCCTCTATCTTCTGCTTTAATCACCTTTGAGGGCAGCAAGATGGCTCAGCAAGTGGAACTCAGTCCTGATGGTTTGAGCAATCCTTGGGACTCTTATGGTAGAAGGAGAGAATCAGCTTCTTCAAGTCGTTTTCTGACCTCCACACACATGCTATGGTATGCTTATGTGAATGCATGTGCACATATTCAACAAATGCAATAAAATATCTATAAAGTCTTCTTTGCAGGTATTAGGGAGTAGGACTTCTTCAGATATGTGGGAGACATTCAACAGTTCAACCTACAGCCCTACCCCATAAGTCAGTATCATTAACTAAATGTTCTCCCTTACACCAAGCAGGAATGTGTTTAACACCAGCTGTGCCCAGTATGGATGTTTATGAACAGTTGTGCATGTGTGTCAGTGTGTACTCTGGTACATCATTGGTGCACCCAAAATGGACACATGACCTCTGGTGGGTACAAAAGGATATACCACAGGGCTTGGGTTTGACACATGACCCTTGGTGGGCACACTGAGGTAGATTGCAGCCTTGGGTGGACACATATCTGAGGTTTGAACTCCTGAGAATTCCTGAGCAAGATTCTTGCACCCTCACTCCATGGTGGGGCTCTTGTGAGAAAATTAGAAAGGGTTAAGAAAATAGGACAAGTAAATGAAGGGGCTAGGAGCAAACATGGATTCAGGTGGAGTCCAACTCCCCTGGTCCCAAAGGATGTCAGATATGGTTGGCTTTGTGATAGGCTAGGCCTGAGGCAGGCCCTGGGGCCAGGTCACAGTGTAGGCTGTTGAAGCATCACCACAGTGGGTGGGGGGGTTGCCACAGCTGATGGGTGAAGGAAATCCCACACACGGGGAGAGGCTCCAACAGTACCTACAAGTAGAAAGTCAACTTTCCTGGGTGATGCCATACCCTCCTCAAACCACCACACTGATGCATGCTTCTACCCAGAATGCACCAGTGCTCTTGGCCCCTATCCTCACCTACACACTGTCAGGCTTTTAAGGGTTTAGCTGTTGCAGGACTGTGAGTGTTTCCTTATGGTTCTTTGATAATGAATGAGTCTGAGCCCTTTCACTGGATTCTGACCACTTAGCCACCCTCCTTTGGAGTGAATCTGCTGAAGTTTGGATCTGGAATGTACGCCAATGTGCCTCTGTCCTAAAGGTTTGGTTTCTAGTTTCACATTGTTAGGAGGTAGTTGACCCTTTAGGAAGCAGAGCCTAGTGGAGGGGGTTAGGTCAGAGGGAATGCTCTTGAAGGGGATTGTGTTCCTGTTCTAACCTCCAGTTCTTCCTCCCTGTCATGTTTCATTTTGATACTCATTATTGCCATGATGGTTTTGCTGCTATTGCCCAGAGCCAATAGGACCAACCAACCAGTCATGGGCTGGAATCTCCAAAGCTGTGAGTGAAAACAACCTCTTTCTCTTTATGAGCTGGTTTTCTTGGGTGTTTGCTTCAGTACTAAAGATGAATCACTCGGTATCCATTCATGATTTTTGTATCAAAGAACCACCATTTTATTGATTTGTAAGAGATCTTTACATATTCAGAGCATACACTTCCCACTCCCTTGCTCCTTTGGACCTTTTCTGAATCATGTGTTGTAGTTAGCACTAGGCAAGTCAACCTCCAGTCACTGATGTTCTTCATAGTTCCTTCTAGGTTTGGATGCTTGGAAGAGCAGCTGATGGTTCCAGGGATATTATAGTGGCTGCCCCAGTCCTGGGGCATCATCTACATAGGGTTCCCTGTGTTTTCTCAAGGTGCTTGTCCATATCACTCATCTCTGAGAGTTTTGGCTCCCACTTAGCCCTCATGACTTCTCCTCTTATGCTGTGCAGGGCATAGTGTGGACAGCTAAAAGCTGGAGGCTGGGAAGAAGCGGGGGATGGGAAGTAGTTCCAGCCCTGTGTATGTCCTGAGCACAGACATTGGCTAGTGTACTCCTCCCTAAATCCCACAGCAAGCACAGCTTTATGTGTAGCTTCAGAGTGGCTTGCAGTATAAACAGTGGCCACGATCAAACAAGAGTTGATCTATCACCCTTGAGGCTGCTATGGCCAGCATTCAGGCAGTGAGCCCCAGCAGTGAGGCTTTTGCTCACTATGTGGATCTGGGGTCAAGGTAGTTGATTCTCCAATAATTTTTCAGAGGACCAAAACCTGAAGGAAGTGAGGTTTTTTTTTGAGGGGTGGAGGGGGATCTGGCATAGGTCATGTGGATGGAAGTGTTTGTTCTATCATGGGTTATAGGGAGACTATTGTATTGTCATGGTGTTGATAACTACATAACTTGTTACAAGTCATACTAGACCAAGCATAAGGAGGTTTCCTTTAGGTGTGGCTTGGTCTCCCAATGTCCAAGGAATCCCTCCAGTCACAGAATAGGATATAGAACCTAGAGGCCCACTCAGAAGATCCCAGAATTTGACTCTGAAAGGAGATCTCAGACAGCTGTTGTGGTTGGGCCAGGGGACAGAGTCTGGATGTGGAGGGAGCTAACAGGATGCTAACTGGAGAAAGACTGGAGGAAGGTGGGCAGGTAGACAATGTGTCCTACTGAAATGAGCAGGTGAGTGCCAAAGGGAGTGCCACATACATCTCAGGGGTATGGACTTGGAGCAGGGTCATTGCTACACCTAGCACACCTGTGAGAGAGTCCCACATATGAACTTGCTCCAGGTTTGGGAGAAGCAGGTGTAGAGGTGCATGGGAGATGTAAAGTGAGGTAGGAGACATGCTGAGGGGTATTCAGATGGAAGTGTTCTCTCTAGGGGAGCTGGACCCAGCCCTCTTTCCCATGTATGAGCAGATAAGCTGGGATGTGGTACATGATAACAGCCAAGAAACACATGGCAGCATGGATGAGCCTGTTTCCAACATATATTTCTTTTATTATTTGTAAGGACCCATACAAGGTACTATGAAGACAAAAAGCAGATGCTGACAACACCTGGATAGCTACATGGAGCCATTCCTCAGAGAGGAGACAGTAAACCTGGGCTTTCTCAGATACACTGCAGTCGTGAAGCCAGTAGCCCTGCATTTCCACCTGGTGGCACACTCAGATCCCTCATGCCAATGTCTGCTTGCAGAGAACACCTACGTTTGCCTCTTCCAAACAGACATGTGGTACCATTTCTGTGGGATACAGGCCAGGCCAAAGTTCACATTTATTAACTCAAAGGAAAATCATGACATCCACTTTTCACTCCAGGGGCTAAAGCCAGCACTCTGTGGGAAGGTGGTTCTTGTTTTACCTTCTTCCTATGGTTTTGCTAATTACTCTTGTAAACAAAAACAGGGACATCAGCAAACAGAGTTGAACAAACTAACCTTGCATTTTGAGAATAATTTTGATTCACACATACATATGATTTTAAAAAGCCATTTATAACATGGATAATGTCCATTGATGTGATGGGAGCCTCTGGGAAATCAAACCCTAGAGTGGGTGTTTCCCCAAAGATCAGGCAGGACTCCAGGCCAAGGACATGATCTTTTCCCTTGGAACCCTGTGCAGAGCAGGTGTCCAGGGGTTGGGACACACTGTGAGGAACACACTTTCTCTGTGGCCTTCAATTCCATATTGAAATTACCACAAGCTGAACGGGTCTCCCAGGGGCTAGGAGTAGGGTTGTATCCCAACTTTATTTCATGTCTATTTATCTCAGCCATAAAGGAAAAAAACATAGAATCTCTGGCCACTTGCACCAAGTCCCTTGTCCTCCATGGCTCAGAACAGACCCTATGTGCGTGTAATATATGATCAGGATGCTAAGGTCACAGGGTCTACTCAGAGCCAAGCACCAGGAAAGCACTTGGCATGTGTTAACCATCTTTTCTACCTTCTACACAGTAGACAAAACAGGATACTTGACATTGTAAATTTGAGCAAAAGAAGGGATCTAGGCAGCTACTGTGAGCACGAGGATTCTGACACAGTGTATATACAGGTACCAAGGTCCCTCTCCTAGAGTTCAGGGGACAGCAAGATCTGTTCTTCTAGGGTGACCACAGATAGGGGAGTCAGCCTTGCAGGGACCAGATACCAGCCAAGTATTTTCCACCCAGTAGGGACAGGGACACAGCTGACCTCACTGTAGAGATGTGTGTTCTTACAACCACATACACACAGAGGCCTCTTCTTTTGTAGCATGAATTGGGTGTGAACAGTCAAACACTGAAGCCCGTGCTTTGATTGTTTTTCCACACAGCAAAGGGGAAGGGTGGACGTGGCTCTGCTTTCTTGATGCCTGGGTTTCCTTTACTGGCTCCCTGTCCTGCTGTTGTGAGATGGCCCACTTGGCTGCTGTCTCCTTCCACTTTACACCAGCAGCCAGTGCCGCAGCTGGAAAGAAAGCATCGTTTATTCAGAAGTGAGGAGCAGACCTTACAATTGTCACTTTTGGGCCAGTGGCCCTGTGATGAAATCAAGATGGACTCATCTCTGCAGGTGGCACCACTAGCCTATGGGGAGCTTACCACTGGTGGATGCCACTCTTGAGGGGCACCAAGAGCCAAAGGCCCGGTACACTTTTAAGTACTGAATTGCTTGATGAAGAAGAGACATGGAAACTGGTTCAGTGGCTAATGTGTGTAATCACAACACTCAGGAGGCTGAAGCAGGAGGATTGCTATGAGTTTGAGGCTAGTCTGGGCTACGGTAATATTCTGTCTCAACAAAAGAAAAAAAAAGCAGAATAAAGCCAAAATGAAACAGAACCAACATAACAACAAATAATCATGCCTGTGGAGCTCAGTTGCTTAGAAGGCCAGAGTACTGGCCAGCATATTTGTGACCAGCAGTTGAAGTGAGACATGCAGGACATCTTTAGATCCAGGGCTGGCTCCATATTATCCTCCTACTGATTTCTGAGTGGCCCAGTAGTGTCCTTTTCCCTTGCATGCTAAAACTGTTGGGTCCATTCCAGGGGGTGCTGCACTCCAAAGCCTGTTTTGCTGGGTGTGGTCCAGGAGCAAGTGGAGGGGGCATCGTGGATGGTGCTGATGGTGCTGATGGTGCTGATGGTGCTGGTGATGCGGGGATTGATACCAGAAGCCTCCTGTCCTGCTGCCTCCTCAACATGTTTCTGATCATGAGCCATTTGTGGACACACACTGACTGGAGAGATCTGTGCTGCTAAGTGTTTTCAAAACACGGCTCATAAGACTGTTGTCTGACACATTGAACCAGAGATAGAAGAGAGGCCATGGCCATTGCTGCCACATGATAATCTTTTGGTTTCCTCTCACATGTCTCTTTGGGGCTTCTTCAGTCCTGGTCTGAACATGCCACAGCATGGCCTGAGGTGGGCAGAGCCTAAGGCAGTCTGCAGGTTAGGCCTACACAGGCACTGGCCAATGGTGGTATGGGGCCCAGAAAAGAAACAGAATTCTGGCTGAAGATACACAGAGGAGGGCCAGAACCCAGAATTCTGTCCAAGTGCAGCAGCTCTGGGGACAGCCCCAGCCCCTCTGTCCCTGTCACCAACAGAAGCAGGCAATTAGGTGATAGTTAGAGAAAGCGGGGTACAGGGTGACTTAGATTTTAAAAACCAGGAACACTGAGCTCTGAGCAAGGAACATCAAGAACTAGAACCCAGAACCTAGAGCCCAGAGTTCAGGGTCCAGGACAGGAGATGTTGCAGCTGGCACAATATAACATGGTTATGTGTGGGATACTAGAAAAAGTGACTGACATGTGTGAATCCAGAGATGGAACAAATGAGGCTCAAATCATAGCTATTAGAGCAGTGGATATGATTAGAGAAACAGGGCTAAATTATGGGCTGTTGACATAATGGAATATTACTGAGCAGGCAAGATGGATGGACCAGAGCTACACTCAGATTTCTGACCAAAGGGAATGACAAGACTGAACTTACCATCTGAGACAGCTTCAGTTGAACACCACAGGTATCCATGGGGTTTGCAAGACACTGGACATCAGATGGCCATGGTTAAATATGATACCTCAGGAAGAATGAATGAAGCAGCTACCCAGACTATTGCCTGGAAGGTGTCTGGATTTCAGAGTGCAGTCAGAGCCCAGGAAACTCCCTGGAATGTGAAGGACCTATGTGGCTGGAGCTCGCTGGACAGAGCAGCAAAGAGCACCTACAGAGATGGGCTGAGTCCCGAGCAGCAAGTGTGATACCAGAGGAGCCTTGGGACAAGGTATGGGAACTGGCCCTGAGGGACCTGTGGGGCTGGATCAGTGCCTGCTCCTGCAGCTGGGTTGGAAACCCTTACTCAAGCCTGCGAGATGGCTGAGAGACAGATCCATGTCGATGCTTCTTAGGACCCACCCAACAAGTCTTAAAAAGCACACCTCCAAAGATCCAAGGAGCTCCAAGGATATTTAAAGGTGTTGAAAATATTCAGTTAGGTGTGTTGACATATTCCTCTAATACCAGCACTCAGAAAGCTGAAGCAGGTTTGTCTCTGTGAATTCAAGCCAGCCTGGTCTGTATAGCAAGTTACAGACCAACCAGAGTTACATAATGAAACCCTGTCTAAAATAAAAACCAAACCCAAACAAAATATCCAATATATAGAGGTCTGGGAGAGGGCTCAGTTGGAAAGTGCTTGCTTTGCCAGCATGAGGACCTGAGTTCAACCCCAGGAATCTGTAGAAATGTCAGGCATGGTCCTGAGGATGACACCAGAATATCCTAGGGTGTTTTTCCAGCCTCCACAGGCATGCACACCTACACATGCATGCATTGACTCCCACCCCAGCATGCACACACAGATGTTACAAAAAATATCCAGGATGCAATAAGAAAAAGCCACACACCTTGGCTCTGATTAAACTTTACCAGGAACAAAAAGCAAAATTAAAAAAATCTCTAGTGAGCAAAGCCTGACACCGACTCCAACTGACAGAAAAGTTCAAATCTTAGATAATCTCACTGTGTTTGTTCAAAAGTTAAAAGGAGACATAGAAGATACAAAAGGATCCAAAACAAACCTCAAAGAAGAAACTGTGACAGGCAAGAGGGTAAGCCTTCTGCACAGGCTCACAGAAGATTACACATTCCAAAAAAACACTGACTAATTTTAAAACGAATGGATGGATCAATAAAGGCAGAAGAAGTTCTCAGTGATTCAGTAAGCACAGAAGCATGGTCAAGGAGATACATCAGAAAGCATCCAAAGGTACAGAGGAAAATGCAGGGAGTGAGCAGATAATGTATGGACCAGTGACCAGAGCCACTGTGCAACTGTGCCCCTGAAATCCAAATACAAAAGCATCTAAGTGTGGATAGGAGTCCCAAAGGAGCCAGGCACACACTCTAGAGTGCAGGGACAAAACAGAAGAGTAAAGGAACATTTTAAAGCACAGCTGTGAAGGGCCCTTAGGACTGGGGGGCTGTGAACTTTCAGGGAGACAGGCAAAATGAAATAGTTATAGACTCCTGAAGGTGGGGAGTCGGTTGTGAGAGTTCATTAAGGAGATGTCTCAAGGATTGTTTTTGAGAATCCAGAAAATGATCCTGGAAGGAAAATGCACAGCGAAAATGTGGTGAAGTCATGAACAGCGAGAACTCATGAACCCCAGGTCGTGGTTCTCGCAAAGCAGTGACACAGCAAACCCACAGCAGCGATGTCTAACTTGTGGGCTAAAAGGATGGAATGTAAGCCAACGACTTGGTAGCCAATAGCAGGGTTAAGTCATTGTAAGTGGTATTCAAAAGGTAAGTGAGATACTAACTTTGGACTTTGAGGGAACTGTGTGCCACCCTCAAAGACAACTACTTAAAGAATTGAAACACGCCAGTTCCAAGCAAGTTGAAACAGATCAGAGGAGTAAGAAGCAGCAAAAAGCTCAACCAAGAGAAGGAAACGAGGGGGAAAATAGAAACAAAACCGGACTAACAGTTAAAGGTGTCAAGATGAAGCGCCCCATATGTGAGTGGCTCAGTCGACCTCATTGGATGATCAGCTGAAACTTGAGGCCCATGTTAGTGTGGCAAAAGACACCCAAGTCTTCCGGCCACTGAGAAAGGGAAAGGGATGCTTTTACACATGCCCAAGATACCAGGTGCAGCTCCAGTCACCACCAGAGCATTGTGGGAGGAGGGAACAGCCTCTGCACATGCGCGCTCCTAGCACATGTCACCTGCCCGTGGGACACAAGAACTCACCTGGCTCTCAGAGAGGGCAGAAGTGAACCCAGGGGTCTGAGGATCCTCCTCTTTCATTGGTGCCTCCCCGGCCTCCTGCTTTCTCCATGGACACCTGACCAGGCCTGACTCTACTCTCACTCAGTTTGGCCTCCCTGCCCTCAGGTACCCTGATGGACATCTGACTAACTCTAAGCTTTCATGAGCCGTTCCTTGTGAACCCCAGCCCTCCTGGCCCTGCTTCCTGAGTTACTTCAGGCCCTCTGTCTCACGGTCCTTTTCCTGTCATCTCTCCAAGAATGGAGGGCATAGATCCCAGAGACTCTCACATTTGTCCCCACAGGGCTCTTCCCCTCATGCAGGCATCCCTGCCAATGTCATCCTGGCTGCTCATCTCCATGAACAACTTCTACTGCCCTGTCTACCACCTCAGGCTTCTGGGTGGCCCTAGATAGCGTCAAAGATCAGCTGGTGTGCCAAGTGCTTTTCTGTACACAGCCTCCGGGTCTTCGGGGCTGCTAGAGCAGCTGTGGGTCCTGTGGGTGTTAGGGCAGTCAGAGGATACTATTCAAGTCTCTCTGAATCGCCTCCGAGGTTGAACAGGGTGTCAGACTCACCGTGAACTGGCGCACCTCCCCTCTGTCCACTAGCTGGCGGTCTTTCTCAGGTGTGATGGCATAGGCCAGTTTCTAAGAGAGAATGGGGTTGTTGGTATGGCATGGGGCCCAGGTTGGCATAGATAAGCCAGCACCCATTATACAATGAGGACTCCCACAAAAGGAGTCAGGCTCAGGGGCCACAGCCTCAGGTCCTTAACTCTGAATGAGAGCAAACCAACGATGCTCTGATACACAGTGCGTGCAGTGTTAGCTGAGATCTCTCTTCCTCAGTGGATGCATGCAGGTCCCTCAGGGTCTGTTACTTACCCCCACATGAAGTATTGCTTCCTTCTACTCATCCGTTCTTAGAGCCTGGAGGTTACCTGGTCCCCCAGAATAAACTTCAGGTCCCAGGATTGTCTTTAATTCTCAACTGGACACTGGCAGCCCTATTCCTTCTAAGTTTGGGAGCAGAAGGGCTGTCCTCTGACCATACACTCTGTTCTGTTCTAGACCCAGTATGGCCAGTCTGACAGAGGGACCTCAGAGTGCCAGTCCGTGAGATGAGGGACCTGCTGCAGTATCCAACACCAAGGGACACTAGGGCTGCATGGTGTAGTCCTTTGGCCCCACAGGTACAATGGGCTTTGCTGCTCAATCCAGGGAAACTGCTTTAAGAAGCCCCTGGAACTCAAGTGTGGATGGTATCTGGGAACTATTAGTCCACTCACAATTCCATCATATAAGGTCTTACTCCTCCAGGAATAGTAGCCAGGGCAGGTCAAGCAGGACATGTAGGCAAAGACTGGTATCACACAGACACATGGATGCAAATCATATAGATACACTGGCACACGTGCACACAAAGACAAATAGGTATGTATCGTCAGTCATAGATGTGATGTGTGCATACACACACACACACACACACACACACACACACACACACAGTCACAATTGTAGGCACACCAGAACACACAAACACAAATATGGCATACACATACATGCCCCTCTTTTCTGTTACACCAGCCTATTATTGCCATCATGTCCCGACCTCCAGCCTCCCGCAGGCTGAGATGGTCCAGGGATGGGGACACCTGAACTATTTAGGGTGAGGAGCCCCCTTGAAAACACCCACCTCTCGGAAGGACCCTGGCAGGCTGCAGAACTTATAGGTTGCATAAATTGGCACCATGGCCATTGAGGATGTGGCAATGATCCAGCCCAGTGCATTGGCCCAGTCTGGGAAGATGTAGTCTCCATAGTGTGGGGGTCTGAAGGTCACAATGCTGACCACGACCACATACTGAAATAAATGGGCACAGAGGTCAGGCACAAAGGCAGGTGCGAAGATAGAGCAGAAAACCAGCAAGTGATCTACAGAAGGTCTCCTAGCCACATAAGCCACAAGTGCCATCCCCCGCCAGGCTACCTGGGCCTGGCCTAAGCAATATGACATCTTCCTGAGGCACCAATGGTATACCTGTACACATGCTGTGTAGCTACACATGTACTTTATTTCTACATTACATATAAGTGTGCTTACATGTGTGCCTACCAGACTGCTTGTGCCTATACTGCACCCAATATATGCACTATGTATTTATACCCTATGCTTGCATGTGCACAGTGTACTTAAACACGTGCTCATACTACCCCTGTACTTTGTACACATGATTGGCATGAACTGCATAATTACACATGGTCTTTGTACCTGGGCATAATAGCCCTTCCAAGCATCGGAAGTCCAGTCAGTGTGCCTTAGGATGCATTTTTTTTTTTAGGGGCAAATTCTACTTGTGTATTTCTCAGGGTCAGCAAAGTTTACTGTCCATCTTGGAAAATACATTTGGACCCACATATCTCATACTTGTTTTTGTTCCAGCAGATGACACATTTCTTATAAAGCACTGTGTCTGATAAAGCCACACCCCTACATGTAAGTTGATTTTGATCTGGTCAGTTTGTTTGGGAGTGTGATATGCTGCAGAGGTCACATAATAACATGCCTTCAGTGTGCACTGCCTGCTGTGGCCAGGAGATAACACAGTCACTTAGAGAAACATGAGGTAACATTTTTTTTTTCTGCTAAGGTCATAACTTTATATAAAATGGGTTTTAAAATTAGGTTTAAAATTACATAAATTATGCTTCCATGAAGTTGGTGGGATGAACTGCTTAGCATAATTTATAGGTTTTCTCTAATACCATGAAGCAATATAGAATAGAGCTCAAATACTTCATTGTGTCTCCTAAGATTGAGGTCAGCTCTTTCATGTTGGGGAGGGGGCTTATCAACTAGGAGATAGGATAGTTAAGAAAGGATCAACTGTTTCAGTCAGAGACAAGAAGCCAGTGCAAGGGTTGTGGATTTAGCTCAGTGGCAGAGCACTTGCTTAGCAAGCGCAAGGCCCTGGGTTTGATCCTCAGCTCAAAAGAAGGAGGAGGAGGAGGAGGAGGAGGAGGAGGAGGAGGAGGAGGAGGAGGAGAAGAGGAAGAAGAGGAAGAAGAGGAAGAAGAGGAAGAAGAGGAAGAAGAGGAAGAAGAGGAAGAAGAGGAAGAAGAGGAAGAAGAGGAAGAAGAAGAAGCAGCCGCCGCCGCCGCCGCCGCCGCCGCCAGTGCTGTGGGGTTTCCCAGGCAGGTCCCCCTGGTCATTGACACTGGCTGTATTCTACCTATGACCAACTGAGTGGGTGTAAGTGTTTCCTTCAGGCTGCAGAGGGTTGTAAGCTGGCTTGTGTAGCTACATATATCAGTTGGATCTACGTCACTGCTAATCGCTGCATGAATCAAGGTGAACTCTCTGACATCTTTCTCAGTGATCTCAAGGCATTGTAATGGATTCAAGGGCAGAGGCAAGAAGTGTCAAGGCCCATGGTTCTTACCAGGAGGAAGCAGGGGCTGACCAGTTTCCAGCATAGCCGCCAGTACAGGTTGGGTCTCTGCCCTGTCATCTGCTTGATGTCATCGCTGAATTGCTGGACACCTAAGGGGAAGAGACAGCCGTGGGACTGGTCATGAAGCTAGGCATACATAGGTTCTTTACACCAGGGCCTCACCCCTCAGACCCCATATCCTCGACTATACTCAGCCTGCGCTAATTGACTCTGATGATGCCTCCAAGAGGCCTGTGATCTGCTGGGTGAATTGAGGGCCCAGCAATACTTTGTCCCTACCCTGCTAGAGTTCCTTCTCCAGGTCCCCCATCCTTCCTACCACCTTCTGCAAACAGTAATTTCTCACCTGTCAAATACTGTGGCAAAACACATCCAACACAAAACTTACTATTTTGAGGGTCAGCTTAATGGCTGCATCACTACCTTCCATCTTCAGAGTTTTCTCATCTTCCCCAACTGAGACTCTGTCCATTCATCTCCAAATCCCACCCCAACTCTTAGCATTCCACTCTGTGTCTAGGGACTTGGTCCCTTGAGGGATCATATGTAGGTGGCACCACAGTATATGTCCTTCAGGGACTTGCTTGCTTCAGTTAGCATGTGTCCCTGAGGTTCATCCATGTTGGAACATGTGCCAGAATCTCTCCCTTTTTAAAGGATGAATATTCCAGTGTGCATGTGTGTATGTGTGTAATGTTTTTTAATTTAAAGCTGTCTCTAGACATTTAATAACTGGTATTTCTCCTAGCCGTACACTTTAGAAACATCCTTCAGCAATATTATTCAGCTTTTCTTATTCAGGAATTGGTAAGGAGATCTTAACTGTGACTCTCTTCACCCACTTCTGGCCTGGTCTCTGGATCATGAGACTGCAGTGGGGTGCCCAGCTTTGAAAAGCTCAGCAGACATCATGGTCTCATTAGAATGAGTCTCTTACTGGATCTCTGATCAAGGTCTCCTGCTTAGAGCTCCATTCAAGTTCCAGGACACCACTAGAACCACACTGTGGCAAAAAGACTGGGAGTGGGTGGGAAAGGGTGGACCCCAGCCAAATACTTGAGGCCCCTAGGATCCTGCAGCTCTTAGGAGGCCTGTGAGCAGCTCTAGACCCCCAGGGACATTTAGCACATACATGGCTGATGGGCTATTCTCACAGGAGGACCTATGGTTCTGACTTATGCTCAAGCAACTCAGCTGGTCAAGGGGCCTGTCCAGTAGGTACATGTGAGATGCACCTGTGGGAAGTGGCCATGGTTTGACATCCATCTCACAGACCAACTGAATTATATGACCAAGGTCTCTGCAATGACATGGAGACCAGACTGCCCAGATGGAGCTGAAGCTATTCTGTGCTTGTTGGTAGAGTCCTGGCTAGCTGGATGGGGGTATTTACCTTTTGCCAGTTTGTCATAAAGGGCCCAGCATTCAATAAGCCTTACTCTCCCACACAACACACCCTCTCTGAACATCTCTAACCACACATGACTTCCCAGGTAGCCACTTGGCTGGCTGTCCTTCTTGATTCAGTAGACAGGCCCTGGCCATATACCCTGTGATGCCATGAGAGCCAACTTCTAGAGTCCAGTGTAATCCAAATGCCTCTTTTCAAAGTGGTTTTGACCGAAAGCAAGCCAGAAGCCATTAGCCCAGCTGACACATTTGTGCCACAGTGCTGGTCTGACCAAGACTTACCATAAAACCAGGCCACCCCAATGGCTTCAATGAGCACACCAAAGAGGATGGACGTGCCAGCTGCAAAATGGTCCAACAGTGTGAAGACATAGATGCCACCCTGGAAGAGAAGGAGCTTGGGGACAGCTGTAGCAGCTGTCTATCAAAAAAATTTCCCTAAAAGGTAACCCATCCTGTGAGTTCACTCTGGAGATATATCCTGTTCATAAGCAACAGAGACACTCAAATTCCAAGCTTGGTGGTGTCACCTTAGTAGAAGTGGCCAAGATACCACAGACAGGACTCTGCCACTTTCCATCCCTTCTCCACCCCTAGGAAGGCAGCTTCAGTGGAAGGGGCATTCTGGATGTTGTTTAAATGCTGAACTCTCTCTGGAACTAGCTTCCAGACTGTGTTTGCCCTGCCTGTGACTACAGGGAAGTAGGTTTATTTGAGGGAGAGGATGAGGCTTATTAGAAATGATGCAGTGTATCTGTTCCCATGGCCACCAGCTGTGCTGCCAGGCACCAGGGCTGACACATCAGGGGCAGGCAACTACATACATTGGTGACGCAGAAGAGGGACAGCAGGAAGGTGGCCAGGACAATGCCAAGAGTGAAGAGCTCCCGGTGCCGATGTAGTAGCTGGAACTCATCAACAAGCCCAGTGATCACAGACTCCATGCCCCCCATCTGTAGGACACAGAGAATGGTGGTTGACACTACTCTCCTAGTGATTGATTTTTCATTTACTGAGTATACGCTCAGGGTAGGTGTGAAGGGAATGTACAACAGACTTGGGGTAAGACAAGAAGAGCCCTTGATAAGGCTCCCTGGCTGACACAGGCCTCAGAAAGATTCTATGGATGGCAGCCACAGTTACCTTGAAGTCACTGGGCCTACTAAGTGCCAAGTGGCTGAAAGTCTTACAAGAGTGATGGGGTGCATGACTAAAGGAAACTCTCCCTCCCTCAAGCACAGCCCCAGGCTGGGCATTGGATATGTCCTCAAGTTGAACTACAATGGGACTAGCCAGGTAGGGCCTGGGGTCTGCAAGCAATGCACATAAGATGTGCCATCCTGAATATAAGACAAGAAACTCATGGGCTACCAGCTGGGTGTATGATGGAGGTGGGTCTGTGGTATGAGATCCATGCTCTTGGGAAGAGTGGTTCCTGGTTCAGGATTTCCAGGAAGCATATAATTGCTGAGCTCAGTCAGGGTGTGTAAATGGCATGGGGCAGCCCAAAGCTGCTACCAGCCAATTCTGATATTAGGACTCAGTATATGGTCTTGAGCAGTTGATGGGGCTGACAGGGTCTAAGAGTGCTCATTGGCCCTAGCCCTTTTGAAGTTGTACACCAGGAGGCTGCAAAGAGTTTCCAAGGCCCAGCCTGTGCTACAGCCAGCATCTGACCATCATAAGGGGGTCCAGAGGTCAGGGAAGGCCTTGCTGAGCAGGGGTGTCCAGTCACTCTGCCTTTATGAGCCAACCTTTTAACTACTGGGGCTCTGCTGTGTGTGCTCAGACCCTGATACTGGATTTGGGAAGAAAAGAGTAAGCTACAATTCAACGACTACCAGTCAGGTCCAGAGAGGGTCTACAGTGGTCATGGGGATGTTTGAACCTGTGCCAAGCACATGAGGTTTGAGAACTGTTTGGGGTCAAGCCTTGCCCAGTAGGGCATTATCCCCAGGAACAAGCCAACAATGAGGCACAGCTGTGGAGCTTGAGGTATGCATTACTCACAGCACTGTCGATACCCAGAGTGAGCAGCATGAGGAAGAAGACAGCAGCCCAGGCCGAGGACAGTGGGAGTGTGGCAATTGCCTCAGGGTAGATGATGAAGATCAGCCCAGGTCCTACAGGCAGAAACCCTCATCACTGCCACAAACTTGCTCCTTGCTTCCCCTCTTGTCACACCCAGAGCTCACCACAGCCACAGTTTGCCTCCCAATACCCTACTTGTCACAGTTTGCTTGCTGCTGCCCCACCATCCTGAAAGGTCTCTTAGCCAGCCAATGTGGCCAATGCTCAGATCACTTGGGACTCTCCCTTGCTGCTTTCCTTCTGTTTCTCCTCAGGAGTCCTGCTTCCTGAGAATGTAGCAGACACTGGCTGGAGTGCCCCAAGAGCACATGGTAGACAGTCACCTGAGAGATCTGCTCAGCCAGTTTGCACCACTGTTCCCCAACTCACGTTTGTCCATAAGAATAGGAGGAGTAAAATAAAAACATGGGTCAGAGAAAAGGATCGGCAGATACTTCTGCCTCAGATGTCTTTCCAGTTAGCTTTCCTGCAGAGATCATGCATGCCCCCACACGTGCACTAACACACACACACACACACACACACACACACACACACACACACACACACAGACACATACACTATAAAGTCTGGAGATTGAACTCAGGCTCTCATGCTCTCGTGACAAGCACTTAATCGACTGAGCCATCTTTCCAGTTCTTCATGTTGAAATTTAATTGAAGATAGATTGATAATGAGATAGTAGGACCTTTAAGAGTTACTGGGTTAAGGGGGCACCACCCTCATGAAGAGGTTGTTTATCTATAGGTGTTGAATTACATCTCTCAGAAGTGGGTCTCTTGGGACTGGATTGATGTTACATTTTGGATGTAGAACTTTCTGATCATCCATGTATTGAAGACCTAGTCCACAGTTTCTGGTGTGTTGAAGGTGGTTGGATCTTGGGGAAATCAATACCATTGGTGGATGAATTCATTCTGAATGGGCTCTTGTGGGGGGATCTAGCTGGGGGAAGTAGGTCATATGCATGTCCTTGGTTTCTTAGCCATCAGGAGCTCAGAAGCTTGTCTTACCATACTGAACCCACCATGAAGTTCTGTCTTACCACATGCCCAAAGTGATGACCAAGGGATCCTGGGCTCAGATCACTGAAACTGAGCCCAAACAAGCCTTCTCTTTTTTCAAACTGATTTTCTTATGTATTTTATCACAGTGATGGAAGGCTGATGAGTATAACTTATTGTAGAGAGTGGGCACTTACAAAGCAAGGCTACGTGTTTAGCCCAACTGCACTGGGCTGCTTCCTTTCTCTCTCTTCCATCTGGAGGCCCTCACCAAAGACACACTCACGGTTGTGTGCTCTTAGACCTCTGTAAACTAAATTAACCTTTGTAAAGTCATTGAGCTTCGGACATTTTGTTACAGAAAAAATGGATGAAAACATCACGTCACCTGGCCACACTGAGTCCCCCCTCCTTTGCTACTCTTAGTCATAACTTCTGGGTGTGGAGAGACATTTGGTGTCCAAAACAATGTCCAAAAGTCAGGCAAATGAGAAGGAAGCGGAGGTCATTTGCCAAAGACTCCAGGACTTTTCTGATTAGACCCAAATCTCATCCAAGCCTGCCATGATCTCTGGACACTCACTAGGAAACATTGATAGCTGATGTCAGAAACAAGCTGCTTCAATTTGGCAAGCCAAGTTGAAGCCTAGTACCTTCCTGTCCTGACACTACATGACTGGAAAAGCTCAGTCTTCCCTTCCCCTGAGCTTTACATACTCCACCACGGCATGAACTCCTAGGGGACTCAAATGACAATGTCTGATGATGTCCACTCAGACCTCCACACACTATCTACAGGGAACAGGCTGAGGGACTAAGGTGTTGGTTGAACCACTTGGTTTCATGTGAGCCCAGCACAGACAGTATGGAGGAAGCGGAGCAGGAAGAACCTGGGCGTTGGGCTGGGGCTGGTAAGCCACACAACCACAGGCTGGCCATGGTGGTTCTCATTTGACTCAGCAGTTCTTATACCCAGCATCCTTTGGGTCTTGTCATGTCCTTCTGGCCTCACTCCCGAGGGAGAGCGAGATGTGGTGGGTGGGGGCTCACCATCTGTGGCCACATCCCCGATGGGCACGTTGTGCTTCTGGGCCATGTACCCCAGGAAGGAGAAGACGACGAAGCCAGAGGAGAAGCTTGTCAGGGAGTTAATAGATGTGGTGATGATTGCATCCCTGTAGGAACAAGACAGACTATCCTGGTACCAGTTAAGCTGTGGCTCTGGGAAGCCAGCTGTTATTACCCATTTTCAGCATCTAGGGAAGGGGATGGGCAGGCTCGGAGGGCAGCTCCTGAGAGGAGCACTATCAAAGCACCTTCGACTGGGAGAACCTTTCTGGTACTCCTGGGTTCTGTCAGGGTTCAGGACAGTGGAAAAGATAACCACCCTGTGTCCCACTTACACAGCCATCATGGCACTGGGTCACCTCATCAGGAATCCTGGAACCTGGGCATACACAGGTTTAGGGGTGGTAAAAGAAAGTTTTCCTGCACACATGGGGATGCTAAGGTGGCTGGTCAGGTGAATCCACACTAAGCACTGACAATCAGGGATGGAGGCAAGCCTGGAGACCACTGGGAAAGTCAGGGTTCTCCACTGTGGCCAGTCTACACTGGAGGACCCAAACACGTCCCTGTAGAGTGCCCACCTAGGCACACACCTGGGCTCCACATAGGACCTGCCTCAGGACTGTGGTCCACACCCGCCCTCCACTTTATTTCCCTCCATGCAACCTCCTTTGGTGACTCGGAACCATTTCTCTGTTTATTCTATATTTTCAGTGCCCACTAAGCTCGAAGAGGGCAGATCTCAGGATCGACTGCTTCTGTTTTTAGGAGGAAATGCTGCATTTTAGGTTTAGAACTTTCTGATGGGGTTCCAGCATGTAGTTGTAGGTGACTCAGGCTAAGCTTCTCAGCACCAGGGAAATGCTCCCAGGCCCAGGATCCCTCAGTTTAGGCTATGAGGGCTAGAGTTAAGTACCCTAGATGAAGGTCTTAGGTAAATCAACCCTGAGCAGAGGAGAGGAAATCCATGGGGGGTAGGGGGTGGGGGTGAGAGTGAGGATGGAGAATAGCAAAAGGGAGAAATAGATGATGGTGCATCTGCAGAGGAAGGGCTAGTCTGCCACCTTGTCCTGGGGATCTGACTCTTCCCTGAAGGTGACACATGTCACCTCATGTCTCAGTATCTTCTTTAAAGTGAGATGCAAGATTTTGTTGGAAGATGGTATGTGATTTTTCCTCCAGGAATGCTTCATTTCCAAGAGGCAGACCCTGGGCTCAGTGACACTGACTAGGTTTTGCAGACCATCCCCCAGCAATGGTAGCTTGAGGCTTACCTATAGCAGTTGTTGGTGAACTTATTGTAACTGGAGAAGGCAATCAGCACCCCAAAACCAATGCCCAGGGAGAAGCACACCTGGGTGGCAGCATCAATCCACACCTGTCACAGCCAGAGACAGGAGAGCATGAGACATGATTAGAGAGAATTGTGGGATGCAAGTTATACCAGAGGGGAGAGTGGGAGCTGTCATGAGGCAATCTTCCAAATGACAGCACAGGCTTCCCAATGATACTCCATGTTCACCTCCAGCTGAGGCGGCAAAAGTTCTCAGCAAATGGGATTTACATGCTTGGCGGTGGTAGGCACCTGTCTCAGGAAATGAGCCTTCCTACATCCCTGGCCTGAAAGGGCATGGAGAAAGGGAGGTTGTATGTCTGTGTATCAACTTGTGGTTTCAGGGAGCACATGCCCAGAGCCCCAGGCAACCTGAGGCCAGACATAGATGTCCGGGAATAGCAGGTCCATTTCTCTATTTGTGAAAAGAAAGGTGCAAGAATTGATGGTTGTACCAAAATGATAAAGTCAGGGGTAACCTGCTTGGGTTAGGGTCATGCTCAGATATAGGGAGCTGGGCCGAACAGCTACTGCATAGCCCTTTTCCAGGGATCTACCACCTGAATTATTTGGGATCTGACAGTACTAGGAGTTGTTCCTGAGCATCATGTAGCCCAGGGTAACTCAGAGGTCTCAGCACTGAGCAAGAATATCAGAATCTGTCACTGGGATCTGCAGTGGACAAGCTGAGGATGTCTGAAGTAGCTGTCCTGAGTTTGTGGAGCAGAGGACCTGATGCTGCTGAGGAGCCCTGTACCATGGGAGCCAAGGCAACAAGGGACCTGGCATCTCTCTCTTTTGGGTAGCAATGGCAAGAGCTTCGGGCTATCTCAGTGTTGGGGACTACATGTTTGACAACAGCTGGCCATCCAGGAGGTCAAGGTTGCAGAGACAACTAGTTCCTCAGCATGGTGGAGAGGTCAGGTCCAGAGTGGTTGAGCAGGTGGTCAGTCAGTAGAGGGTTCCTGCTTAGCTGTCCTGTGTGGCCCCTCTGTTACAGCAAGCTCACCCATCGAGGTGGTTCAGGTAGGAACAATATCACCAACAAGTTCTGGTTTCTCACGTAGTCCCAGTGTTCACCCAGTTTATTCCCCCAGAGATTTTGGTGTGCCATTCATAAGGTTCTCAACACGCACTTTGCTTGGGCCTCTGTCGCACCCCACTCAGTGTCTCCCTGGGTCCTGCTCAGAAGCCTGGCTGACCTTACCTGGAGCACTTTCCCACAGGGTACTAGAAACAACTTCCTTTTTTTTTCCTTCATTGGTTCTTTCTGTTTATATATTTGATTATCTAGGTACTTGTTTCTATCATGTATCATTCAATCATCTATTAGCAATCAAATTAAGTATCAATACTTATCTAGCATCTATCTACCTATTGTCTACCTTCCATCCATCCAGTCTTGCCATCACCTTAATTTTTCACAACCTCTCATCTTTGTGACTTGCCTTTTTTTTTTTCTCAGCACCTCACATGCAGTCTCTCTGCTTTCTTTTGTGGGGTGCATGTCCGCTTGCTGAGACTCTAGTGACCTTCACTTTTTCTTTCTTTCTTGAATTCTCAAACATAGACTCATGATGATACAGTCCCTGCTGAGTCTTCCTTACCCCGATCATCTCAGCCCATTCTTGCCTGCTTCTGCCTCAGGTTTATATCAGGCAGCAAACTCCTAAAGGACCTCGTGACTCAGACCCAGTATGGATCTGCAGCCCTTCAGCCTTCCAGCCCTCCTGCCCTACCCCATTGGAGACCCACAAACCTCCTGTCCTACATCCAGTCTCAGTAGAAATCTACACCCTTCTAGCAGGACTACCGGTGTCTAAGCTTCCTTGTTGTCTTTGGGGTTTATCATCTGTCCTGACCCAGATCACATGACTTCCAACAACCCCTCACGGAATTCTGTCACGAGTACATCTCAAAGATGGCTGCTTTCATTGCTCTCCAAAGATGGAGCTGCCCTTTTCCCCTCTCAGGAACCTCTCCTATAGCCTGAAAGAGCCCATATTTCATGAGGCCTCCAAATTTTCTAACCTAGAATAACTCCTTCCTTTACTTAAGATTAAGAAACCTTCAGTGGGGTCAGGAATTCAGACTCCCAAAGATGGACCTTAGTTCATGGGGCCCTAAGGCAGCTCAGCCCTGAAGAAAATTAATTCAGAGCCACAGATTGTGCTCTTGATGACAATTTACATACACACACACACACACACACACACACACACACACACACACACACACCCCTCCTGGGACCAGTAGTGTCACAGGTGAAGGAGATGAAGGGTGTTCAGGGTGCTCTGACTGGCATACCCTTCTCCCTGTGGAGAGCCAGAGATGGCCATTTCCCTGTCTCGTTCTCTCCATCTCAGCTCCCTTAAATGTCTTATGATCCCTCCTCCACTAACCCTGCCTATGAAGGAGACAGGTGAACAGGCCAGCCTGTATCTGCTGACCTCACAT